>NW_006159427.1:8545169-8587839 GCF_000334495.1 Tupaia belangeri chinensis
GGGAAAGAAGTTTCTGTAAGTGGTCTACTTGTGGTTTTCTTGGTGGACAAATGGTGACTGTGCCAAAAGCTATAAGAACAGACTACTTGCTATTAGGCTGGTTATAAATTTTGTCCGAGCCTGGTTTTGATTAACCCGTTCGCTCAGGGTGTGTGTTTTTCCTGTGTGGGATTGTTACCAGCTGTCTCTACATAATGTATGTCTTGTCTTGGAAAAGAAATGAGTATAGTTGTTTTGGCTTGTTGTTATTGTTTAGACTTTAATGAAAACAATAAAGATACACCTGGGTATGCACTGCTCTCCTCATCTCTTCCCTACCCACCATCCCTGCCCCTGCCCTGCCCTCATTCTTTAAAGGCATCTCAAATGTATCAGGCAAATTGCTTTCAACATTTCTGGTTACCTTGACCAAAATTGTTTAATTCTTTTCTTTCTAGGTATCTAGCTGTGTTATTCAGTATTTAATTGCTTTCAGTTATTCTCGTTGCCATGACAATTTGGAATGATAGCATTGAACTTTTTTTTTTTTTTTTTTTGACTCATAGAGTATGTTGGCTACTTTCCAGGAGAGAAAACAAAACAAAACAAGACAAAACTTGCTTATGTAAAATTTGTCTGTAGATTTTAATCCTTAGGCACTGTTATTTTCGTATTCGTGTTTCCTATCTGATTGATGGTTTCCTTTTTCTTAAAATATATGTTCAAAGGGAGTTTGAAGACTGCTTCCCCATTACATTTTTAAAAACTGATTGTGTAACTATTTTAATGTTATATTATTTCTTTTTTCCCTTAGATTTCAACAAGAAAAACTTAAGCTTCGTTGGATACCCACATCCACGAAAAGTTCTAAGGTAAAGTGGCCTTCGCTCAAGGAATCTTAACTTTTGAAGATTTGTGGTACCTTTCACAATTATTCTGTTAAGGGTCAGCTTGTGGACTGGAGGTTAAGGCAGCTGGATCCCACATGGCAGACCATGCGGTTCAAGTTTCGGCCCCAGCAGCCTGAGAAACTTGGGTGCCCAATATCCTGACAGAATGGAGAAATGGAAGAGAAGGGATTGTGGTGTGACCATGCCCCATGGGTGGTGCCTTCTCACTTTCCCTTCTTGCACCTGCCTGTAAGCTTGGGATGTCCTTTTGTAATCTGTCCAAATGAGAGAGCTTTTTATTTTTTTTAGAAAGGGTTCAGCCTGTCCTCTTCCCTCTGTCTTACCCTCCATTCCTTTCTTCTACCCATCCTTCCTTCCTTCCTTCCCACCCCCCCTCCCTTTCTCCATCCACGCATCTTCCCACACATCCGTCTGTCCATGTGAGTTCTCAGTGGCTGGTTTTGACCCTCTCTCTCCTAACCTCTCTGCTCTTCCACTTCCCTTGGCCGTCAGATGTTCTGGGTCCTGATTCGATTTGCCTAATGTGCTAAAACTGCACAGGATATCGTCACTGAGATAAGACAACTGAAAAGCAGACGCCTATGGGAAATGAGGTACCCGTAGCTCAGTGCTTCCTAACAGATCACAGACCGAACCGGGCTTGGTATTTTCGAGTAGCGCCACAAATGTCATCCCCTAAGCGCTCGGCTGGAAGGACCCACCCCGACCTGCCCTTCATCCCACTCAGATGTACTTGTTCCCCACGTGTGAGACATTGTTCCTTTACCGAAGAGGGTTTTCTGATGGTCTCAGGAACATCGGAATAAGCGGTGTCTGTTCATCTCTGCACTTGAAAAGGTAGGGCTGGTCTTGTGAGCACCCCAGGGAGCACACACCCCAGACAGTCAGACGTGTCTAAGCATGAGGTGGATTAGAGCGGTGACTCGGGACATCCATGCATGACATCATGAATACAGGGCCTGACACACCTGCATTTCTCATCTCCGCCAGGCTTCTCGTGTAACCGGAAGTTTATTTCCTAGCATGTCCCTAGCAGGCTGGCTTTATTGTAATGGAGCTAAAAAGTGCCCAAGGGGGAAAAGAAAAAAGAAAAGGAAGGGGAGGGAAGCAGGAGGCACTGCTTATCCAAGGACACAGAAAAGCATGAATTTGAAAGTCAGACATCTCAGAGGACGGTGGTTCACAGGGACACCTGTCCTGAGCTTGTGGTGTCCTCTCATGTAGGTACCTGTTCAGATTTCCGCCCACTTGCCACGGTGTTAAGGGTGGCATGGGCCGAGCCCCCGGAGCCCGCCTGCTGAAATCCAGTGCAGAGGTACCAGCTACGAGAGAGAAGCAGGTGGGCTTGGGGGTTCAGCTCCCAAATCCTGTCACTGGAATATCACTATTGCAGGGATCTTCACACTGTGGGCGCTGCGTGGGGGTTGCCTTCGGGGTCCATGCCACCCTGTGAAAGACAGAAGATGGGACTGCAGAGTCCTGCTGGCCCTTTGGTAAATCCCTCTTTGTTGCTCCTGCTAGGCATTTAAGTAGGTTAGTGGGACACATTTAAAAAAAGATTTTCCTGGAAGCAGGGGCAATGTCTTTTAGATCATTGGAGACTGGAATGTTGGTGTCTTTTGCAAACTCGTCAAAAGCTATTGTCTGTCTTCTCACTGCCTCTAAGTGTAGGATGTCCTTTTGTAATATGTCCATCAAGTAAGGGAGTTTTTTTTTTTTATTTTTTATTTTTAGAAAGAGTTCAGTCTATCTCTCCTCCCCCTCTCTCTCCCTCCATTTCTTTCTTTTTATTTTAAGAATTATTTCTTTAATTTTATTCATTCATCATTATTTTTAATTTGACCAGAGAGTAAGAATGTATGAAAGCAAGCTGCCAGGTCCAGGACTCAAACCATTGTCAGCTTTGTGGAAGTCCAGTGCCTTAACTGGCATGCCACCAGCCAGCCCCCTTCCATTCCATTCTTTCATTCATCTTTGAGAGGCAACGAGGATGGAAGATAGGGATATGAAAAATGTTGTTATTAACAGTGAATGCTGGGAACCAGCAGTTAACATAATGGCTATGTCACTGGACTCCCAAGTAGTCAACCGCAGTTCGCGTCCCAGACCCACTGGCTTAAAACTCACGCCAGGCACGTGTGCGTGCATGCCCAAGATCCCGCGAGGAGAATGGAGGAGAAGGGATTGCGGCGTGACCATCCCCTCTGGGGGGTGATTTCTCGCTTTCTGTCTCTATGTCTCTCTCTGTCTGTCTGGCGAGCGCACGCGCCCTATAGCAAAAAAAAAAAAACCTCTCCAAAAAAAAAAAAAAAGAGTGAATGCTGAGGCCAGCCCCATAGCCTGATGATCAAGGGAACCCATCCCCCATCGCTGACTGCGGTTTGAATCCCATCCTCAGTGCTTGAAAAGCATGCTTGGCCATAGGCATGTAAGCCCATAATCCCAACAGGAGAGAGAACTGGAGAAGAGACTGCAGTGTGGCCACTCCCCATTGCGGGGTGCTGTTACGCTCTCTCTCTCTGCCTCTCTCTGCCTACCATTTGCACCCCCTGGCAATTAAAAATCAAAGCAAGTGGGGCCAGTCTATGGTGTGGTGGTTTAGGTGCTAGATTTCCACATGGCCAACCACAGAATGAGTCTTGAGCCTGATGGCTTGAAAATCTTACCAGGCACATGTGCATGCAAAATCTTGAGAAGAGGGAACCAGCAGTTGGCGTAATGGCTATGTTGCTGGACTCCCATGTAGCCAACCACGGTTCAAGTCCCGGACCCAGTGGCTTAAACTCATACCAGGTGCTGCACGTGCATGTGTTCCCAAGATCCTAAGAGGAGAACCAAGGAGAAGAGATTGCAGCATGGCCATTCCCCCAGGGGATGATTTCTTGCTTTCTGTCTCTGTCTCTCTCTGGCAAGTGCATGTACCCTATGGCAAAAACCTAAAGAAAACAAACAAAAGTGAGCACTGTTTCAGAAAAGACCAGGGTAGTTGGATAAAAACTACATAAGGGGAACCAGCAGATGGCTAAAGGGCTACGTCACTGGACTCCCACATAGCTGACCATGGTTCAAGTCCCAAACCCAGTGGCTTCAAGCTCACACCAGGTACACGTGCATGTATGCCCAAAATCCCAAGAAGAGAGTGGAGGAAAAGGGATTGCAGCATGCCCACCCCCCCGGGGGTTGATTTCTTGTTTTATATCTATCTCTCTCTGTCTCTCCAGTGAGCACACATGCCTGATAGCAAAAAATCTCTCTAAAAGATTAAAAAAAAAAAAAAAAAACTACAGAAAGTGTTTCTTACTATTAGAAAGTTTTAAATTTTAAATTAAAAAATATTAAATCTGTAACATTTGGTTTCATACTGAAATGCAGGCTCATACTTGTGGCTGAACTGTGCAACAGGCCAAGACCTACAAAGCTTGCTCCTGCAGAGACCCCTGGTCCTGGAGTGGTACTTGCTGAGGCAGGGGGGTACTTGCTGAGGCAGGGCTAGATCCAGTGTGTAGGCTTGGGGCCTTGCAGTCCCAGTCCCAAGCGTTAGGAGAGAGCTCTTCTTGGCACCTTGGAGGACTCCGAATAAAAGAGGGGGCAATGGAAGGGCTCTTGGGAAGTTTGTGTCTCCTAAGCCATTAAACAATCAGAAGTCACCCCCAATAAGTGGTCAGAATTTGTTTCTTTCTTTTTAAGAAAGTATTTATTTACTTGTCAGACAGACAGCATCCCTAATAGGGTTTCAACGCTGCAGTCTACCCCCTAGCCTCAGCCAGCCCCATCACAGGCACAGTTGTGCCCCGCGTGCTCAGGGAGGTCTCTGGATGAGAACCCTGAACCTCCTTGTGTGGGACTGCTTTGCAGAACATGGAGTTTTACCACTGTGTCACTGTCTGCCCTTGGAATTCTTGCCGGTACTTTCCTGTGTTTGGGTGCATCTTAGTGCTCCTGGGTACAGAAAGTCCAGGGGAGAGAGGTGTGACCTTTTTAAAAACCTGGTTTCTCCTATTGGTTTGAGGGGTCTCCCGGGAGTCACAGCTGGGGCCACCCTTGAGCCAGATCCACACTTTCCCACCCAGTTTGCTGTGCCTGATCTCCCTGCCACCCACCTCCACAGAGTCGTCAGTCACTTAGCCGGAGCAGGGGAGAGCAGCAGTAGAATGGGATGACATGTAAAGGGTGCCGTGTGGATTCCAGTAGCGTGTCCACTTCACAGCCGTACACTTTAAAAATAGACTAAGAATTGGATGTCCATCTGCAGAAAAATGAAATTGGACCCCTATTTCTCGCCATTACCTAGAATTAACTAGAAGTGGATCAAAGACTTAAATATTAAACCTCTAACCACAAAACTACTGGTAGAGAAAACTTTTCAAGACATTGAAAAAGGAAAAATTTCTTAAATAAGACCCCTAACCACAGACAAGTGTCCCTAAAATAGACATGTGGGATTATATCAATCTAAAAACCTTCCTCACAGCGAAGGAAACTGTAACTAGAGTGAAAGGATAACCCTTGGAACGGGAGAGAGTAATTTCAATTTTTTCTTCAGATAAGGGATTAATATATAGAATATATAAGGAACTCAAGCAGCTCACCCACTTTAAAAAAAAATAATCCAATTAAAAAATGGACAAATGAATTACAGACAGTTCTCCAGGACTTATTAATGACCAAAAGCCATACGAAAACATGTTCAAAGTATTTTGTCTTAAGAAAAATGCAAATTAAAACTACAATGAGATATTATTTAACCCCAGTTAGAATGGCTGAGATGAAAAAAATTAAGAATGACAAGGGTTGGCGAAGCTGTGGTGAAAAGGGAACTCTCTTACACTGTTGGTGAGAATGTAAATTAGTCTAATCTCTGTGGGAAACAATATGGAGATTTCTTAAAAACCTACAAATAGATCTTCCATATGACCAAGCAATCCCACTTCTTGGTTTTTACTCAAAAGACAAGAAAACACGCAAAATATGTGCACATTCATGTTTATTGCAGCATTTTTTAAACATTAATTGATTGATTGATTTGTCATGATTTTCAAGCTGCCCCATCTGAGACTCAAACCATGGTTGGCCACATGGGAATCCAGCACACTAATCACCGTGCCACCTGCTGGCTCCAATATTGCAGTATTATTTATAATTGTTAAAACATGGAACCAACCTAAGTGTCCAAAAACCGACAATTGGGTTGAAAAACCAGCATATATATACTTTGGAATAGTACACAGCTATAAGAAACAATGAGATTGTATTGTTTGACTCAAAATGGATAGATATAGAAGACTTAATGTTGAGCAAAGTGAACCAGACTTTGAAAGATACACATTGTATATCCCCACCTGATTTGTATTGAGTGTCTGCACTTGATGGCAGAGGTTGAGAGATTTGAAGATGTGGGGGTGAAGAGGATGGGTGTGGATACTACTAGTGACAATAAGGGGAGAAAGTATTTGGTAAAGAGTGGATGGTGGATGGTGGGTGCAAGAAAGATATATTTAGGGCAGTTACGAATTTTCAAGTGCAAGTAGTTTTTGAAGACTATAAATGATGAACTTAAATTTACAAGAGAAAAACAAATCAAAGCTTTTTTTTTTCTACTGCCTGGAAATAGTTTACAATAATATATATCTGTCATCAAAGAGCATGTTGTAAAAATATTCATTGTATGTAAATATGCTAATGTTTTCATGCATGTTTACAAAGTGAGCAAAGATAGAAGGAGTGATGTTTTCCCAATTATACACTATTTTAAAGATGAAAGACAGAATGAAAGGAAAAAAAAAGAGCCAGTGAAGGAGGGAAGAGAGGAAGGAGGGGTCTTATAACCAATGTTATCAAATATGTGCCCTTCTAACTGTTCTCAGTATTTGCAATGTCTTTTACCCCAGGTTATCACATCAACAGTTTAAATTATGGATGTAAAATGTTTCATGTGAATTGAAGTATACATTTGAAGTATTTTGTAGTAATCATTCACTAATCCAACTTAATACTTTTAAAGTATTTTAAAAATCAACAATATTAGGGACTAGCAGTTGGCATAATAGCTATATCTCTGGACTTGCATGTAGTCGACCATGGTTCAAGTCCCGGACCCAGTGGCTTAAAACTTATGCCAAGCGTGTGTGCGTGCGTGTCCAAGATCCTGAGACTCATGGGAGAATGGAGAAGAGATTGTGGCATGGCCATCCCCCCCTGGGGGGTGATTTCCCGCTTTCTGACTTTCTGTCTCTCTCTGTCTTTCTGGCAAGCACACGTGCCCTATAGAAAAAAAAAAAAGCAATATTAAAAAATGAAATTAAAATAAAAATATTTTAAAATCATAATTTGAAAAAAGATGTTTAAATATTGTGTAATACCTGTAACACGTGAAAAGAACAAATAGGCAAAGAACACGATACGTAAGAGGAAGAAACAGAGGTGTTTATATGAGTCTGGTACTGGTGTCTAGGGGTTCATCCCTTAGGCTAAACCCAGATGTAAGGAGGCTGGAGAGGGACCTCAGGTGGAAAGAACAGTGTTCAGAGTAAACCATGTTCAGAAGCTGGAGAGCTTTAACAGAACTTTGGCTTCCCCTGAGTCTCTGACAACTATGAAAACGCTGAGCTTTAGAGGGCCTGACACTCATTGTACCTTGTTTCGAGGAAGTCAGTGCACATGGAGCTGGGTGTCAGGTGATGATGTATGAATCCCACCCTGAAGACACTCAGTAACCTTTTGACCGTGCTTTAATTCAGGGCTAGTTTCTTAGTTTTCATTAGTGGCTTCATTAAGCTTTTCTCTTTTTTAAAGTTTTATTTATTTTTTCCATTAGCAAGAGGGACAGAGAGAGAGAGAGAGCCAGAGAAAGTCAGAAAGTAAGAGCCCCCAACAGGGTCTTGACACCAGGACCCACGACCAGGCTTCGCCAGACCCAGGTCATGGGCAGCTGTGTCCCAGGAACACTCAAGGAGATATCTGGACCCGAACTGGAAACCCTCCTGTGGGAGATTGCCTTGCTGAATGTTGCCTTTTACTACTGTACAAACCATCTGGCCCTGACCTTTTCGATAGACAGAAAGGGAGGGGAAAATAGAGACATACAGAGGGTTATTTTTGGAAATAGGAGGTGACCTTTGTACCCCAAGGTTAAAGACCTAAGAAGGTCAATATTTCAGAGGTTGCATTTTTTTTCTTTCCTCCATGAGCAATAGACAAAAGGACAGGCGCCTCCAACAGTCCCTATGCAGCGATCCACCCACAGCCCCAGCCCACCAGGATTAGGGCAAGCACGCACCCTGCAAGGAGATCTCGGGGCTCAACCCAGGACCTTCTCATGTGACCTGAGCATTGTGGAGTGTTAGGTTACTGCTCCAGCAACACAGCTGGCCAAGATAAAATTTACTATATAAATTAGGCACAGAAAGAGATTAAAGGCAGTAATAAAATAGAACAATTATAACAGTACACTCTACTAAAAACTATGTAGATGTGGTCTCTCACTCTCAAAATATCTTCTGTACATACTAGGCTCAGCTGTTTTCAGGCTGCAGTTGACTGCAGATACCTGAGCCTATGGAGAAAGGGGGGAGTGTCACTGTATTTATACCATCAGGAAATACTACAAGGCAGAACTTTCTTAGGGGCCAAGCAGACAGAGGCAGTTGTTAAACATTTTTACCAGTCACCACTAAGTAAGTCGTACTGTCGGGGATGTGGAGATAACCCAGACAAGACCTGGGATGCTTAGGATAGAGAAAGAGGACGAAGGAAGTGCTTGGTTAATTGCTCCTTTTCTCTCTCATTTTCCTTTATTCCACAACAAAATTTTATGGGCCTTTCCAACCTCTGGACCGTGCTTTGATGTCTTGGTTGCTTCAAGGCATCTGTTACTGTAACATCCTTTAATACTTGTGGGCAGCAGGGCCATCTAGACAAGTTGCTGGTTTTCTGAAGAAGAAATGGTGGCACAGAGAGGTTGAGTAATTAATCCACGCTTACACAGTTTACACTGTCTGGAAGAGATCGTCAGTTTGAACGTAGGCAGATGACTCCCAGCACTGTTTTCATCACCCTACGCAACACTAGAGAGAAAGATGGGGCAGGATGGCAGGAATTGGGGGGTGGGGGGAAGTCAGAAAGGAACTCCTAGCTCCAGGACTCGAACTGCAGTCAGCCATATGGGAGTCCACTGCCTCAACCACCACTCCACCTCCTGGCCCCCTAGTGTTTATGTTCTGCATTGGCTTTTTTTCCCTTAGCATCGTACATCTTAATTTAAACATAAATACTTTATTCATGAAATCATTTTTAGCTTTCAGAACGAGTTCTCACTTGACAATAAAGAACAACTTGCTCACCAGAAAAGAGGAATCGAAGCTAAGGTTTTAGCTGCACTTCCTAAAGGTAAGATTTTCCTTGATGGTGAACCAGCGTCTGGGCATACGCGTCCTGTGGTGGGGGTGTCTCTGAGGATGCCTCTCCCGTTACCCTCCAGCTCTGTCTCCTTTCCTCCCTTTCTTCATCCAAGAATTAGGTTCAATTAACGTACTCCAGCCCATCCAATCTTGGACACTCATGTGTATGCCCAGTGCGTACCAGGCTGAACAGGCTGGGGATGCAACACCCAACACCCCTGGCAGTGCTGAAGTCATTACCTAGGTGCAAAAAAAAAGAAAAGAAAAGAAAAGAAAAGAAAAGAAAAGAAAAGAAAAGAAAAGAAAAAAGAAATTCATAGTATTAACATAAATATAAATAATTGAAAAAAGAGCCTTGGCCATGGGATCTAGATTTCCTTGAGTAGTGCATTACCGCTGTCCCAAGGAGCCAGCCTCATCTTCTTGCAGGTGTAAACCTCACCTTTCTATTAGATCCTCAGGAGTCCTGATGCATTTTTGCATGGAAAACATAGAAAAATACATCATTACTTTCCTGATGACCCAATACTTGCCCTTTCCTTTCAATCTTCGGCACCCACAAGTTTTTTCTGGGGGCTGGGTAAGGAAGGAGAGAGCATAGAATCAACCCTGCCTCTTCTTTCTTCCTTTAACCTTCTCCTTCTGCCTATACCCCCAGTTCTTCTCTGTCCACCCACTCCCCCTTCCCCTACAGGCTGCTCCCCATGCCATGTGCTGCTCCCCAGTATTATGACTTCTACACTTAATATCTTGTAGCTCTGTACTGGGCTACAAGCAGCTGGCGTGACCTACACCATAATCTTTGTTCTTCTTCCTCAAGTAGGCACTTGCACATGTTTGACGCATAACTATTTCCAGTGCTAAAGGTGTGCATGCAATACATTTTTAAAATATTTTACCCTGCTATAAACCAGTCCCCTCCCTGTTTTGTCTGTGAAAAAGTTAAAAATTGCTTGGTCTTTTTTTCACCAACTGTAACTCTGGCACAAGGAATGATCATTTAGTACTGGCTCATAAACTGTCTCCATCCTAATCAAGCTTTGTAAACTTTTCCTTGAGAAGAAACAGGTTTGATGGAAGGGAAGATTTTCTCCCCTACTATGAAAGGGAAAACAAAAACAAAGAAAACAAAGATCAAACCCAAAATAAAGTAGACCAGAAGAAATACTCTTTTAATGGAAACTAAATCCAGGGACCAGCAGTTAGCATCACTGGGACTCCCATGTAGACGACCGCAGTTCGAGTCCCAGACCCGGTGGCTTAAAGCTCATGCTGGGCGCGTGTGCATGCGTGCCCAAGATCCCAAGAGGAGAATGGAGGAGAAGGGATTGCGGCGTGACCATCCCCTCTGGGGGGTGATTTCTCGCTTTCTGTCTCTCTGTCTCTCTCTGTTTGTCTGGCGAGCGCATGCGCCCTATGGCAAAAACCTCTCCCCCAAATAAAAGAAAAGAAAAGAAAAAAGAAACTAAATCCAGTTTGGAAGGCCCACTGACAAACTAGAATATCTCCCGAGGAGCTGAATGGGTAGCAGGGCCAGACATAGTCAGATGAGGCCTGTCATCGGGGACTTGACTGATGAAGAAATGTAAATGGGTACGTTACCATCCTCAAGTACTTGCAACACTATCAACTGAAATATAGGCGTGTTCCATGCTGCTCTGAAGGGCGAAAACAATGATGTGTGGGAGGAGATGAGATTTCATATGAAAAGGAAAATTCGCATAGTTCATGGTGCGTGGAAGTGAAATGGACTACCTCATGTCTCATGAGCTCTTGTTGCCACGTGTTCAACGAAGTTACATGATCACACTCAAGGTAAGATAGGGGCTGAAGAGCTGTACACATGGATGGGTGTGCACACCAGACAGGAAGTGAATGGGCCTTCCCATTTTTAGAACTTTTTTGAAAGACAAAGAAACTCAATGTAATCCGAGCCAAACTTAGTTTAAAAAAAATCTATGAAGTTGGGGCCAGCAGGTGGCATGGTGGTGAAAGCAGTGGGTTCCACATGGCCAACCAGAGTTTGAGTCCTGGATCAAGCAGCTTGAAAATCATGCTAGGCACATGTACAGCTTTCCCAAAACCCCGAGAGGGGAATGGAGAAGAGATTGCAGTGTGGCTATTTTTCGGCGGGGGGTAATTTCTTCTCTCTGTGTCTCTCTCCAGCGAGCATACACACACCTTATGGCAAAAACCTAAAAAAAAATAAAATAAAAACCTATGAAGTTGACCAAAGCAAACTATACAAATGAACAGATTAATTTTAGCAATAGCAGGTTAGGCAAAGTTTGAAATAGTCATGAATAGAAGTTTGTCTCTGTTCATTTAGAGGGTCCTGTCCCCACTTCTCTACTCCAGTCCTTTTCATGGTGACCAATATCATAGGTGATACTAGAATTAGGGAAATGAAAAACAGTATGAGATGCTAGGTTCTTTAAGGTTCAATAAAGAGTAATTTTATATATAATAAAATTGGAACATGCAAATTTATTAACCGATGTTACTAGAAAATTATTATAACTGATTATAAAAATGTAATTTTCACAAATCAAAGATGATCCTTTTTTAGAATTACTTATTTAATTTGTTGTTATTATTTATTTTTTAATTTGACCAGAGAGAGAAAGTGAGAAAGCAAACCATTAGGTCTAGGACTTGAACCAAAGTCAGCCATGTGGGAGTCCAGCGCCTTAACTACCATGGCACCTGCTAGCCCTTCAAAGATGGTAATTTTAAATATTAACAAATTTATGTTCCTCAAATACAAGGTCTTTTTTTTTTGAGAGGTTTTTTTTTTTTTTTTTTTTTGCTATAAGGTATGAGTACTCACCAGAGAGACAGAGAGAGACAGAGAGACAGAAAGCAAAAAAAAAAAAAAAAATCACACTCTCAGAAGGATGAAGGATGGCCACACCACAATCCCCTCTGTTCTATTCTTTTTTTTTTTTTTTTTTTTTTTTTTGGGGGGTTTTTCTTCTGGGCACCCGGCACTCGTTTGAGAGGTTTTTGCTATAGGGCACATGCACTCGCCAGACAGACAGAGAGAGACAGAGAGACAAAGTGAAAAATCACCCCCCAGGGGGGATGCCACGCCACAATTCCTTCTCCTCCATTCTTCTCTCGGGATCTTGGACAAGCATGCACACACACCTGGCGTGAGTTTAAGCCACCGGGTCCGGGATTCAAACCACGGTCGGCTACATGGGAGTCCAGCGACATAGCCATTACGCTAACTGCTGGTCTCCCCTCTGTTACATTCTTCTCTCTGGATATTGGGAATATGCACCTGGCATGCATTTCAAGATGCCGGGTCCAGGACTTGAACTGTGGCCAGCCGTGTGGGAATCTAGTGCCTTAACCACTATGCCACCTGCTGGCCCCGAGGTCACTTAAATCTTTAAATACCAATGCCCCTCCTTCCCTGAATTTTATCTAAATTCCTGGAACCTCATTTCACATAGTCTTTTCTCTTTATGAATTTAGACAGACACTTTTGGAAAAGACCCAGACGTTACCAGCAATCCCTGTTTCTCCGTCTTAATATGTTCATGGTTTTGTCTATTAGTTCTTGGCAAATAGACTACTCAAAAATGAATCGATTATTATTTTACTTTAATGACATAGAGGTTTATGTTCATAAGTCTACAGAAGTTTCTTTCTGTTCATTTAGAGAGAGATTCTTCTGTGAAACTGAACATATTAATGGTCCTCGCTTTTTGTCTAAGTGACTTCTGATACACAACTGGTGTATCACCAAAAAAGTAACCAAAGAGTTCAGAATCATTAGAGAATGGATATAAATTAAGATATATTTTCCATTTAGTAATTATGAAATAGACAAATATATTACTCTACTTTCTTTTCTTTAATTGCCAGTGGCCATGTGCACTCGCCAGAGATAGAGACAGAGAGAGGGAGAGGTGGAGGGAGAAAGCACCTCTGATGGGGCATTTGGTCACACTCGCTGCAGTCCCTTCTGCTGCATATCTCCATCCTGTCAGGATGTGGGCCATATACACACATGTGCCTGGCATGTTTCCAAGCCAGAGTGGTGGGGATTTGAACCATGGCCAGCTATTCCAGTTTCCTTAATCCCTAGGCAATGGGCCCTGCCCCTCGTCTGCCTTTTCTAACAGCTTTATTACAGGTACCATACAATCCGTTCATCTAAAATATATAATGCAGTGGCCGTCAGTATGTTCACGGAGTTGTGCACCCATCTCCACACAATTCTAGAGCGTTTCCATTACTCCAAGAAAAAAACCACAGTCCGGAGCTGCCACTCCTCCCTGTACCTCTAGTTTTGTAATTACTCTGTAAGCTTCTTGTCTTTCTATCAGTGGCTGCCATCCGTAGGGCCAGCAGATGACGTGGTGGTTAAGGTGCTGGAACTCACTTGAGGTTCAAGTCCCAGACCGAGTGGCTTGAAAACTATGCCAGGCACATGTGCTTGCATGCCTAAAATCCTGAGAGGAGGATGGAGGAGAAGGGACTGTGACATGGCCATCTCCCTCTGGGGGTTAATTTCACATTTCCCCCCCTCTCTGTCTCTCTCCAGTGAGTGTGCACCTCTATGGCAAAAATCTTTTTTTTTTTTTTATTTGAGAAACTTTTACTATAGAGTGTGTGCACTCTCCAGAGAGACAGAAAGCGAGAAATCACCCCTCTGGGTTTTTAAGCCACGGGGTCGGGGACTCAAACCACAGTCAACTATGTGGGAGTCCAGCGACGTAACCATTATGCCATCTGCTGGTCCTTGGTAAAATTCTTAAAAAAAAAATAAAATAAAAAGTTACACTGCATTACATTTCTCCGGCAGAGGGGAGGCCCTTATTCAGAATATTCTGGATCTGGCCTGCACTCTTAGGCTATCAGAGGAAGGAGGCAAGAAAAGTGTTCTTTGGCAGCACCCCACTGCTTCCATGTCTCAGGGATATCCCACTGCACTCAAGTTTAGAGACTGAAGTCAAGCAGAAGTCCTGCTTCTCAGATCTCACGGAAGGAACCATGTTTCCCCAGCAAAGTACCTCGCAGAGCAAATGATCCCAAATATCAGTGCTACATATTCTTAATACCAAGTGTATTAGGTCGTTAAGTCACTATATGAAATCTGATAGCCCTACTTTCAAATCCCCTTAAATTGACTGACTTGAAAACGGACCTGCTCCTACCAGAAATAGCTACAGAAACAGATCCATAGCATCCCCAATGCCCTGGGAGCACGTGTCTGCACCACTCACCCAAGGACACCAGGCCAGGGAGGCAGGTGTGAAAGGGGTGAGTTAGTGCGCATCAAGGTCGTACTGGATTAGCAGGCAAAGTGGAAATGTCATATGGGCTGGAAATGAGAGCGCCTGCACTGGTTTACTTACGGATCTATCATGGCACTATCACGGCACTATTATTGAAGCTCAGCCACTTACGGTTTTGATTATTTTATTTTTGAGAGATTTTTGGTATAGGGGGTGTACGGTCGCCAGAAAGACACAGAGAGAGAAAGTGAGAAATCACACCCCCACCCCCGACAGGGGATGGCCACACCTTCTCCTCCATTCTCCTCTTGGGATTTTAGACATGCACACACACACGCCCAGCATGAGTTTAAGCCACCCGGTCCAGGACTCAAACTGCGGTCAACTACATGGGAGTCCAGAGACACAGCCGTTACGCCAACTGCTGGTCCAGAAGCTAAGCCATTTATAAATTGTAATTATGACGCAGCACATAATCAACTGAATTATGATTGTTGAATCAAATTTTTTAAATAATTCTTTTTTTTATTTAATTAATTAATTTTTCAGATAGGTTTTTGTTACAAGGTGCATGTTCTCACCAGACAGACAATGAAAGGGAAGATGAGAAATCACTGGGAGAATTGCCACGCCACAATCCCTTCTCCTCCATTTTCCTCTCAGGATTTTGGGCACACACACACATGTGCCCGGCATGAATTTCGAGCCACAGGGTATGGGCTTTGAACTGCAGTCGGCCATGTGGAAGTCCAGCGCCTTGACAACTTGCTTGCGTCCTTATTCCTTATTTTTAGAAAATACACTCTGAAGAATCTCGAGACCAAAGGGGATCATGCTACAAGTTATTTTTAAACAGTTGGGGAAAATATGTTCTGTAGCTACATGTGCCTGTGTGCACATAAATACATGAACGCATATACATGTACCTACTGAGGGAAAGAAGGCCAAAAATATACCAAATGTAGGAAACTGGTAACAAGTTACAAAGGATATCTTTTAAATGGTCTGTAAGTCTGAAATTGCGTAACAGTGTTTTAAATTTTAAAAGGGAAAAAACCTCCAAGTTTATCAGAAAATAACATTCGTAGAACTGTAGGTAGTCTCTATAAATGAAACTATCGAGTTACAGCAGATTTCCACAGCAGGGGTGACTTCTTGCATGGTATTTTTAGTATTAGCTTTATATTGATAATTAATAATATAGGGGACCAGCAGGTGGCATGGTGGTTAAGGCACTGGACACTCCCATATGGCCAACCAGGGTTTGAGTGCTGGACCTGGGTGGCTTGCTTTCTCACTTTCCCTCTCTCTCTCTTTCTCTCTCTCTGGTCAAATTAAAAAATATGCAAATGAATAAATAAAATTAAATTTAAAAATAAAATAAATTAGTAATGTAAACATTTATTACTAACCATATAAAACAAACATGATGTAGCTAAAATATAGTTACATGTTTGTTTTACTAATTTTATTTTTAAATTATAGATTGGAGATAAATAAAGAAGCCAGTTTCAAAATATCTGTCATTTCTTTTTGTCTTGCACAGTATTTCTTTCCTGTAGTCTCATGTCTATAGGAATGAAGCAAATCTTGGTCATTAAAAATGTATTAGAGAGGCCAGAGGTGATATGGTGGTTAGGGTGTGGGACTCCCACATGGCTGACTGCAGTTCAAGTCCCAGACCCAGCAGCTTGAAATCTAAGCCAGTGGATGTGCGTGCGTGCCCAAAACCCCAGGAGGAGAATGGAGGAGAAGGGACTGAGGTGTGGCCATCCCCGGGGAGGGGATTTCTCACTTTCCATCTCACTGTCTCTCTCTGGTGAACTCACACACTCTATGCCAAAAACCTTAAAAAAAGAAAAAAGAAGGAAGGAACAAAAGGAGGGAAAGAAAGAAAGGAAGGGAGGGAGGGAGGAAGGAAGGAAGGAAGGGAGGGAAAGAAAGAGAGAGAGAGAGAGAAAGAAAGAAAAGGAAGAGAAAGAAAGAAAAAGAAAATGTATTAGAAATAACAGATTGGGAGATAATTACTTCTTTGCTGAAGGAATTTTTTTAATCTTTCTAAAAAGAAAAAAAAGTATACATTTCCACCAAGAATGACTAAGTTTACGGATACATTTAAAGTACGGCTCCTCTACCACCTGCTCTCAGTCCGCAGTCAGAGGCTCAGGGAGGACTGAGGCTGTGTCCCGAACCCGCTGTGTGGATGGAGACCGGCTTCGGGAGTGATGGCGGGAGGCAGTTAGGACAGTGCTGGGCTAGTGCCCCGACTTGGGTGACCTTATTTTAAAGATGTTGCTATGAGGTGCATGCACTTGCCAGGGAGAGAGAGTAAGAGAAGGAAGGTGGGAAAACACCTCCCTCCATTAAGGGGGTTATGCCACAATCCCTTTTCTTCCAACTCTCCTCCTTTTCAGCATTTTGGGCACCCACACACATGTGCCTGGCATGTATCTCAAGCCACTGGGTCCAGGACTTGAACCAGTCAGCCAGCCATGTGGTATCCAACCACATTAACCATACACCATGGGTCGGCCCAAGGTATTAAGAAGGTATTCAAGCATAAATGTGGTTATTATCTTAGTCTCATTTCGGTTCCCAGTATTTGCTTCAAGTACTTTGATGTCCTGCTTCGATGTGCATACTGATTTAGATTTCCATGACCTCTTAAAAAGTTGCCTGTTTTAGTGTCATGTAGTGCACTCCTGTATTTTTATTTAAATTTCCTTGTTCTGAAGTTTTGTTTGAAATTGTTTGTTTCTTCAACTTTCATTAGTGTTAGCCTCATATTTCTTCATTTCTTTACTTTTCACTTCTATATCTTTACATTTAAAGATGCTTTGTTGTGATGAAGGTAAGAGTTTTGGGCTGACCTCTTGACTTAATGGTTGAAGAAACCATATCTTGCATGACCGACCACAGTCTGAATCCAGACCGAGTGGCTTGAAAACTATGCCAGGCACATGTGCTTGCATGCCTAAAATCCTGAGAGGAGGATGGAGGAGAAGGGACTGTGACATGGCCATCTCCCTCTGGGGGTTAATTTCACATTTCCCCCCCTCTCTGTCTCTCTCCAGTGAGTGTGCACCTCTATGGCAAAAATCTTTTTTTTTTTTTTATTTGAGAAACTTTTACTATAGAGTGTGTGCACTCTCCAGAGAGACAGAAAGCGAGAAATCACCCCTCAGGGTGATTAAGCCACGGGGTCTGGGACTCAAACCACAGTCAACTATGTGGGAGTCCAGCGACGTAACCATTATGCCATCTGCTGGTCCTTGGTAAAATTCTTAAAAAAAAAATAAAATAAAAAGTTACACTGCATTACATTTCTCCGGCAGAGGGGAGGCCCTTATTCAGAATATTCTGGATCTGGCCTGCACTCTTAGGCTATCAGAGGAAGGAGGCAAGAAAAGTGTTCTTTGGCAGCACCCCACTGCTTCCATGTCTCAGGGATATCCCACTGCACTCAAGTTTAGAGACTGAAGTCAAGCAGAAGTCCTGCTTCTCAGATCTCACGGAAGGAACCATGTTTCCCCAGCAAAGTACCTCGCAGAGCAAATGATCCCAAATATCAGTGCTACATATTCTTAATACCAAGTGTATTAGGTCGTTAAGTCACTATATGAAATCTGATAGCCCTACTTTCAAATCCCCTTAAATTGACTGACTTGAAAACGGACCTGCTCCTACCAGAAATAGCTACAGAAACAGATCCATAGCATCCCCAATGCCCTGGGAGCACGTGTCTGCACCACTCACCCAAGGACACCAGGCCAGGGAGGCAGGTGTGAAAGGGGTGAGTTAGTGCGCATCAAGGTCGTACTGGATTAGCAGGCAAAGTGGAAATGTCATATGGGCTGGAAATGAGAGCGCCTGCACTGGTTTACTTACGGATCTATCATGGCACTATCACGGCACTATTATTGAAGCTCAGCCACTTACGGTTTTGATTATTTTATTTTTGAGAGATTTTTGGTATAGGGGGTGTACGGTCGCCAGAAAGACACAGAGAGAGAAAGTGAGAAATCACACCCCCACCCCCGCCAGGGGATGGCCACACCTTCTCCTCCATTCTCCTCTTGGGATTTTAGACATGCACACACACACGCCCAGCATGAGTTTAAGCCACCCGGTCCAGGACTCAAACTGCGGTCAACTACATGGGAGTCCAGAGACACAGCCGTTACGCCAACTGCTGGTCCAGAAGCTAAGCCATTTATAAATTGTAATTATGACGCAGCACATAATCAACTGAATTATGATTGTTGAATCAAATTTTTTAAATAATTCTTTTTTTTATTTAATTAATTAATTTTTCAGATAGGTTTTTGTTACAAGGTGCATGTTCTCACCAGACAGACAATGAAAGGGAAGATGAGAAATCACTGGGAGAATTGCCACGCCACAATCCCTTCTCCTCCATTTTCCTCTCAGGATTTTGGGCACACACACACATGTGCCCGGCATGAATTTCGAGCCACAGGGTATGGGCTTTGAACTGCAGTCGGCCATGTGGAAGTCCAGCGCCTTGACAACTTGCTTGCGTCCTTATTCCTTATTTTTAGAAAATACACTCTGAAGAATCTCGAGACCAAAGGGGATCATGCTACAAGTTATTTTTAAACAGTTGGGGAAAATATGTTCTGTAGCTACATGTGCCTGTGTGCACATAAATACATGAACGCATATACATGTACCTACTGAGGGAAAGAAGGCCAAAAATATACCAAATGTAGGAAACTGGTAACAAGTTACAAAGGATATCTTTTAAATGGTCTGTAAGTCTGAAATTGCGTAACAGTGTTTTAAATTTTAAAAGGGAAAAAACCTCCAAGTTTATCAGAAAATAACATTCGTAGAACTGTAGGTAGTCTCTATAAATGAAACTATCGAGTTACAGCAGATTTCCACAGCAGGGGTGACTTCTTGCATGGTATTTTTAGTATTAGCTTTATATTGATAATTAATAATATAGGGGACCAGCAGGTGGCATGGTGGTTAAGGCACTGGACACTCCCATATGGCCAACCAGGGTTTGAGTTCTGGACCTGGGTGGCTTGCTTTCTCACTTTCCCTCTCTCTCTCTTTCTCTCTCTCTGGTCAAATTAAAAAATATGCAAATGAATAAATAAAATTAAATTTAAAAATAAAATAAATTAGTAATGTAAACATTTATTACTAACCATATAAAACAAACATGATGTAGCTAAAATATAGTTACATGTTTGTTTTACTAATTTTATTTTTAAATTATAGATTGGAGATAAATAAAGAAGCCAGTTTCAAAATATCTGTCATTTCTTTTTGTCTTGCACAGTATTTCTTTCCTGTAGTCTCATGTCTATAGGAATGAAGCAAATCTTGGTCATTAAAAATGTATTAGAGAGGCCAGAGGTGATATGGTGGTTAGGGTGTGGGACTCCCACATGGCTGACTGCAGTTCAAGTCCCAGACCCAGCAGCTTGAAATCTAAGCCAGTGGATGTGCGTGCGTGCCCAAAACCCCAGGAGGAGAATGGAGGAGAAGGGACTGAGGTGTGGCCATCCCCGGGGAGGTGATTTCTCACTTTCCATCTCACTGTCTCTCTCTGGTGAACTCACACACTCTATGCCAAAAACCTTAAAAAAAGAAAAAAGAAGGAAGGAACAAAAGGAGGGAAAGAAAGAAAGGAAGGGAGGGAGGGAGGAAGGAAGGAAGGAAGGGAGGGAAAGAAAGAGAGAGAGAGAGAGAAAGAAAGAAAAGGAAGAGAAAGAAAGAAAAAGAAAATGTATTAGAAATAACAGATTGGGAGATAATTACTTCTTTGCTGAAGGAATTTTTTTAATCTTTCTAAAAAGAAAAAAAAGTATACATTTCCACCAAGAATGACTAAGTTTACGGATACATTTAAAGTACGGCTCCTCTACCACCTGCTCTCAGTCCGCAGTCAGAGGCTCAGGGAGGACTGAGGCTGTGTCCCGAACCCGCTGTGTGGATGGAGACCGGCTTCGGGAGTGATGGCGGGAGGCAGTTAGGACAGTGCTGGGCTAGTGCCCCGACTTGGGTGACCTGGGAGTGGGTGTCTGGGGTTCCGTACTTCGTACTTTGTACTAGAACCAGGAGTCTCAGTGGTTCTCAATCCAGGACAGTCCCTAAGGACATTTGGAGACACGCAGGGGCCGGGGGGGGGGCATTCAGTAAAGGCAGGGATTCCCCCTCCCGCAGAGCAGGCCTTACAAGAGCATTTTGCACTCAGGACCGCGAGTGCCCCTTGTGATCTCTCCCACCGCTGGGTCACGCCTGTGCTGCCCCCGTGGTGCCTCTGTCTGTTCAGGGCTGCCCTGAGAGTCCTCATGCTGCAGTAGGTGGCCGGCTGGTGGCAGCGCTCACTGCTCCCTGGCTCTGCCTATTTTGTCCAGGAAGGCTCCAAGATGCCCGTGGGCAGTTGGTCACTTGGCTTGCACCCTGGCCCTCTCGCCACCAGTGCCCCACGCCTGAGCTTCAGGTCTGTGATAAACATTCACCAGAACCTGCTCCTTCTCATGTGATTTGAGATGTTTCGGGCTTTGAGTCAGGGCAGGAATGGCAGTGAGGACCGCAGAGCTTTCTGCTGGGTGAGAGGTCTGCGTCCTCCCCTATTCGTTCCTTTTCTTCTAGAGTCAGGGCAAGAACGAAAGGCAGGAAGCAACTTGTTGCTTAGCTTTTTCATGCCCCTCTGGAATCTTTCTATAAAGTCTTTATATGTAATGAAGGTGATTTTTAATGACCTTTTATTAGGACAAGGAAGAGTCTACCCTGACTTTTTCCAGTGGAAGTTATATCACACCCTATGCGTGAATGTTTTTATACTCACCCAGTTGAGACCGTCTGGAGGGGACAAACGCTGTCCTTGTGCTACTCAGGACCCTGCCCATACGCTCTGTTTCTCAGTGGCTTTGAGAGGCGGGTTCAAGACATACCTTTCAGGGCAGCCCTTGCAATGTGAGCAGTCAATCTTATGAAAAATGCGACCCTATTCTCCTCTTTGGGGTTTAAATAATTAATTGAAACGTGTTGGTTTATATCAGCCTTGAAAATGTTTTCACGATCTGTACTACCAGCCGTGACAGTTTTTATTACCGACATCCCACCAGGGCTAATTGGTGAACTGGGAGGGGATCAGCCATGCTTCCGCGGGTGAGGCCGGGTAGCGGGTTGCAGCGCTATGATGACGGCAGAGCAGGAGCATCACTAGCGGCAGTGAGAGCCCACGCACAGGCACGCCGCTGCCTCCAGCTACTCTGGTCTTGGGGAGGCCAGCCGAGAGAGACTTTTTGGAAGTCTTTAGAGTGAGAAACTTTATCTGAAGCCAGCTACCTCACAAAAAAACAAACTAACGTTTTAAGGTGGATGTCATTTAAATCTAAGCAAAAACATGGCTTATAGCTCTGAGCACAAAGGGCAATATAAAACTTGTGTGTGTGTGTGTGTGTGTGTGTATTTTGATTGTTACCGAAAATGATCACTTAAAAAAAATTGAGGGGCCCGCAGGTAGCATAGTGGTTAATGCGCTGGACGTGGTCAACTGCAATTCAAGTCCTGGACCTGGCAACTTGAGACTTAGGCCAGGTGCATGTGGGTGTATGCCCAGGATCCCAAGAGGAGAATGGAGAAAAATGCCCCCTGGGGGTTGATTTCTGTCTCTGTGGTGAGTGCTCATGCCCTGTAACAAAAATCTCTCTGGAAAAAAAAAAATAAAAGGAAACCGTTGAAAATTAAATTCATACCCTCTTTCACTGTGGTTCTCTTTTGACTCAGCCTTTGAAAATTCCATTGGCCCCAGGCAATCCAGCCCCCCTTGCCTTTCCACTCCCTCCTGAGTCCTTGGTAACAGCCACTCAGATGAGCCGTTGCGAATTTATAGGCGTGAAGAGGCCAGGAGAAGGTAGATCTTTATTCTCCAGCTTCGGCCATCTGAGTGACACCACTGTGGCCAGGGTCACATGACAGCTGCCCGGCCTCAGCTACTCATTGTTCTGGCTGTCCGGAGCTGCCAGAGGGTACGGAACATTGCTTTGTCCATCCTCCCCCCACATGACAGCAAGGAGACCAGAGTTAGCATGTGCTGCCAGGAGAGCCCAGGAGGGAGGCGAGGGCCTGTGTTAATCCACACCGTGGTTCCTTGAGTGCCGTGTTAGGTACGGTGAGCCACCACCAGGTGATAGGCTGAGGTGGGAAAGGTGAGGGGTTCGTAGTACTAGTCTCCACCTTTACAAATGTTTCCATAATAAAAGTTTTCCCTAATAAAATCTTTGTTAAACCTAACGAAGTTAAAAACAGATATTGGGAGGGCTGGCCCAGTAACCTAGTGGTTAAGGGAGCCAGATCCCACATGGACAAGTGCAGTTTAAATCCCAGCCTTAGTGGCTTGAAAAAAACACCAGGCATGTGTGAATGTGTGTCCAAATCCTCAACAGAATAGAGAAACGGAGGAGGAGGGGTTATGGCGTGACCATGCCCCACTGGGGGTGCCATTTTCCTTTCTCTCTCTCTCTCTCTCTCTCTCTGGCGAGCAAGCACATGCACCATCCGATCATTAAACAAACAGGTCTTGGTATATCTGCTTAAAAACATTGTGTTAGAGGGTCGGCTCGTGGCCTGGTGGTTAAGAGTGCTAGATTCCACATGGCCAACGGCACAACTGGAGTCTCAGAGCCAGTGTGAAAGCATGTCAGGCACATGTGGGTGCCCACGCTCCCCACAGGAGGGACACATGTAGGAGGAAGGATTGTGGCGTGACCATGCCCGAGGGAAGATACTTCCTCCCTTTCCCTGTCCCTCTGGCTGGTACACGTGCCCTCTGACAAAATTTGCGAGAGATCTTGCTAATCAGACCTTTCTCAGCTTCTCAGGGAAGCAGGACCCTTTCCATACCCCATGTGCTTTTACTTACTAGTAAACGCACGGCATCTGTGTGTCAGCGCATGCATGTGTGTGTGTGAGAGTGCACGTCTCTGTCCAGTATGAGTGTGTGTGTGTCTATGGGTGTATCTCTGTGGGCACACATGTTTACCCATGTGGCATGTGCCTTCCCTACTAGAAAACAATCTCCAGCAGAGCAGGTATTTCGTCAGCTTCATCAATCACTGATGCGTGGGAACCAAGGACAGAAGTTTGAGTTCCGTAAACAGATGTTGTACGAGTGAATAAAACAAATGCATAGCCTCTAAATATTGGACTTTATTTTTGTTTTTAGTTGCAGAATTAAGAAAAATCTTTGAACCAAAGAGGAAAGATTTCTTAGAAATGAAAAGGTAAGATGTTACGGTGCGTATTGGGAAGTAGGAGAGCTTGGTAAAACCGATCTCAGTTTTCCCTTAGAAGTGATCTCTTACAGGACCAGCAGTTGGTATAATGGCTATGTCGTTGGACTCCCATGTAGTCGACAGCAGTTCAAGTCCCGGACCTGGTGACTTAAACTCACACCAGGCGCATGGGCATGCGTGCCCAAGATCCTGAGAGGAGAATGGAGGAGAAGGGATTGTGGCGTAGCAACGGGGGGGGATTTCCTGTTTTCTGCCTCTCTGTCTTTCTGACAAATGCACGCATCCTATAGCAAAAGCCTCTCAAAAAAAAAAAAAAGAAAGAAAAAAAAAAGAAAAGAAAGAAGGAAAAAGAATTGATCTCTTACTCTGCCTTTTTGGTATCGCACACAGAAAAGAAAGAATTGCGAGGCGCTTGGAAGGAATCGAAAATGACACCCAGCCTATCCTCCTGCAGAGCTGCCCGGGGTTGGTGACTCACCGCCTGCTGGAGGAGGACACGCCCAGGTACATGCGTGCCACTGATCCGGCTAGCCCCCACACAGGTGAGCCTGCACACTGCCCGCCTACGTCACTGGCACTGGGCCCGCACGTGTCACTTTTCATCGTGTTTGAAAATGACATATTCCACAATAGTGAATTGCCTCCATACAACTTTTTTTCAAAGCATGCCTTTGTTAAAAGCAGCAATCACCAGGACCAGCAGGTGGCATAATGGTTATGTCACTGGACTTCCACATAGTCCACCACTGTTCAAGTCCCAGACCTGGTGACTTGAAACTTGTGCATGCCTGCTGGTCATGTGTGTGTTCAGAGTCCAGAGAGTAGAATGGAGAAGGGGTTGCAGCGTGACCATCCCTCCTCAGGGGTGATTTCTCCTTTTCTGTCTCTCTGTCTCTCCGAGCACAAATTTGTGAAAGAAAAAAATCAAAAAAAAAAAAAAAAAAAAAAAAAAAAAAAAAAAAAAACAGAATAACGATGTACTACACAATACCAAATTGCATGGATACAACTTTTTATCAAATCAGTCCTTTGTTAAAAGCATCAACAACCAGGACCAGTAGATAGGATAATGGTTATGTGTCTGGACTCCCATGTAGTTGATCACAGTTCGAGTCCCGGACCTGGTGGCTTAAAACACATGCCAGTCATGTGTGCATGTGTGCCCAGATTTGAGAGGAGAATGGAGGAGAAGGGATTGCAGCATGGCTATCCCCCCTGGGGGATGATTTCTCACTTTCTCTGTCTCTCCAGCTAGCACACGCTCCATATAGCAAAAATCTTTCTCTAAAAAAAAAAAACAACTGGAAACAACCCATGTGTCAGCTCCGCCCTGCCTCACGGTCTCTTGACTTCATATGATTTGACTTATCAGCCCATCCAGTGGCAGCCTTCTGAGCGTGTGTGCGTGTGTACGTGTGCACACACTTACTTATTGGCATGTGCCCTTCCTTCTAGAAAACAAGCTCCAAGAAAGCGAGCACTGGTCATTCATAGATCACTGTAGGTCTTGTGAGCTCACAGCATGAGGAAATGATTTTCCCTAATGCAGTGCTGGGTAACCAAAAAAAACTGCTAAACGGGATCCCCTCAAGGCAGGAACAGTCAATCCTGCCACCCCTGCTGTCAGAAACCCTCAGCACACGTGTGTTTGGTAAAGGAATGCATGGGACCAGTGCCTGGCCACGCTCCCAGTAGGCATACACTAAGAGCCCAGGTCAGGGACAGCTGCCGGCAGCAGAGAGAGGTAAAGGCAATGTTGGACCTGGACTGATTAGGGTTTCTGCTCTTTATTCTGAGTAGATTATTTTCATTTTGTCATTTTAAGTGAGTTGTAATTTGTTTAATACTAAGCACATTACTCAGAGTCACTATTAGGGCATCTGATGTTCAACTCCATCTTAGACGAGGATGGTGACACAGGGCTGCCCCACCTGTCCCCAGTCTCTGGCTTGAAGCGCTGTGCTGCTTTTATACCCAGCACATTCTATTCCTTCCTCAGAGAGGGCTATTGATCTCATTGATAACTGATGTTATCATCTACCTGTCTGCACGGTTTCTAATTTTCTGTGGCCATAAAACTAGAGAATTAAGATTTTTTTTTACAGGGGTTTTTGGCATAGGGTGCATGTACTTGCCGAAGAGAAAGAAAGACAGAGACAATAAGAGAGAAAGTGAGAAATCACCCCCCCCAAAGGGGATAACCACCCCACAATCCCTTCTCCTCCCAGGATCTTAGGCATGCACGCCCCGTGTGATTTTGAAGCTGCTGGGTCTGGGACTCGAACTGCAGTCAACCATGTTGGAGTCCAGTCCACTATGTCATCCGCTGGCCCCAATAACTAAGACTAAAAAAAAAAAAAATACATACATAAACAATCAAGAATAGACAGATGAGAGTACCAGAATTTTTTTTTTTTGAGAGGTTTTTGCTATAGGGTGCGTGCACTTGCCAGACAGATAGAGAGACATAGAGATAGAAAGCGAGAAATCACCCCTCAGGGGGATGGCCATGCCGCAATCCCTTCTCCTCCATTCTCCTCTCGGGATCTTGGGCACGTACGCACACGCGCCCAGCGTGAGTTTAAGCCACCAGGTCCAGGACTCGAACCACAGTCAACTACATGGGAGTCCAGCGACATAGCCATTACGCTAACTGCTGGTCCCTGAGAGTACCAGAATTTGTAGCCATAAGTAAACCCTAGCTTATATAAAACAGGAATCTATTTAGTATATGATAATTTAAGCATCACATTTGGTAATAAAAGGAAGACTTATTTAATAAAATAGTATTGGGAAAATGGGTCCACCAGGGGGCGAAGGAGGGAATGTATATATTCCTCTTTTTACTTCTTACCCTTAAAATAAATTCCATTTATGCACATAACTAATTTAAAGAACATAACTGAAAACATAGGTGAAAATTTAATTCAAGTGGAATAGAAAAGAAAATTCAAAGCATAGAAACTGCTGAAGACACCACTAAAATGACCAGGTGGGTTGAGTTGCCTGCCTACTAATTAATGTCAGTACTTCAAAGGAACTTAGGGACACAGAGACTTCACAGCAAAGTTTAACTCTAGGTAGGTTCGAAAGTGTTTCTGAAGACATAGGGCAGATATTCTTATGAAAGTTCACACACCCATTAAAAACAACACCATGCGTCAATAGAATATAAAGCAATCCCGCCTGAGCAGGGATTCCAGAGAAGAGAATACGAACTACTGACAAACCAATGAGAACATGCATTACTCCCTTGTAGAGTGATCAAAGGCAAAATTTTACAATAGTGAACACGTTTGTGAGGGAGCACATATTAATGAATATCATAGAAATGGATAAATCAACAAAGACTTTATAGAAATTAATTTCACAGTCTAGCAAGTGTCTTAAAATGATGATGTACCCTTTGATAAAGCAACAGTATTTTTACAGGAAATTATGATAGTTATTGGAAAGTCAGACTGTTTAGAAAGCGTAAATACTCAGCAGTATGGGCAGAGTTCAATTAGTTGTGGAATTGCTGTAAGATAGAAGATTATAAAGCCTTTAAAAATTAGGCCCATGGCCTAATTAAGGGATCTGGATCCCATATGACCTACTGGGATTCAAATCCTGGTCATGGCGTCTTGAAAAATAAAGTCTTAATAGAACAGAGAAATGCAAGAGAAGGGATGTGGCCTGACCACACCCCACTGGGGATTGCTTTTTCCTTGTCTCTCTCTGGTGAGCAAACACACTCTGGCAATAAGCATAAAAGAAAGAAAACAGAAAGGTGTCTTCAAAATAAAACTTTGAAATACAGTATCAGAAAACATTTTATACAGAATATTAATGGCATTAAATACTTTATGTATTTATAAAATAGGAGAGAAAAGAGGAAATCACTTATAAAAAAAGCAGAAGGGATATATAAACATGTCAAGCTAAGAGTATATATTAATACATGATTATTGGGAACTTGAATGTTTACATTCCTATGTTTTTATGGTTGACATTTTCCACATCGGGCATGTGTGGTACAATTAGAAAACAAGCAAACAAACAAACACTCTTGTTAAGAAAAAACAAAAAAGCAAGGAGAACAAACAGAAACAGAAAGCCTGGTGAATGTTGCTATGGGCTGTCTTGATGTCGCTTTGGGTACTATCAGATCTTGTGAAAACACAACCTGTCACTTGTCAAATTACAGCAATTCTGATACCTGCTCTCTTTTCTAGAAAACTTTGAACCCATTCTCACATGTGAAATGTTAAACTCAAAAACAAAAAGAAAGTAAATACACCAGGGAGATAAGCCCTGAGCAAGGATAAGGCCCTCTGCGGAGTCCAGGGGCTGAGCTGGGTGGAAGCCACGCGGAGCGCAGAGAGCGCTCCCAGCCTCATTCCTGAGTGACTGCGGAATCCCGAATCGCGCAGACTTCCCAGCAGCCCAGGTGCCGCTTCTTGGCTAAACACAGACATGAGGAACTGGTGCCCGTGTGTGCACCCTGCAGGAGAGTGACTTCCTGTGGGTAAATGTGCCCATGTGTGTCCTTGCTTGGAATCCATATGCATTATCTATATAATTTTTTTTTGGAGAGGTTTTTGCTATAGGGTGCATGCGCTCGCCAGACAGAGAGAGACAGAGAGACAGAAAGCGAGAAATCACCCCCCAGGGGGGATGGTCACGCCGCAATCCCTTCTCCATTCTCCTCTCAGGATCTTGTGCACGCACGCACATGCGCCCGGCATGAGTTTAAGCCACCGGGTGTGAGACTGGAATCGCAGTCGACTACATGGGAGTCCAGCGACATAGCCATTACGCTAACTGCTGGTCCGTATATGATCTTCTTGTAGGCCGATCGAATGAAGAGGAGGAAACTTCCGATTCTTCTTCGGAAAAGCAGAGTCGCCCTAAATACTGCACGGAAACCTCAGGCGTGCATGGTGATCCGTCCTATAGCTCGGGCACCATGGACGCTCACGGTCTGGAGTCCAAAGCGGAACGAATCGCAAGATACAAAGCAGAACGCAGGCGACAGCTGGCAGAAAAATACGGGCTCACTCTAGATCTGGACGCAGACTCCGAATATTCATCTCGGTATACCAAGTCCAGGAGGGATCCCGACACCGTGGAGAAAAGGGGAGGGAAGAGCGACAGACCAGAGGAGGCAAGCAGAGATCCGAGTTCTCCGTATGCCAGGACCGAGGCCAGGGCGCTCAGGACCTGTGCCCTTGACCCCAAGGACTATGCCCCCCAGGGCAGCGAGGACACCTCGGACAAGGAGGTGCTGCTCAACGTGGAGAACCAAAGACGCGCGCAGGAGCAGAGCGCCGCCCGGGTGGCCCGCGACCTGCCTGCCCCGGTGGAGAGTTCCCTGTCCTTCTCGTTCTCCGGGCGAGACTCGTCCTTCACTGAAGTGCCAAGATCCCCGAAGCAGCCAGCCTCCCCCAGCCACTCGGCCGGGGACCCGCCATTACCCTCCGAGTCGCGATCCAGGTAAGCCTGCAGCCCTCCATGATGGCGAGCACAGGTATCTCCTCCTCGCAGCACTGAGTGGTGGCGTTGGGGACTGTCAGCGTGGAGGTCGGAGCTCAGTGGGGAAGTGATGCGACTCCGCACTTTCAGAACTGGTCCTCCCAAAGCGGAAAAGAAGCCTCCTGGTTCTTTTTTTTTTTTTTTTTCTTAAGTATTCATTTTTCTTTACTCTAGGTAGAGCATAAGCACATAGGAGAGAGAGAGAACAACACCTTGCACAGGATCTGGGCACGCCCGTCTCCAGCCCGCCAGCTGTCAGGCCCGCTGGCTCTTGTGCATGTCCAGTGTGCTTCAGGGCCTCTGGACCCAGATTCTGATTGGTGGCCCCTGTCGGGTCTGACTGGCTTCTCTGGAGCTGTGCCCTGCCACCAGCCAGGATCCCACCCCCTTGATCCAGCAATTCCACTCCTGGGTATCTACCCAAAGGACAGGAGAGCACTCAGTCGGAAAAGCGCTTGCACAACTATTTTCATTGCAGCATTATTCACAGTACTTTTGCTTGTATTTCTTAGGTTCTTTTTTAAGACACACCCCTCAATGCGATGGGGAGACTTTTTAATGAAAGCTTCAGGAGCCTTCTTTTGATTGTATTGCTCACCTGCCTTTCATAATTTGTTTTTCTGTATTCAAACCCAACTTAGGATTTTTGGTAACTGCTTTTGCCACTGCTGCGTAGAATCACAAAGCAGCAGGTGCACCAGTGGAAAGATCTCAGGGTAGGTAACAGAAATATGTCTGTACCATGCACAGACTATAATGAGGTAGTTACCTAAGCACAGTCTCAATCCTCCGAGACCTGGCGGTGTAAGGGCAACTCATTAAAAAGGTCAGCTACTGGTAAGGGGCTCAACTAAAAACGAGAAACAGCTCCATTTGGGAATCAAAGCTGAGTACCCAAAGAGAATGTGTTTATTTCTAAGTTGAAATTGAAAAGGCATGATGACCATATTTAAAGTGTGATTTACTTCAACGTCCTGGCTCCAGGTTTGGCTGGCCATCTTAGGGAGACTCCCAAGCGTGTTCTCCAATTCAAACACGCAATAGCTTCACCAGTGAATTGAGAAGGGATGACAGCCTAAGGCCAAGCGAATTTATTTAGAAAGAAATACAGTTTTTTGGAAATGCCCCGATTCGTTCCACACTGAGACAGAGTGCTGAACAGCTGGTCATCTTTAAGTGGCAATAATTCTTCTGAAACAGATCATTTTATTATTGAAGTTTACCAAGCCAAAAGACCTGTCGCCACTTACTTGGTCATGCGGAGTAAAATCCAAGGAGACTTCAATGAGTTCGTGGGAAAAAATATGGAATTTAAGTACCTGTTAGGCAAGCCCCATAACCTTGTGGTTAAGGAAGCTGGATCCCACATAGCTGACTAGGATTCGAATCCCAGCCTTGGTGGCTTGAGAAAGACACCGTGTGTGTGCGTGCATGTGTATGCCCCAAAATCCCAACAGGATGGAGAAATGGAAGAGAAGGGACCAAGGTGAGACTGTGCCCCATTCAGGGCTACCTTTTCCCCTTCTCTCTGTCTCTCTGTCTCTCTGTGGCAAACACATGCACCCCCTGGGGAGGGGGGAATACACGGTTATTTTGATGCAAACAATTTCAAAATCCATGCATAGTTATTTTTGTAATAAGCATTTTCCATGAACTTGAGGAAGACCTCTCTTATTTAGAGATACCAGCCTCAAAGAGAATTAAGTACTGTATAGATACCAGGAATATATTTTGAGGGCCTTTGCTTAGCTTTTAGACCTAATTATTTGAGATTTAGGAACTGTGGCATACTGTCTCATATCTTGAAATGAGGGTACTTTGTTGAGAAATTTGCATTTCACAGTAGAAAGTGTTCTTGGTTTAGTTAGTCTGTATTGAAGGAAATCTTTCATGTGTTTTGTGATTAGAATGTAGAACTCTAGGAACCAGCAGTTAGCGTAATGGCTATGTCGCTGGATTCCCACGTAGTCGACCGCGGTTCGTGTCCCGGACCCGGTGGCTTAAAACTCACGCCGGGTGTGTGTGCGTGCGTGCCCAAGATCCTGAGAGGAGAATGGAGGAGAAGGGATTGCGGCGTGACCATCCCCCCTGGGGGGTGATTTCTCGCTTTCTGTCTCTATGTCTCTCTCTGTCTGTCTGGCGAGCGCACGCGCCCTACAGTGAAAATCTCTCCAAAAAAAAAAAAAAAGAATGTAGAACTCTAACAGTTCTCAATTTAAAAAGCCTATTAGAGATATATGATTACATTGGTTAAAAAATGAGGAATGTCTGGGACCAGCAGTTAGCATAATGGCTATGTCGCTGGACTCCCATGTAGTCGACCAGTGGCTAAAACTCACGCCGGGCTCGTGTGCATGTGTGCCCAAGATCCCGAGAGGAGAATGGAGGAGAAGGGATTGCAGTGTTGCTATCCCCACTGGGGTGTGATTTCTCACTTTCTGTCTCTATCTTTCTGGCAAGCGCACGCACCCTATAGCAGAAACCTCTGCAAACAAAAAAAGAACATCATTTCTCATTGTCATATAATGATAATTTTAAAATTGTAATCATGGTTAGCCGCTAGATAACACACTATAGGTTCTCATTAAGATTCGAATCAGTTGTAATAGTGAATTAAAAGTTTGTTGAATGTTTCCAGTAAAATGACAGGATACTTAATAGTTTTCTATGAGTTAAAATTTTAATATTTAAAAAATGTATTTAAACTTAAAGTCTTAAGACCTAGGGAAAAACATTGCTGACTTAGGTCTGTAACGAACAGAACCACTTCTTTTCAGGTTATTTCAAAGAGCCATATTACCTAGACATTTTCATAAGCCTCTCTCTAACCTCCAGTGGTTGATTTTCATGGAAAATAAAAGAATTAAGCAGTTGTAGAGGAGTTCTAGCATAGACACATGCTTTATTTTCTGAAGTGATTCAAAGTGTATAATTCTGTGATTCACAAGTGAAGGAGCACAAGTCATTCCACATATAGTAGGAGATACCTGAGATATATTTACATAAATGAAGAAGGGGAAATAATGCACGGAGGCTGGCAGGTGGCATGGTGGTTAAGGCCCTGGATTCTCACATTGACCGAGGTTCAAGTCTCAGACCTGGTGGTGTGCTTTCCTACTTTCCTTCTCTCGATCTCTCTCTGGTCAAATTAAAAAGAAACAGTAATAATAATAAAATAATTCTTTAGAAACAAAGAATGTGTTTATTTTGTCATCACTATAGCTACTCAGCTTGTAAAGATGGATTTGAAATGGATTAGATACTCCTTAATGTCCTGTAGAGTCAGGAAACTCGAGTTACAGAAAGGCGTTGTTGTCTGATTTCCATTTGGGCAAAGTCAGACAAACAGAACAGTACTTTGTAGCCTAAAACAATAGCAAAAGACACTGTGGTGGCCTAAATAACTATTAAGGGAAGATAATAATGTCATCTGATAAGGAAATATGTAGCAGGGACAATTAACAAGAAAGGGAGATGTACCCACAAATGAAACAATGTTAACACCGTATTTTTGGTGGAGTTGTTCTATTACTGAGATGGAATATTCTTCTCACTGCTGTACTTGTTCATCACCTAGTTCTGCCATGTTTTGGGTTGTTAATTTGTTTTTAAAGACTTATTTAATGTTATTAGTTATTATTATTTTTTAAATTTTCTATAAGGTACATGTGAGTGTGAGAAACAGAGAGAAAGAGAGAGAGAAAGTGAGAAAGCAAGCTACCAGGTCCAGGACTTGAAACACAGTCGGCCATGTGGGAGTTCAACGCCTCAACCACCATGACACGCCCCAGGGTGAAATTTCGTAATTAACTCATTCACATTTCATCATTTCATTTTGGACTCATTTGCAGGAGTGTTTTCTTTGATGAACTAAACATGAGTACACCACTCGAGTATTCCATCAAAGGACTACCTACAGGGGCCAGCCAGTGGCATGGTGGTTAAGGTGCTAGACTCCCATGTGGTCTGGTTCAAATCCCAGACCTAGCACACCGGATGTGTATGCAGATGTGCCCAGAATCCCAAGAGGAGAATGGAGGAGAAGGAATTTCACCATGGCCATTGCCCCTGGGGGGTGATATCTCACTTTCCCTCTCTCTGTCTCTCCCTAGTGAGCGCACACACTCTATGGCAACAACCTGAAAAAAATTTAAACGACTACCTACAGTGTCCTAAGGATTTGAATGTGAGCCACATATTCAATGCCCAGTACACGAATATGCTCATATACAGTAACACATGTACACAGCATGCAGACACACAGGATAATCACAGAGTCTTCTACTTCACTGCACTGTGCTGTTTTATTTTAATTTTTTAAAAAATATTTTAGTTAACTTTGTTTATTCATTTGTTTTAATTTGACCAGACAGGGACAGAGTCTGAGAGAGAGAGAAAGCGAGCCACCAGGTCCAGGACTAGAACCACATTTGACCATGTGGGAATCCAGCAACCTTAACCACCATGCCATCTGCTGGCCCCACTGCACTGTACTGTTGCTGTGTGACAGTCTGCAGGGCAATATTTATCTGAGTGAAAGATTTGTTTTGGAACTGTTTAGTATTCAGGCTCTATGACAAAGAACAGTTCTAAAAAGATATTAATTTCTTGATTGTTGTATCTCACGGGGCCTCTAGCTCAGAAATATGGTGAGTCACCCAGGAATTCAGCTGGACGCATTGTCTGAAGACAACTAGGAATACACATAGGAATGAAATAGACATCACAGGCACCCTCAGCCCCGTTTCCAACCCTTCCAAACCCTGTAACTTGAACTTTTAGAAACTTCCAGCAACTGTATTCTAGAAAGAGGCAGTGTTACTGATATGAACCCTTCTGTGTTAATTCAGCTGCTGGGAATTTTAGAATAAAATTCAGAGGGATTTGGGGCCAAAAATCTGAGATGCTGCTACTACTATTTTCGAAATTCTGAATCTCAAGTTTTTGTTGAATTTGCTACCTTAAGCATCTCTTATCGAGAGAGAGAGAGAGAGAGAGAGAGAGAGAGAGAGAGAGAGAGAGAGAGAGAGAGAGAGAGAGAGAGAGAGAGAGAGAGAGAGAGAGAGAGAGAGAGAGAGAAGAAAGGAAGAGAAAGGAAAGAAGGAAAGAAAGGCGCCCCACCTGTCGCTCTGTGAGTGGAGACAAGAGTCCCGAGCGGCAGGTTCCTGAGCATCAGCTGTCACCATCTGCCCTCCGTGAACTGTGCGCCAGGAGAGGTGAGGGCAGCGTGGAACTCAGGCCTAGTTCTCCAGTGGCGACCCGCTCGGGAAAGCATCATCTTTTTCATTCCCTGCTGAGACCTCACCGCTCCTTCTCCCACTCAGTACGCCGTATCTCTGGTGGCCTGAGCATGATCGCGGGAATTTTGTGCAGAGCTGACGCGGACACTGGACCCAGAAAGGCTTGCCATTGAGATGGGGGTTCAGACGGTGGGGTGGGGTGCTCAAGAGGACAGGCCAGGACACGCTCTGGACAGGAGCTTTTCTGCAGTACGCAGCGTGCAGGCAGACTCAACCGCTAAGAAGGAACGAGCTTGTGCTGCTGCTCGTAGTGTATTTCCAGTGGCATTTGCTCATCTCCTAATGAGAGGGTTGAGTCTAAAAACTCTTCCTCGAGCCTCGGGCTCTTGCGGTTCTAGTGGTTAATTGTCAGTCTCCGTGCCCGATGGAGGTGTTGGCCGGATGGCAGCAGAACTTGTAACTCCGTGTTCCTGTCTCAGCTCCTGTCTCCACTGGAGTCTGGGCCGAGCGTCATGGAAAGCACACCTCTTAGGGTGCACTCTGAACAACTGTCCAAGTCGTCCTCACAGCATGTGCTATTACTGGAATGTCCTTTCTCCTCACAGTCCCTGCACCCCCAAACACCTGGTCTCCCCCCCATACTCTACTCCCTCTCGGCAGTTAACGTAGGGCTAACTCATCTCCTTTGTTCCAGTCTATTCTGTGCTCACTGGCATGTGGGGATTCCTGTTCACTGAATAAAACAGGAATGTGTCTTCCAAAAGACCAGCTCCAGTGTAGACTGGTCACAGATTTGGATGTGTGTCAGCTTTTAGATGCAGGATGTTGTCTGTGAGCACACACGTATTCCTCTGCATGTTTTATACCTGTACATATGGACAAAACAGTCATTTGCTATTTTTCCAACTTTTAGCAAATAATTCTTAATTTTAATGAGATCGTTAACAGCCATGCTTCATAAGTTGAATATGATTTTTATCATCAGAAGCTATTGTATAGTAAGAACAGGACACCCCCAGGGTGAAACTAATTCTGCTGTGTGGGTTTGACTGCACTGTGGGAGCAGGAAGCAGTTTGGAGCCTGTCAACTCTTAGGAGTTATAGGGAGTTAAAGCATATTTTATATGCTAGGGGTACAAACCTGGCCTGTATGAAAACTTGGTAAATTATTATTTCCTAGTGATATAATTCTCTGCCAGCCTGCTGTCAAATCAAAAAGTGTTCTATTACACCTGCAGTCACCACCTCTCGCGCTGGTCCCACGGGCCCTACAATCCCCTCCCAGCGGACATAGCTAACTCTGCCCTCTGGAAAGTTGGCTCACCCCACCCAAGACCCCACAGAATAGATTCGCTATGTTCAAGAATTTTAGACTCTAGAGCCAAAAGTAACCCTGGAGATTATTTAGTTTAAAAATCTGTTTTATGGGAAAAACAGAAGATTTAAAAAGGAACTTAATTGAGACCATATGGCTGCTTTGACAACACCAAGACCATCACCCGCCATCCATCTCTTCACTCACGTTCTCAGAATCCGTCAGAGTTCTCTCCTACGCTCTGCTCTTACTCATGTCAGTGCTGTTTCTCATCACAGCGGAAAGGAGAGTTACCCTTCAAAGGTTCGAGACCTTAGTAAAGAAGGTTATAGAAACAGTTTGTGTGGATTACTGTAAGGCACTTAGAAAGATTTGCCCTCAGAAACAAAAATGCAAACTTGAAATCTAGGATGATCGAACCTCACTCAAACTCATCCCACACCTCTTCAGTGTTGACATAGAGTTTCTTACAGCTCTAGGGTAATTTAGCTAACCATTCCGGAAAATCATATGGTGCCTCCTATGTGCCAGACACTGCTCCTAACAGGACATGCTACTTATAAACAAAGCAAAACAACACAAAAAAGTATGGGAAGTAACTTCAACACGCTGGGTCAGTCTGGCTCTAGAGGCCTGGGTAAGGGCTGTGGAGGAGTTAAGACGTGGTCATAGATGAAGTGAGTCCTTAAGGCTATGGTGAGTTTACTAGACATGGAGGGGAGGCTGCTCCAGGTGCAGCACAGACGTGCAGTGTAGACCCGGAAGGAGGATGGGGCTGGGGAAACCCAGTGAGACCCAATCACAGAGCGCCTCAGACGACATGACGAGGCATTCAGCCTTTGCCCTGTGGACAGTGGGAAGTGCCAGAAGGATTTTAAAGCAATGATGCTGGATCATATATTTTTCAGATATGCTGGAGGCGTGTGGAGGATTGGTCTGAAGGATAATCAGTTCCAGTCAGGGAGGCCAATTAAGCACCCTGGCCTGGGATCCTGAGGTCTTTGGTGGGGTTTTTCATTAATTTGCTCCTGTTTTGCATTTCATTAATCTGCGGGATAGTGATGAGAGGGTGTGCGGGTTTCTGGAGGAGGGGTTATAAATAGGTTTAAATATAGAAAGAAAGAGGGATGGAAGGGGAGGAGAGATAAAGAGGGAGAGAGAGAGAAGAGGGACCTGAAGCAGGAGTGTACGCCCAGTAGGCGTACACTCACAAGATGAAATTTAATGACGTCCCGTGTTTTTAGGGAAAAGTCAGTGTGAGTTCAAGATCAGGGAAACGTGATTTAACAGTAGTTCATGGGAAACAGCCCTGGAGTTTTTTGTTGACAGCAAGTTCTTTATGTGACTGCCAGAGTTGTTAGTCCAACCCTGGGGTACGTCAGTGGAAGTGGACTGGAGGGAGCACAGGTAGGCAGTGTTCCACCTGTGTCCTGTAGAGGTCAGATTATGTCCAGATGGCTCATTCTCTAAGGGTCACTGGCAAATGGGGACGTGTCCAGAGGAGAGCCCACTTTCCCGGCTACCCCGCTTTCTTAACCTTCCTGGGTTTTTATCAGCTTCTCTGTCTTCATAGAAGCTGGAAGCATTTGTGGAGTCTCTTACATATTCTCTGCTGCTTAGACTCTCAAACCAGTAGGTTCTTCTCATGATCAGATGGTCATTTTCCCAGAGAAATGAGAAAACCAGAGCATGGCTCGGCATAGGGAACTCTAATGTTATCAATCTGGCTTCTAGTTGCTGATGGTTCTGCTGGAAGGGGAAAGAGGAGAAAGAGCTGAACCAAATGAGACATCCCACGAGTTCCTGCACCCCATGGCTTAGCAAGAAGGACACTTAGAGGCCCAGCATCCTAGAACAGGCTGTCCTACCCAGAGAGGAGTCTACCACGCAGTCTGTCAGACGGGCAAGGATGAGTCCAGTGGTACCCTTACTTCAGTGGGAACCTTACGGGAAGGGGCAATGCCTTGCCACTGTCATGTCCTTGTCGCCATCCCTGCTGTTTCCCACATCCTGTATACACAGTGACTCAACAGATCGTCTTTGAATGAATGCTCTGCTGTTCTGTTTTCTTCAAGTGTCAGCAAACTATACCAGTGCACTTGAAACAGCCCATCTCCAAACTGTCTCTCAGTTCACAGAGATCCTGAGATCTCTAGTGCCTGAATGCAATTCATGGGTTTCCTTCTAGAAACTCACTCTGAGGCCAGCAGGTGACATGGTAGTTGAGGCACTGGATCCCACATGGCCAACCCCATGGTTCATGTTCCAGACCTGGTGGCCTGAAAAACATGCCGGGCATGTGTGTGTGCATGCCTAAAATCCCGAGAGGAGAAGAGAGATGAAGGAATTGTGACGTGCCATTCCCCCGAGGGATGATTTTGCATTTTTCCCTTTCTCTGTCTCTGTCTCTCTGACAAGTGCATGTGCCCTTTGGCAAAAACCTAAAAAAAAAATAAGAGAGAGAAAAAGAAAGTCATGCTCCAAAGAAAATGCCTACTGAACTAAACAGCCCACCTTGAAATGTTCGTTTCCACTCAGGCACAAGCCTTTCATCTCACACAAACTGGGGATGCCCGTCAGCAGAGCACACTGTGAACAGCAAGTGTTTATAGAACGAGGCTCTTTCTGCTTTGTCTGAGATTAGGATTCTCAGACAGGGTCTTGAATCAGTGTTCCATAAATATTATTAAACTCTAAGTGGGAATTCTGAGAGGTGAGTGAAGACATCACTGGATGTTGGGGGCCTTGTGAATTCGGGCCCCAACTCTGAAAGGGTGGTCATAGGCTAGTCTCATGATGAAAGCTGTCAAGTCCCTGGATTACCTTATATTAGGGTTGGTTGTTCAAATCCAAGCAGGAAACACGGGAATACAAATCCAGCCCCTTCTGAGATTCCAGAACTTTCCTGGTAGTTCTGCTGTCTGCATGGAGCTTCAGCCATCCTTCCCTAGCTGAGCGTATGGCAGTTAGACACCCATCAGGGAGACTGTGAGAGACTGCTTAGCTCCCCAGTTTACCTTGCTTCTGCCCCGAGGACGCTCTGTATTTCCACCTTTCATTACTCAAGAAGAGTGATCATGTGGGAACCAGCAGTTAGCGTAATGGCTATGTCGCTGGACTCCCACATAGTCGACCGCGGTTCGCGTCCTGGACCCGGTGGCTTAGAACTCACGCCGGGCGCATGTGCGTGTGTGCCCAAGATCCCGAGAGGAGAATGGAGGAGAAGGGATTGCAGCGTGACCATCCCCCCTGGGGGGTGATTTCTCGCTTTCTGTCTCTCTGTCTCTCTCTGTCTGTCTGGCGAGCGCACGCGCCCTATAGCAAAAACCTCTCCAAAAAAAAAAAAAAAGAAGAGTGATCATGTTATAATCCAACAGAGATATATGTGTTTCCAGTGAGATGTAATTCACATCAAATGCACAGCTTTTAAGTCGGCAGGCTGGTGAGTTTTGGCAGATGTATAACCATTACCCTGGCCAAGATCTAAGACATCCCCATTACCCCTTACACTTCTGTCCCCCAACATTGACTCTTCATTCACAAAGACCTACCTTAGCTGCCACAGCCTGACAGTAGCTTATGTTTAACTCATTATGTTATAGAAAGCAAATCTTAGGGCCAGCAGATAGCACAGTGGTTAAGGCACTGGACTCCCACATGACTGGTAAAGGTTCAAGTCCCAAACCTGTGCCCAAGATATCCCAGGAGGAGAATGGAAGAGGGGATTGTGACAGGGCCATCTGTCTCTCTGTCTCTCTCTGTCTTTCTGGCGAGCGCACGTGCCCTCTAGTGAAAACCTCTCCCAAAAAAAAGAACGAAAGCAAATCTTTCCCCACCGTTAACTTCTTATTATTTATTTATTTATTTTTTGGAGAGGTTTTTGCTATAGGGCGCGTGTGCTCGCTAGACAGACAGAGAGAGATATAGAGACAGAAAGCGAGAAATCACCTCCCGGGGAGATGGTCATGCCGCAATCCCTTCTCCTCCATTCTCCTCTCGGGATCTTGGGCACGTACGCACACATGCCCGGCGTGAGTTTTAAGCCACTGGGTCCGGGACACGAACCGCGGTCGACTACGTGGGGGCCCAGCAACATAGCCATTATGCCAACTGCTGGTTCCCACCCACCGTTAACTTCTTAAACAAGACTTAGTTATCAAAAATATTTAAGTATAAATGAAGGAATGCTTCATAAAATAAAAGCATCCAGGCAAGATGTAAAGAGAGAAATAATTGCCACCATTCATATGTGATCTCTCTTTTATTCATATTTTTTAAAACTCATAGACAATTGTGTTACTTCTCCAAAACAATGCCCTCTGGGCCCCAGAAATACATTTTATACTTTGATGTAATGTGATATTTTAAACTGGCATCAGGGAGTGAAGGCATTGGAGTGTGTTTTCCACCTTGGAGAACGGTCTGAGTATACCACTTAGGGTGTATCCCTCGGTGTCACAGTGAGGCTGTGCTCCAAGGTGGAAGCCTCAGTCCAGAGCCTCCACTGACTCATTTGATTTCAGACTAGAAACTGGAGAAATAAAAGAAGGAGCTCATCGGGTTTTGGCAGGATCTCTAGGTAACTGGGTGACTTTGCTGGAGGTGTAACAGTCGCTGGAGAAACCAGCGTCTGGTGGTCTGGTGAGGGTTGTGACTGTGACCAGCCGTTGTATCTTCCTTGCATGCACATCAACAATCCCAAACACTTTCTCACCCATTTGAGCCAGAGGTGTTCTTCTTCCAGAATATGGAGGCTGACAGTATGGCAGAGTAGAAAGGCATAAGGCTTACATGGTGGGGGGGGGGGGGATAGCACAGAGGGCTGCGGGGCATAGCACTGAGTCCTGGCTATACTCTTTTATTACCAGCTGTGAGATCTTTTTTTTGGAGAGGTTTTTTGTTTGTTTGTTTGTTTGTTGTGGGTTTTTTGTTGTTGTTGTTGTTTTGTTTTTTTGGTTTTTTTTGCTGTAGGGCACGTGCACTCACCAGAAAGACAGAGAGAGACAGAGAGACAGAAAGCAAGAAATCACCCCCCAAGGGGTTGGCCATGCCACATCCCTTCTCCTCCATTCTCCTCTCGGGATCTTGGGCACGCACGCACACGCGCCCGGCGTGAGTTTAAGCCACCAGGTCAGGGACTCAAACCACAATCAACTATGTGGGAGTCCAGCAACATAGCCATTACGCCAACTGCTGGTCCCTGAACCGTGAGATCTTTAGCGGTTATTATACTTTTTTTTTTTGGTTCTCACTTCTTTTCATCAATAAAGTGGGGATAAGAATACCATGTGGCGTTGTCTTGGAGATTATGCTACCTACAGTTTATCTATTCCACGTGTATTTGAGACCTGCCCTTTGCCACATACCATCCAGAGTGCTGATGACACAAATCTGATTTCAAGAAGCTATACTGGTTGAGAACCCCTCATTCAAGATGCTTGGAAGCCGAAGTGTTTTGGACTTTGAAATTTTTCCTATTTTGGAATAGTTGCACATACATTATGAGACATCTTGAGGATGGGTCCTAAGTCTAAAGACAAAATCCACTTATGTTTCATATGCACCCTTATACACATAGCCTAACAATAGTTTTTTGTTGTTTTTTAAATTTTTCTTAAAAATTATTTATTTTACTTATTATTAGTTTTTAATGTGACCAGGGGGAAACAGAGAGAGAGGGAAAGGGAAAGTGAGAAGACAAGCCACTAGGTTTGGGACTTGGTCCATGGTCAGCCTTGTGGGAGTCTAGCACCCTAACGACCATGCCACCTGCTGGCCCTGAAGGTGGTTTTATACAGTGTGTTCATACTATAGCATTTCGACTATGACCTGTCATGCGAGGTGAGGTGCGGGATTTTCCATCTGTGGTGTCATGCCAGCACTCAAAAAGTTAAGGATTTGGGGCATTTCAGATTTTGGACTTTTGGAGTAGATAGCCAAGCTGTCTATCCTAATGAAGAGAGAGACATGATGAAGGGGAAGGGTAGTATGGATAAGTTACTGAGATGTGCGAATGGGGGTGAGCAGATCGGGGAGGCCTTGGAGCCATGGTGACAGCTTTGGGTTCTGCTCTAAATGATATATGGAGCCATATAAGGGTTTCCAGAAAAGGATGGCCCAGGGCTAGCAAGTGGTATAGTGGTATAGTGGTTAAGGCATTGGACTCCCACGTGGCTGACTATGGTTCGAGTCCCAGACCTAGAGGCTTGAAACTCATGCCAGCTAGGTGAGCGTGTGTACCAGAAATCCTAAGAGGAGAAGGGATTGTGGCATGACCATCCCCCGTGGGGGTTAAGTTCTCATTTTCTCTCTGTGTCTCCAGCTTGTGCACATGCTCTATAGCAAAAAAAAAATACTCTCTTAAAAAAAAGCCAATCTGCCTTACATTTTCAAAAAATTATTCTGGCTGCAGAGCTGAAAACAGGCTTTAGGTGGGCAAGGACAGAAGCAAGAAATTAGGAGGTCTCAGGGATGTAGGTGAGATGGTGTGGAGTCTGAACAAGAATGACAGCAGCAGAGTTAGTGAAAAGAGGCTTTGGGACCAGCAGTTAGCATAATGGCTATGTCGCTGGACTCCCACGTAGTCGAACGCGGTTCGCGTCCCGAACCCGGTGGCTTAAAATTCACGCAGGGCGCCTGTGCATGCGTGCCCAAGATCCCAAGAGGAGAATGGAGGAGAAGGGATTGAGGCGTGGCCATCCCCCCTGGGGGGGTGATTTCTCGCTTTCTATCTCTCTGTCTCTCTGTCTGTCTGGCGAGCGCACGCACCCTATAGCAAA
>NW_006159427.1:8588668-8600594 GCF_000334495.1 Tupaia belangeri chinensis
TTTTGTTTGGGGGGGCGCCCACCCCCAATAAAAAAAAAAAAAAAAAAAAAAAAAAAAAAAAGCTCTCAAAAAAAAAAAAAAGAGGCTTTATTTTTGTATTTTGAAGGTAACCACTAAAATATGCTGTTGATTCAGATGTGGGGTATGAAAGAAACAGAAGGCCAAAGGACTATAGAGGCGACTCCAGTACAAGTTGGATTTAGAAGGAAATTTATAGAGTTTACTTTTGGGGGGTTAGCCCCAAAGTTTAGTGGTTAAGAGGGCCAGATCCATGTGGCTGACCATGGTTCAAGTCCTGGCCCTGGCGGCTTGATAAACACATCAAGTTTGTGCGCATGCCCCAGATCCCAAGAGGACGCAGAAATGGAGAAGGGACTGCAGCATGACCATTGTCTCAATGGGAGGTGCCTTCTCCCTCTCTGTCTGTCTGTCTGTCTGTCTGTCTCTCTCTCTGGTAAGCACACATACCCTCTGAAATACTGAGTATTCCTCCTGTGACTTGCTTTGCATTGTTACCACACAGTTTTTCTTTCCTGTGGTTTTTCTCTAAAATATCTTCAGCCTAACATAATTAGTCGCATTATTTTCTGTTGTTTTTAATGTTTTTGCCATAGGGCACATGTGCACTGAAAGGAGAGAGACAGAGAGACTGAGAGAAAGTGAGAAATCACCCATCAGAGGCCACGCTGCAATCCCTTCTTCTCTTGTCATTTTGGGCACACACGCACATGCATCTGGCATCATTTTCAAGCTGCTAGGTCCGGGATTCAAACCACTGGTGGGCCATGTTGGAGTCTAGCGCCCCACCTTGTCACTTCTCATGTGGCATTATATTCAATTGCATATTGAATAATGAATGTGTGGCTCATAAAATCACATACGGTTCCCCAGAATCCATGGGGATTCATTCCAGAACCCCCTGTGGATACCCCAACCCCCAGATGCTCAAGTCCCTTATGTAAAATGGCCTAGTATTGGCATGAATTGTATTGGCATGTCCAGTGTATTCTAAGCCATCCCTAGATTACTTATAATACCCAATACCATGTAAATGCTTTGTAAAGAACTCTTTTACTGGATGGTTTAGGAATAATGACAGGAAACAAAAGTCTATACGTGTTCAGAGCAGACACACCTATCTCAGGCCAAACTACATTGACGCATCGGCGAGAGGAGAACATTTTCACTCTCCCATCGGGTGTGGAACTGCGGGTCCGGAGGGCAGCTGTACAAAGGAAAATGTATAATAGCAACTAGATATGGTTGGTCTTACTGCATTTCTTTTCATTTCATTTTTATTTATTTCCCTTATTTGATAAGTATTATTTTGCTTGAACACTATTTTTGTATTTAGCTATTTACCAGTGCATCTCAAAAACACTTAACGAAAATGGCTTTATATTTTTAAACCAGTTTCTTACAAGACAATTGTATACTGTTTGGGGGCAGCGTATGACTATCATAGGCTCCTTTCTAATAATTTAAGGCTTCTGGGAAAAACACATTTACTCGGCAGACCTACATATATTTATTTCTATCTCTTGATTTTCACAGTGAGCCGTATGTCCTAGAAATTCCATAAAGTGAATATAACCTCTTGGCCAAAATGTACTTACTGATTTTAAAAAGCCCAGATTATTCTTAACAAAAACAGCCTTGAGGGTGATGAAGTCTGTGTAGATAGTGACGTTTTCATAGAAATCATCTGAAGTTTTGTTTTTTGTACACGGTAGCACAGGGAAACTCAAACACGAATGGTTTCTCCAGAAAGACTCCGAAGGGGACACACCTTCCCTTATCAACTGGCCTTCCAGGTATCTCTCGCGTTGCTCCTCTTGGCTTCGGCTGCGTGGCTGTCTCTTCCCCGGCTCCTCTTGCTGTTTGCTCCACCTGACCACGAATGCTAAGTCTCCTCTTGCACTTTCCCATGGCAGTGCCTTTGATGGTCTTGTGTTTGAAAAGGATGCTGAAGTTCCTTTCTAATCATTTGCTCCTCTTCTCTAGCTGCCCTGACATGTGCCCATGGTATGTCCTTCCTCCTCTTTTTTCCCTCTTTCTGATTATCCTTGTATTACACCTCCTACTCCTGCCCTTCCCACCAGCTCCCCTAGAGTTGGCCAGTTGGGGGCAGTAGTGGGCACCTAACTAGCCCTGATTGCTCTCCTCTTGGGTCACACTAACCAGCCAGTCTCCCAACTTGTCACTGTCCCCCTCTGGCCAGCCTCCTTACTTTCATGTCTCCTTATCTCTACACAGTAGTTACATTTCAGTAGCTAATTGAGGGCATGTGGTTTTAAAAGCAGACAAAATCATTTCATTTTTAAGACTGGGGGCAGGGCAAGGCGGAAGAAGAAAGAATGAATAAGTCATTGGAAGGACAAAGCACCCATATATCGAGTTTCTAACAGTCACTTTGTTCTCCACTGAGGACAACATCCAGATTGTCTCTGATTAGAAGCACACATTCCACAGGAGAACTTGAACCACATCTCAGTCGTCTTTTGATTAACAAAGGTTATAAATATGAAAGCCTCCAATATCAGCTAGTCTCTGGGAAAATAACAGCTCAGAATGCTTCCCTCCCCCTGAATTGTGAACAATAACTACCTCTTACGTATGGCTTTGATTTTTCTTTCTTTTTAAAGATTTTTTAAATTTATTTGTTATTATTTCTGTTTTAATTTTACCAGAGGAAGACACAGAGAGAGCAAGAGAGAAAGTGAGAAAGCAAGTTGCCAGGTCTGGGACTTGAACCATGGTCGACCATGTGGCAATACAGTCCCTTAACTACCACACCACCTGCTAGCCCTGTCTTTGATTTTTCTTTGATGAAATATACATAGCTACCCTGCATCTTATATTTTAAAACATAGAGGAGTAGTTTATATCAATTTAGCAGGGTACACTAGTCATTAAAAAAACCTATTCTGTTGGGACCAGCAGTTGTTGCAATTGCCATGTCACTGGACTCCCATGTAGTCAATCACGGTTCAAGTCCCACACCCAGTGGCTTAAACTCACACTGGGCGCGTGTGCATGCATGCTCAGATCCAGAGAGGAGGATGGAGGAGAAAGGATTACAGCGTGGCGTGGCCATCCCTCCTTGGGGGAGTGATTTCTCATTTTCTGTCTCTGTCTCTGTCTTTCTGGCAAGCGCACACACCCTATAGCAAAAACCTCTCAAAAGAAAAGCCAAAAAACTGTTCTTTTAATTTTTCATTTACTTTTTGTAAATTAGTAAGTAAAAGTGCTACAAGTTCTTCAAAAACTCACTATTCCCACTCCAAAATCATTCTTTCCTTTTTAAAAGCTTATTACCCCTCCATAATCTATTCTCACACAGTTGGAATGCTTGCTCCTTTCTCACTACCTGGTATTTCAGAAAGTACAAATAAGGACTAGCCCATGTTATTAAAGGTTGGCTCTTCCCTAAGCACTAGGCACTGTGCTTTGAGCCATCTCATTTATTGTGCCCCTGTTATTTCTATGTAAGAGGTAAAGCAACTGAGCACAGGAAGGGCAGGTCAGTTGCCCAGACCATGCAGTTAGAGCTGGCTAAGCGACATGGGAGCAGAAGTTCCTGGGGCCCAGGGCCAGTGCTTTTATCTGCATCCATTGTGCGGTTGTGTAAGCAGACTGGTAGCTTTGGAAATGGACTTCCGTTTTGCTCTCATATTTAAATAAATCTAGAAACAACTAGAACAATTTCTTTTTAGATTTGTTTTTAGCTAAGGGCATAAGAGCAATTCCAGAGATGGAAACGTGGTCCCTTCATTAATTCTTTTAACAACTATCTTTCCTCTAACCATCTTCTGGGGCTATACTATCACTTGTGTGAATGACTGAATGTCATGTGTATTGCATGTAAAAAGCTTGTCAATGTTTGAGTGCTTTACAAAGAGAAGTGACTGTCACATCTCGAGCTCGATAAAAAGCATAAGTAGTCACAAATGCTCTTACATTCCAGGACACAATGAGATCAGAGTGTTGAGTCCCTAGGTGTCTGTACACCTGGGCACTGGCCCCACGGTCATGTCCTGAGCCTGCATGTGCAGAAAGCTTACTGCTGTAAGGCACCGGCCTCGGTGTGCCCTCGTGCATACTGGTGGTGTATATTCATGAGTGTTTCTGTGACTTCCGGGTGCCTGTGTGGTCAGAAGGGACGCATCCTCCCCCAGGATAACACCGGCTTCGCAGGGGGTGCAGTTAGATCTGTACCACTCTGGTGTACTTGGAAACGTGCATCTGGCAAGTAGTAGGTTTCTGCCGTTACACACTCAAACGCTTTTCCACAAGCTGCTCTCTCTTTGGGTTGGTTTCCACCCACTGGTAATATGTGATCCAGGCATGTTGTCCTCCCCTGAGCAGTCGCTGCACTTTGCAACTTAAATCCTTTTTCTTTCTTAAAGAGTTAAAGTTAGAGAAAAATTGGTCAAAGAGGAGAGTGCTCGCAGCAGCCCCGAACTGGCCTCGGAGTCCTTAACTCAGAGGAGACACCAGCCAGTGCACTACCTGTCCCTCCAGTCAGAAAACTCAGCCTTTGATAGGGTCCCAAGCAAAGCCGCCAGCTCTGCACGGCAGCCCATCCGGGGCTCGGTGCCAGCAGCGGATCCCGTCCGCGCAGTCAAATTGGTGACCACGGAAACCCCAGAAAGTGCATCCGAGTGCAGCTGGGTGGAGTCGGCCGCCCAGGATGCCAGAATGTCTACCTTGAAGGTGCTGGAAGATGAGAGAGGGGATACCCCCGTTCTTCAGATTCGTGAGCTGAAAACAGAAGACCCTGAAGCTGAAAACCGAAGGCCCCTCCCTGAAGCACCCGAGAAAAGCGGGCAGACACATCTGACCATGGAAGATGGTGGACTTGTGAGAGACGAGGAAGAAACCTCTGGAAATGAGGACTTGGATAGACCTGCCATGGGTGCAGTCACTGTGGAACGTCAGAAGGAACTAGAAAGTGTGTCATCCCCACCCCCTGCTCCGCAGCAGCCCGCTGAGAGAATGGGCAGGAGCAAGACGGTTTTGTATGTGCAGAGCGAGCCAGTGGCCCAAGATGCCAGATCGACGGGGCCCAAGAAGGAAGGCCCCACGCGGATGCGCAAGGTCCTCACCCGCTCCCTGTCTGATTACACGGGCCCCCCTCGGCTCCTGGCCCTGAAGGCTAAGGACCCGGCTTCAAAGCGAGAGCTGGAGCTGCAGAGCGCCCAGGCCGAAGGGGGCCCCTGTACAGAGGTTGGTGTGCTGGACACAAAGGTCTCTGTGGCCCAGCTCCGAAATGCGTTTCTGGAGTCCGTCAGCGCCAGCAAGAAAGCGCAACTGTAGGTGATGTTGCAAACGTCCTCTTGATGTGGCACTTGCACGCCCTGGGCAGAGTTATTCACTTCTCAACTCGTGTTGTGTCCTGCATCGAATCACAGTAGCTTAGCTCACCAGTGTGTGCAGGGCAGACTGTACAGGAAATGGCTCGGAAACTACCATTCTGCTTCCGCCTACTAATGGGGCGCTGGAGGACCGGGTCTCTGGAATGCTCCACCTCCTTACGTGCATGGGAGAGGCATGCAGGGGGAGAGCGGGGGCTGGGCCTTGGCTCGCTGCCTGTCGTAAACCTTTGCTTTATTCTCTTTCTCTGTCTTCCCGTTGCCCTTCTGTACCCTCTCCGCCCCATGATTCTATAAGCCAATCACGGGCTGAGCGGTCAACTGGAGTTGGCTTGCCCACCGGCATGGAACGGGAAAGAGGGTCCCGGAAACCGAGACGCTATTTTTCTCCTGGTGAAAGTAGAAAAACTTCTGAGAGATTTAGAACTCAACCCATAACCTCAGCAGAACGAAAGGAATCAGATAGGTAGGCATGCGTGTGTGTCCTTCCACAGCCTAAGGACTGAGAAAATAATAATACTAGATTTGTACCACCCTGAGCGTCCTGTTCCCTTTACAGAGGATGTTGGTGAGTCCGGAATTCTTCCATATGTAAGGGATGTTTATTTGGCTTATTCAAATGTATTTTTAAAAAAGTGTTGACCTTTACAACATTGTCACATCATTTTAAGTACATTCAGATGGTAAGAAGAAATACTTGTTCTTCATTTCCTGTTTTTTCTTTTTTTATGCTCTTGTTAAATTAGACTCCACACAGCCTTCATCAGGTTTTCCAGTGACAGTAACTAAGGAATGATAAATTCGTATCATAACTACCTACTTGTGGTATTTGAGTTTTATGTTAAATTGTCCTATGCTGTCGCAGAGAGACAAGGTTGGTCTAAAAATGTGGCATCAGTCGTTCAGTAAGTTGCACTTGACCTTGGTTTTCCTCCACACGGCGTGCACTTGGCTGGGATTGTGCGCACACATGCTCCACGTTTCAGTTAACACCTCTTCATGTGTGTTCACAACTAGAATTGCTACCAGGGTGTTCGTATCTAGAAGGGTTTAGTTGCCTTTTATATTTTCATGGTTTAATACAGTATTTTATTTGAATCTTCTACTCCCACCAGCTAATCTTTTATTATCATCTGCTAATGTCTCTCCCAGGTGTACTGCAAACTCAGAAATGCCAACTGTTGAAGGCAAGTATCCGTTTTCCTTTTCCTTCTTCTCATCTCATCTAGATTAGATTTAAGTAAGAAAGTCTTGGGCTTTTTGAGGGGACAAGATTAGGGAGCAGATCGATTTCGTACTTTTCTAGTTAGAATGTTTGGATGAGAGTTTCCTCATGTGGCTTTTTGAGAAAATAAGATTATGGAGTATATCAATTTCTGACTTTTCTGTGAGTATAATAAAACCTCGTTGAAATTTTCCGGTGAACTTTCCCTTGTTTTTGAGAGGAGTTAGAATCACGGACTGCACGAGGTTGAAACAACCAACTTGAACCAAAGAAGCAGGTTTTTGTTATTGTTGCCATGTTTTAAAATTAACAGAAATTCCTCCCATAAAATCTACTCTTAAATCTCAGTTAGTTAAATATAGTAGACATCAATGTCTGGACCGAGTCTGGTGTGGCTTGGTTTTAGTAGGAATGACTATTTTCATACATGTGTTCTTGGATTCGAAGGATTTCCAGGTCAGCCTTGGAAAACTTCTCAGGCTTCCCTACCATGTTCTAATGATATACACTCTGTATTTTGTGGCTTTTTACAGATGAAGAAAAGGTAGATGAACGAGCCAAGCTGAGCGTTGCTGCCAAGAGGCTGCTTTTCAGGGTAAGGCATGCTGAGTGCTTGATTAGAAGTTGTAAGCCAGGTGGGTACCATGGCCTAGTTGTTGTGGGAGCCAGATCCCACATGACCTACCCTGTGATTCAAATCCCAGACCCAGTGGCTTGAAAAACATGCTGAGTAAGTTCATGTCCCAAATCCCAACAGAATGGAGAGTTAGAGGAGAGAGGATTGCAGTGTGATCATATCCCATTGGGGCATGCTCTCTCCCTCTTTTTCTCTTGCTGTCTCTGTCTTTATCTGATGAGTACATGCCCACTCTGACAAATGAAAAAAAAAAAAAAGAAAAGAAAAGAAAGAAAAGAAAAGAGTATAAGCCTTATGGAAAGAGAGGCCTATGGCAGCTCTGGACAACTTCCTGCACCTCTGGCACCATGGCTGTCCTCCCAACTAGCCCTCCCGTGGTCTTCTTCCAGTCTGGTTTTGACCACCCGGTGTCCATGATAATGGTATATGGATCTCACCCGTTCCCTCCAGTAAGTCTTCTAGGGAAACAGAGTAGAGACATTGGTTGCCCCAATTCCTTTTCTCAGATTTGCAAGGATTCCATAACATTTCTAATCTTAGGAAATGGAAAGATCATTTGATGAGCAAAATGTTCCAAAGCGACGCTCACGCAACGCAGCCGTGGAACAAAGGCTCCGCCGTCTCCAGGACAGGTCTCACACCCAGCCTGTCACCACTGAGGAGGTGGTCATTGCAGCCACGTAAGTCTCTGGTGGGATTCCTCAGCCTTGGCTGTAATATCTTAAAAGATTTGTAAAAGTTTTAAATAAAAATGAGGTGACGGGCAAGCAAATGATTTAGCTAGAAGCCATGGAGACATTGGTACTTAGGGATTTAGTTTACTTTTGTCTCTCTAAACTTTATAATGTTTTATTATAAACATTTATTAATAAATGTAAGATACACTTTGCTACCAACTGTATCCCCTGGAAAAACATGAAAGGAATTTTGTTTAACTTGTTTTAGTCTGTGCATATTGTTTTTGTTTTCATCTCTTTTACAGTGGAAAATGTAATACATGCAGGTAGGTGATTAATATTGGGTTATTGGAAGTCATGATGCATTTTGGCATAGAAAAAAAAAAAAATACACCATGACTTTTCTGACAACCCAATATAATGAACTTCAGCTTTAACAGCCCTGCACTCCCGGCCAGTCTTGCCCTACCTTTGTCTCTGTTCACGTCCCTATTCCTCCCACATTATTTTCAAGCAAACCCCGGACATTCTATTATTTCATTCATAAGTATTTCAGTACATGTCTATAAAGATAAAAGTTCACTTTGTTTTAAAATAATCACTGAAAAGATTTAAACAAATTGGTGGTTTGATTACCTTCTGAACTACTGGAAGTCAGATTTGACCAGTATGTTCCAATATATTCAGAATAAATTTCCCAAAGTCATTTATTGACAGATCATTGCTTCCATCAAGAGAAAAAATGTATATTTATTTTTGAAAAATTGTTTCTGTGCTTCCTCTGGATGGACACACACCCTTCCTGAAGTAAAACGAAGTTCTCCCATGCAGGGCATTGACATCCCAAAGGCTGTGTGTCAGAGCCTAATCATGTGACTGCTTCTTACTCAGTTGTCCCCCGGTTCTTAGGGTATTGTGGCTAAGTACATCTTTAAGAACTCCTAGCAAACCAGTTTGTTTAAAATATATTTCAGTGGCTAGTATAAAATAAGAAGCAGCTACCCATGTGAGCAAAACAGCAAGTTAAAAAAATTGATCACCTCGTAAGGCTCAATGAATCTACTTTAATGTGTTTCAGATTATGCAAGGACACCGAGTCTCTTCAAAAAATAAATTGAGAACAATAGTCTAATACATTGGCATAATCTACTGATTGGTCAATAGAACCCTAACCCTAGCTTTTAAAATTATTACTTTTTAAACCAAGGTGTTTGTTCTAAAGATAGAAGAAACCCTTTTCAGGCCCTAAAGAACAGGTGTTCTTACTCCCCTTTGCTTTGGGTAACTTCTGGCTCTTATTTCCTAAGTGTGTGGTTGCTTTTCAAGTTCTTTTGTGATTTTTTCCCCCCCTGAAGTAATTAGCAAATAATTTTGTTAAGATCTGATTTAACATTTCTGAATTTTAAACTATGCTTTTTCTGAATGCTTCTTTTCTTCTCTCTCCTTATGAATGTTCCTTCTTTGGCCATTGCTTTTAAAGTGAACCTACCCCTGCTTCGTGTGCTGGGGTCACGCACCCTGTCATGGCAAGACTTCCTAGTCCCACGGTAGCTAGGAGCACTGTGCAGCCGGCCAGGTACTGGACAGAAATGGCTGCCCGCGGCACGCTGCCCAGGGGCAGGCAGCGGGTGCATCCTAAACCTCCATGCCGTTTGTGTGTCTGACCAGCCTGTCAGTGCAGTGGTTGTTCCAGAATGTGTGTGGCATTTTGTTTTGTGCGAGGTACTGACGCTGTCACGGGGACCTGCATGAGGAAACATTTAGTCTGTCTGCTTCCATTGGGTGTTGGAACTAAGATCACACTAACTCGTGGAGCCGTTTGTTTTGTTTCTGTTTTTCATAATAATGGTCATCCCTAAAATATTTCATTCTTCATCTAAAACACTAGCACTTAATAAGGACTAATAGAAAAATGGGGTATTAACATGAATGGGGAATTTCTGGTCAGATCCAGTTTTTTTTTAACACACGGAAGCAGAAATACATGTTCCAAACAATCTTCTCTGTTCTAATTTATAGAGAGATGATGCCATTGTATTTGGGATTGGGAAAGTAATGATTTATAATGTCTTAGCATAGGTGTTTTATTATTACATTTTGGGCTGTGATGTTTGAAAATTATGTCTTTTTACCGTGTCAGTTTCTTCTTTATCGTACTGTTATGAGCCAAAACACAAAAGCTAAAAATAATGTTAAAAGAAGCAAAATGATGGCTGGCCCCATAGTTGAGTGGTTAAGGGAACCGCATAACCAACCACAGCTGGTCCCAATAGCTTGATAAACACACCAGGTATGTGTGTGTGTGCCCAAAATCCCAAAAAGAAAGGGATTATGGTGGGATCATGCCCTATCGGGGTTGCTTTCTCCCTGTCTCTCTGCCTCTCCCTGGTAGGAAACATGTGCCCTCTGGCCATTAAAAAAAGTAAAACAGAAGCAATAAAATGAGGGTATAGGAGGAAAGTCAGCCTAACCCAGAGGCAGGGATCGCTCTGGGGCAGCAGACTGTCCTCCCCCTCCCAGTTCTCTGCATCAGACTCAAGACGGACTGAGCGTAGGTCGCCCTTGTCACGATCCTCATTATTCACCTGCAACACAGAGTCTGCTCTTTGGTCTGGGGCAGCCTGCAAATTGGTATTTAATTGGAGTCCAGGCAGAATATCCTCCTTCTTAGACTTGAGAACTGGCTCTGCCAGTGGTGGGAGGAATATTACATTACAAACTTGCCAAGGTTTATAGTGACCATGCAAACCAGAAGCCTGTCTTCTCTCCTTCCTATATGTTGGGGAGATATTAAAATCACTTTTGTTTTTCAAGTTCCTTAGAAGTAACTTTTGAAACCTATGAGAGAAATGCTTGAACGAAGGAGTGAAAGAATCTTTAAAATCAAACCATTTGTGTTTAACAAATAAAAATCAAAACCCTGTATTATAGATAATGCTGTTCGCAGACTGACCATATTGTTTTCTAATTTTTTAAAGGAGATTTTTGCCTGAGGGCACGTGCACTTGCCAAAGAGAGAGACAGAGCCATGAGAGGAAAAGTGAGAAATCACCGCCACTCCCCCACGGGAGACGAGCATGCCACAATCCCTTCTCTTCCATTCTCCTCTCGGGATTTTTGGGCACGCACGCACACACACATGCCTGGCATGAGTTTTCAAGCCACTGGGTCCAGGGCTATGGTTGGGCATGTGGGAGTCCAGCGATGAAACTGCTATGCCATCTGCTGGCCCCATTTTCTAATTATTTAAAATGATAGGTGGGCTCACCTTCTGAACCACATTTTTAGATAAGAGTGTCTAAATATGCCCTGGCAGGGCCTTACAACTCCCTTCAGCCTACTTACTATGATACTAGTAATGCAGCTTTTCTCTCGAAGATAAAGTCCGTATATCTGGGCGGATTTCCATTCCTTAAATAGAAAATTCATTTTTTAGAGATAATTCAGAACTCAATATTTTTTGTTGTTGTTGTTTTGCTTTTGTTTTTGCCACAGGACACCTGCATTCACTAGAGAGAGAGAGAAAGAAAGAAAGTGAGAAGTCACCCCTGGGGCGGGGGGAGGTGGCTACGCAGCAGTCCCCTCTCCTCCGGTCTCCTCTTGGGATTTTTGAGCACGCATGCACACTTGCCTGGAGTGTTTTTCAAGCCACTGGGTCCAGGACACAAACCATGCACTTGGCCACGTGGGAGCTAGTGCCTTAACCTCCATGCCACCTGCTAGCCCTCAAAATGTACTCTTTCTAGCACTGATAATGCTGGCATCTCATGCCTGCTCTGCTCTGTACTGTCTTGTTTAGTAGCAGAACAACTGCCTGCTCCTGTCTGCGGTTGACGTAGGGACAAATGACCCTTTGCAAAATTAAGTGACACTGTAGGCAAGGTTAATAATATGCAGTTAGCAGTGGGTCTTTGTTATGCGTGTTACTGACTTCTTATTCCTTTCAGATTGCAGGCATCTGCTCACCAGAAGGCTTTAGCCAGGGACCAAACAAATGAGGGCAAAGATTCTG
>NW_006159427.1:8600625-8630703 GCF_000334495.1 Tupaia belangeri chinensis
CCAGGAGAACCTGATTCCTCCACTCTAAGCTTAGCAGAGAAGTTGGCCTTGTTTAACAAATTGCCCCAGCCAGTCTCAAAAGCTATTTCTACCCGAAACAGAATAGACATGAGACAGAGAAGAATGAATGCTCGCTATCAGACTCAGCCAGTCACGCTCGGAGAGGTGGAGCAGGTGGGTACTTGGTCAGCTAATTCCAGTCCATGCGTCCGTTCTTAAACGACTGTGTCGTCAGGAAAGTCATGGTGCATTTTTGCATAGGAAAAAAGGCAGAAAAATACGGCATGACTCGTCCAACGACCCAGTATTAGCAGTGTAGCTTTACTGTTAGGTTACTCAGGTAATTAAGGTGACCTACCGCTAAACTCTGTTACCTGGGAGACGCTTGGTAATTACTTCAGTCCTGAGAAGACAGCATGCCAAGTAAGTTTCTTTCTTCTTGTTTTTGGGATTTGCTTGCTGAACTCATCTGGAGTGAGTCCATTTTGGAGAAAAAAAAAAAATAGCATGCAAAACCTGCTTTTCAACCAGAGGATTTTGTTAAATGAGATGTGTTATATAACCGTGTCCAGGAATGGTTGGTTTTCCACTAAGATTCCCAGTGGAACTGTGCCAGGGATTTCACTTCAAACCAGGATTTATCCAGACAGTGTTTTCAGTCAGCTTATGACTCGTTCGCTGTGTCCCTCCAGGTGCAAAGTGGGAAGCTCATTCCTTTCTCACCCACCGTCAGCACATCCCTGTCCACCATGGCCTCTACGGTCGCTCCGATGTACGCAGGGGATCTGCGCACAAAGCCAGCTCTCGATGACAGTACAAGTGCCACCGAGTATAAGTTTCCTTCTTCTGTAGAAAACTCCGACTCTCCGATGAGAAGTATTCTGAAGTCGCCAGCCTGGCAGCCTTTGGTGGAGGGCAGTGGAAGCCGAGGAAGCTTGAGAGAATTTGGAGAGACAGACAGTCAGAGAGGTGTGGTGAGCGGGGACAGTGGTGTGAAGAAGTACGGGTCCTTTGAGGAGGCAGACCCGCTGTACCCCGTCCTTAACAGAGTCAGGGAAGGAGACGGCCACAAGGAACCCAAATACGCAGCTCCAAGGAAAGGGAGCCTAGAGCTGGCTCAGACTCCGCTGGCCCATCTGGGTGATGAGCTGAAGGAATTTTCTCCTGCCAAGAGCACAGCACAAGCGAGCCCGGACTTGAAGGACAGGCAGCCCTTGGAGGAGCAGGTGGACATGGAGACCACCATGAAACGGAAGTTCTCACTGAGAGGTAAATTCCTACTGTGGGTGAGGTTTTAGAAACCAACCTGACTTTTAGTTCCTGCGTGGTTCAATGCATGTTTGTGATTGTTTTTAACTTAGTTATAAAGGCTGTTTACAACGAATATTGATGAAATGCCCAGAGCGAATCATACTCCCTCCCAGACTCCTCTTTCCTTTAAATCTGATATGTTCAGTGGATTAATCAATTTTCGACAGTGAAAATCCCTAAAGCCTTTCCACGTGACTTCAGAAGGGTTTCCGATGACTTTGGTCACAGTAACTCACAGAGGAGTCTTCCCAGCTGCTTGGCTCTGCCGGGTCGTGTGCTCAGCAGATGACCCAGAAATCCAGGGCTGGGTGAGGACAGGGATAAGGACAGAGCCCAGTCTCTGCGTTCCCAGATTCTTTCCACCCTCCTGCTTTGCAGAGGAGCACACTGTGCTGCGTGGACTTTCATCCTCTCCCTGTGTTTACATAAAATGATACTCTACAAGTTATAATAGGGACTTCGGTTTGGGAGTATAGCACTTTTGAAAGTTGAAGTAGTGTTTGGGAGAAGCAGAGACATTCCCTAGTGTGCAGTTCAAGCGGACTTCCTGTGTCTCACACAGGAAAGAGAGCGATTGTCATGAAGCATTTTGCTGCGTGGGGTAGACCCCTGGGAAGTGTTTTTCTTTTTTTCCTCATAGACATAGCGTGCTACAGATTTGCATAAATCCAAGTGGATTGGGTAACCCGCCCGTGCCCACGGGTTGGACTCAAGTGCTGCACTGTTGGGGGGTGGGAGCTGGAAGAATGTTTGCCTGGAGGAGGAAGTGCTGATGTCGCTCCTTTGCTTCCCAGCGGCAGAGTTCGGGGAGCCCACTTCTGAGCAGACGGGGACAGCTGCTGGGAAAACTGTTGCTCAAGCTGCAACCCCAGTGTCTTGGAAGCCACAAGATTCTTCAGAGCAAGGACAGGAGAAGCTCTGTAAGAATCCCTGCGCGATGTTTGCTGCTGGAGAGATCAAAACACCCCTGGGAGAGGGCATCCTCGATTCGCCCAGCAAAACCATGTCAATTAAAGAAAGGTAATGAGATTTAAGGACTAAAGTTACTCTTTCGGGGCAGGCCTTAGGACTTGCTTTTAGAAAAAGGTCTCCGTAATGGGCAGAGAGGTGATGTTCTGAATGCGGCTGTCTAAGGGGACGGGCTGTGACTGGAATAATTCTGGGAAGTCAAGATGTTTGAGAGGGAGCTGCGTCTGCCCCGGCTCCCAGGCTGGTGACGTTGAAAGGAGTCCAGCTCCCGTCTCAGCAAAGAAACAGAAGCAGACTCATTTGCTTCATTCATTTGCATTGGTGGCCCTCATTTTTGTTATATATATCAAATTCTTTGACTATCCAGTGATGGGAACTGAGAAAGTAGTTTTTTCTACTTAAGATATGCATGGTTTGAACTGAATGTACGAGCTGCTTGGGAGTGCTTGTGTAAAATATCTGGAGAAGAAATGGGAATACACTTTGGGCTCGCCCCCTAGCCTAGGGGGTAAGGGAGCTGGATCCCACTTGGCCAACCACAATTTGAATATTGGCTCCAGCAGATTGAAAACTACAGTGGGTGCATGTGTGTGCGCATCTGTGCATGTCTCAGATCCCCATGGGATGGAGAAATGGAGGACAGGTTCTTCTCTCTCTCTCTCTCTTGAGCTTTCTTGCCCTCTAACAACTAAAAAGAAAAAGAAAAGGAATTTATATATAGGACATATACCTCTGGGATTAGCATCTCACTTTTGTTTACAGGAAGTAATGGATGACTTTTCTGAATCATTTAAAATGTTCATATCAGGTCATAGCTATGAAAGATCGCATCTGAGTATTAAATAACCCCATACCCTCATCTCATTCCAAAGAATAACGCAGGATTGAGAGGATATGTTGAACAGGGACAGATGCAGGGAATAAGAACTACGTTGTTTTGGGGAGGTGTTTTCCTTGCTAAGTCTTAGGCATGGGAATAATGCAGCCAAATGGCGTAGTGATAGACGCATTGCTGGAGAAGGGCCACGTCATCGTCCCAGGGTCACCCACAGAGCTGTTTCCACGGTCAGCTCCCAGTCCTGCGGCCCTGGACCCTCCCCCAGTTTCTCACCGTGTGGGCAGATTCCGACTTGTCCGGCGAACGATCCTCTCTTCTTTCCCCAGATACGTGCGTTCGGAGCCCCTGAGACTACGTGTAAAAGCACAGTGAAAACCTTTCTGTCTGTTAAGCCAACTCTTTGAACAGTACCTATCAAATATTAAATAGATAGGGCCTTTTCTACTGACAAATTAACAAGACTGCTAAATCTTACATATCCTTGCCTTTACTCATTTAAACTTCCTAATGTATTAGCCCTCAGGGCTGAGGAGGCAGAGGGGAAGGGGTGAGTTAGGTAAACGAGAGTGATGTCTTCAGTCACGGAAGCGGTTTGGCCAACTTCGGGAAGTGCTCTTCCATAGAAGCTGGACTCAGAGGGACCAGCAGATGGCGTAATGGTTACATCACTGGACTCCCATGTAGTCAATCATGGTTCAAGACCTAGACTGGCTTAAAACTCACGCTGGGCACGTGTGCAGGCATGCCCAAAATTCCAAGAGGAGAACAGAGAAGGGGTTGCGGCCTAGCCATCCAGAGGGGTGATTTCTCTCTTTCCGTTTCTCTCTGGCTTTCCGGCAAGCACATGCACCCTACAGCAAAAATTTCTCTACCAAAAAAATAAAAAACAAGAGCTCAGAAAAAGTTGATCCTAAAGTCTCAAATAATAATATTTGGTTAGGTGAGGAGGGAAAGATCTAGTTTAAGAAAATTAGTGAACAGTAACACACACATTCTAATATTTTATACGGCAGAAAATATTCCTGGGGCAAATTCCAGCAGAAAATACTGAGTTGTCAGAAAAGTCATGATGTGCGACCAGCAGATGGTATAATGGTTTTGTTGCTGGACTCCCACAAAGTCAGCCATGGTTCAAGTCCCAGACTCAGCAGCTTAAAAGTCACACTGATGCATGTGCCTATGTGCCTAAAATCCCGAGAGGGGAATGGAGGAGAAGGGATTGCAGTGTGGCCATCCCCCCTGGGGGGGGGGTGATTTCTTGCCTTCTGTCTCTCTCTCTCTTGTCTCTCTGGTAAGAGCACACACCCTATAGCAAAAACCTCTCTCTAAAAAAAAATATTAAAAATGAAGTCATGGCATGTTTTTCAGTGCAAAAATGTGCTATGACTTTTCCCACAATCCAATACTAATGTATCCTTGTTTTTCGAAAACTTTTTTTTAACTTAAGGCATGTGCCCTCACTGGAGAGAGACAGGGAAAGTGAGAAATCACCGCTCAGGGCAGATGGTCACACTGCAATCCCTTTTCCTCCAATCTCCTTTTGGAATTTTGGGCATACATGCACATGCACTCAGCTTGCTTTTCAAGCCATTGGGTCCAGGACGGAACCGTGCAGTTGGCCATGTGGGATCCAGCCACCTTAACCTCCACATCACCCCCTGGCCCAGAAGTTAGGACTTTTTTAAAAGGTTGTATTTATTTTTATTCACAATAGAGAGCACATGTGGATGTGCACAGTGAGAGAGAACCTTGACCAGTTCTGGGCACCTTGTAGCCCCTCGCCCTAGCCCTCTGGCTCTTCGGGATCTTGGGCATGTACGCACACCTGGCGTGTTTCGAGCCGGAGGGATCTAAGCCTGTGAGGGGCCACCTGGCTTCCTGCCCTGTACTTCAGTATGCCCCCAATTCTGCCGCAGAGGCTGTGCCAGCCTGGAGCTTTGGATGGAGCCCTGTGTCTATCCACAGTGTGGTTATTCTTGATTTACCCATTTTTAGTACATTTTACTTGAACTGTATCTGTCTAAAGGCAATTTTTTTTAAAAGGTTTTTGCCATAGGGAGCTTGCCAGAGAGAGACAGTGAGAGAGAAGGTGAGAAATCACCCTCTCCCTCCCGGGGGAATGGCCGTGCCACTCCATTCTCCTCCTGGGATTTTGGGCACACACGCACATGTGCCCAGTGTGAGTTGCAAGCCGCCACGTCCAGTACACAGACCACGGTCATCCATGTGGGACTCCAGCCACCTGCTGGCCCCACTGCGTCACCTGCTGACCCCTCTAAAACCAATTTTAATCCTACCATAAATTCTGGTTTTTAAGACTGTGAGATACCATGAAAGGACAGCTGTATAACCCGGACTTTGAGAATGTCTGAGGAGTGCAAGGGTGACCGGAAGGTTCCTGTGAGCTGCTGGAAGTGTGTTCGAACTGAGGTCTGAGCACCTGCTGGCCAGAGCGGCCTTCGCTTAGCACACTCTCAGAGAGGTTCCTCGCTCCGATGTCCAGTCATGACAGTTTGGATACTTGTAAAACATTCAGCCTAATTGTTTAAATTTTAAGAAAGATGAGGGGTGTGGGCTGGCCCTGCAGTGCAGCGTTTAAATGCTATGCATATGGAGCCAGATCCCCCATGGCTGACCACAGTTCCAATCTCAGCCCTGGCAGCTTGAAGAGCACCCCAGGCTCATAAGTGTGTATGCCCAGAATCCCGATGGGATCGAGAAATGGAAGGGAGAAATCCGTGTGACTGTACCCTGTCAGGACGCTTCCTCTACCTCTCTCTCTTTCTCTGTCATTTAAAAACAAATGTAAAAAAAAAAAGAAGGAGCACTCAGGCACATCTCATTTCGAAGCTACGTTTGTGATAAATTAATACAAAACACATTGCCAGGGTCTTTCCCTCTGACCTCCACAGTATTTGTGTTAGTATCGGGTGGTCGGGAAAGTCACGACGCATTGTTGCGTAGAAAAATACGCACGATTTACCCAACCACCTGATATTTTGCTGAAAATAATGAAACTATCCACCGCGGTTGGCCGTGTGGGATCCGGCTTCCCACACAGCTCTGACCCACTGCACTACGGCCCAGCTCGCTTCACCTTTCCTTGGAACTGCCTCCCTGACCCTGGTAGGAAGCGTCCGTCTCTCTCCTGCTGGGACGTGACTATGCCGAGTTCACCCCGAGTGCTCAGTGCATGTGCTTCCTTCAGCACTGCACGTGTGCTATTTCGTTCAGTGTTGAAGCCAGCCTTAGGAGGGAGGCAGGCGGTCTCCCCTGCCCTCGTGTACATGGGAAACGTAGAAACCAAGAAGTTCCAGGAGGTCCCCGTCGTCCCCTTTCTCAGAATGTGTTTGATATTTAAGAAAACGTATCTAAAAGTTCCTTTTTTTTTTTTTTCCATCTTTTCTGATGCCTAGAATGTTACTTTTGAACGAGGAACACCGTAAAAATTACCATGCAATTTATTTTTCTACTGGTTAATACAGCTACAGTTTTATAACTGTTTAAATGATTCATGGTTAAGTTGTTATTTGGAAGGAATGCTTTTGAAAATCAGCAGTGCTTCGAATCATTCTCACATTATTTAGGGAGAAAACCTTTGATGCCTCTTTAAAGTACGTTAGGCCTTTAGAAACCTTCCTTCCACCCTTGCTGAAACAACTATATGTTGTCTTTAGTATCTGGGGGAGAATGCCACTGAGAAAAGCAAAGGGAGGCAGCGCTCTGCTGTGAGCAATTGGTGGGGCGCGTGTGCGCACTTGGTGGGCGCACTGAGGTGTGGAGGCACCTGCCCCATGCCTCTGCAGGGTTGCACCCAGGGGCCCACGGGGCTCCGCCCCCACCCCCACTCACCCTCCCCTCCCCTGCATGTCCCTCCCTCCACCCAGCCACAGGCTGTACCTTTCTTTCCCCACAGAGGTCCCTCCTTGTAGCTGGGAGATTTCTGCCACTCGAGGCCCTCCAGGCTTATGTAAAAACTGGGATGGAGGCGTAATCCCATGTTGGCCCTCTTTTTCTGATTTTTTACTTTTGTTCCCCATCTAAAAGACATATTAGGGGACCAGCAGACAGCATAATGGTTACATCACTGGACTCCTACATAGTTGACCATGGTTCAAGTCCCGGACCTGGTGGCTTAAACCTCACACCAGGCATGTGTGTGTGTACATGCACAAAATCCCAAGAGGAGAATGGAGGAGGGATGGTGCTGGCCGTCCCCCACAGAGGATGATTTCTCACTTTCTGTCTCTCTGGCAAGTGCACTTGGCCTATAGCAAATAAAAAAAAAAGTTTTGTGAGTCTTCCAACCTGCAGACTAGCCAAGACCAAGCTCGGGTACAGGTCCTAATCAGTGTCCTCAGCCCTATTGGAAATCTGTGGGGTGCCTCTGAAACGAGGGGACATTTCCAAAGAGGAATTAAGCCCACCTTATGTAATTTGAGGGGCACGTGGTTAGTCTGTCCTGTGTCTGACCCTGCCCCGGCTGGTATGAGCCTGCAGAACTCGTTCTCCTCACGCAGGGCTGTCAGGCCAGAACTCCCTGCTGAAAACATGTGGGCTGTGTCCGGAGGGGCAGACGTTTCCCCCGGCGGCCTGGCAAGCCCAGGTCACGTTGGCACTGGGCCAGCCCGGGGTTAGCAGGTTATGAGGGGCTTGCCACTCACTGGGTTCACAGCCCCAGACTCGGCAGGTGCCCGCGCTGCCCACATCACAGTCCTGCGGACAGCGCCTGGCCTTGGCAGAGGCAGATGCGTTGACAGTTGTTGGAGCTGCCCAGGCCGGAATTTATGTCATGAGTGGGACCTGGCGCTCCGCTGCCTGCCCCCTCCGGCTCGGGAGGGTCTGTGGTGAGTCCGAGGACCATGAGATCTCAAAGGGACACATTGGGAGAGACCCCTGCCCTCCTCAGCCTGTTGAACACCAAGGAGGAAATCTAAAGGGACAGGAATAATACATGTGAGCTTTAGGACATGTTATTTTAAAGTCACTCGCCATTCGAACTTGGTAGACAAGGCCCGGGGCCAAGGACCGGTGGGCTCCGTGCAGCACAGCCTCTTCCGCACTGTTTTGGTTGCTCTGTATTCTTTGGAAGTCCCTGACGGTGACCCTGCCAGTACATCGCAAAGCAAACTTTCAGACTTTCAGAATGGAGGAATTTTATGAAGGCTATCCCAGAGCAGAAAAAAAGAAAGGCATTATTTGAAAAAGAAAAAATTCTCTGCTATTCCTGAAGGAGTAGAGCAAGTGTGTCTGGTCAGCAGTGGACTGAGTAGTGAAATGAGAGGAGGAAGGACCAGCAGGTGGTGTAATGGTTATGACGCTGGACTCCCATGTCGTTGACTGCAGTTCGAGTTCCGGACCCAGCAGCCTAAAACTGATGCCAGGCACATGTGCATGTGTGCCCAAGGTCCCAAGAGGAGACTGGAAGTGAAGGGATTGTGGCGTGGTTATTCCCCCGAAGGGTGATTTCTCACTTTCTGTCTCTATCTCTCTCTGTCTCTCTGAAGAACACATGTACCCTATAGCAAAAATCTCTCCTTAAAAAAAAAAAAAAAGAGAGAGAGAGAGGCGGGAATCTCACTCCTGGCTCCCTAGCACCCAGCGTGACCTCGGTCACTGAAATCCCCAGCCTGGGTGTGCTCACATCGCTGTCTGTCTGAACGAGAATAACAATACCCAGACTCTTAGAGGCTGCTGTGCAGATCAGCAGAGTCTAAGAACTACAAAGTGACTCCCAATTCTCCAGTTTGTTTTTGTCTACATCCATTTTGGGTTCCTCAAAACAGCCACCAGGGAAACCATGCGACTCTGCAGGTCATACGATCACTCCGAACACAGGGGAGCTTCTTCTTGAGAGGGGCCTTGAAGTTGGTAGCTCATTCTTTTTCATAAACGTAGCTTTTTACGAAGCCCCACTCGTGAGGATGAATCTGATTTTTTAAAATTCTCTTAAAACATGGAATCCAGAATGTTTAACAAGGCGGAGGGTCTGGATGAGTACCTGCTGCTCTAGGTCAGAGCTGAGAGACAGAAGCCGGTGCGAGGCCAGTTTCTAAGGGGGATACCAGTGAGGCAGGTGTCTCTTCACAAGGTGACGAGTGGGAAATATTTCTTCATTTGGGTCTTAAAGTACTGACGTGCTTTTTGAAAGTCATTTATTGATGCTTTGAAACGTTCAAAAGTTCTACTACAGCTTGCAGGTGTTTCTTTCTGTGGTTTGATTTTGTAAGGTTCTTTTTTCTTACTAGAATACAACTGACTCGTTCAAAATACGGGGCTGTTGGAACAGTCACGATGTATTTTTTCTGTGCAAGAATGCATCATGCCTCTTCCGACAACCCTGTCAATAATTAGAGAAAAGATACATCTTGGTCACTATAGGATACGAAATGCAGGTTAAAACACAGGAATTTAGATTTGGGCTCCAAGTACACAAACTAGCCCTGGGAGTGCGCAATGTCATTAAGCATACCCCATTACAGAATTTAGAACCAAATGGGGCCTTAAGCCAGAGAGCATCTGCCTGAGCCAGAGAAGGCAGCATTCCACCTGTTTCACAGAATATCTTATCTGCTGCTATCTAGCCAGAAGAAAGAGACCAGGCAGGAAAAAGAGAAGGGAAGGAATAAGAGGAGGGAAGGGGCCTGGTCCAGAGTTCAAGCTCCTGCCTCCTTTGGGCAATTCTTTTTTTCACAACTCACTTTTCGTTATTTGACTGAATGAACAGATATAATTGTGTACAGATCTGTAGATGTAAATGGACTCTTGCTTAAGTATTTCCAAATTTGTTTTCTTATTGGCTTAACAAAACTTTCATTGTAGAGTATAGTTCATCCCAGGACCAGCAGTTGGCATAATGGCTATGTCGCTGGACCCCCATGTAGTCAACTCAGTTCGAGTCCCAGACCTGGTGGCTTAAACTCACGCCAGGCATGTGTGTGTGCGTGCCCAAGATCTTGAGAGGAGAATGGAAGAGAAGGGATTGCAGCATGGCCATCCCCCCGGGGGGTGATTTCTTGCTTTCTGTCTCTCTGTCTCTGTCTTTCTGGCGAGCACACACGCCCTATAGCAAAAACCTCTCAAAAAAAAATATATATATATATATATAGTTCATCCCACCTCCGATTTATTTATTTATTAAGGTTTTGTCATAGAGTGTGTGTATTTGCTGGAGAGAGACAGTGAAAGGGAAAGTGAGAAATCTTCCCCTAAGGGGGGGGTGGCTGCACTGCGGTCCCCTCTCCTCTCTTCTCCTGAGATTTGGGGCACCCAAACACTCCCAGTGTGATTTTTCAAGCTGCTGAGTCCAGGACCCGAACCGCAGTCAGCCATGTGGGAATCCAGTGCCATAACCACCATGCCACCTGTTGGCCCTCACCCATCTCCAATTTAAATGCAGGTGGCCCCTGACTCAATGATGGCGCTACTGAAGAGTTTTTGACTTCATGAGGTGGAAGAGTGATACATATTCAGTAGAAACTGTACTTCAGGTGCCCATACAACCATTCTATTTTCGTTTTCAGTTCAATCAATTATATGAGGTATTCAAAACTGTACTGTAAAGCCCCTGTGAGTGAGATGATTTTGCCCAGTCGTACGCTGGTGTAAGTGTTCTGGGCGTGTTATGGTGAGCTATCTAAGCTATGATGCCTAGTAGGTTAGGTATATTAAATGCATTTCAACTTAGAATATTTTCAACTTGCAGTGGGTTTGTCAGGTTGTAACCTCATCCTAAGTTGAGGAGCATCTATATTTAATGGAATCCAGAGACTTAGCAGAAGGGCCTTTAGAGAGCAAATGGTCTAGTTTCTGATACGACAGATAAGAAAGGGAGAACCAAGGTACTCGAATGGAGTTAATGGCCACCGTGGGACTAGAGTTGATGTGCTGCTTAAAAATATGCTGTGTGTGGCTTAGGTGCTAATGATATTGAAGAGACCTGGCCCAGCAGGCTTGGTGCGCTGGGGAAGGAGCCTGTCTCTTATTTTTTCCTAATTGTTTGAACATCACCTCAAGTGTTTAATGATCCCCATTCTTTTGCCTTTTGTCTCCCATGCTTGTCCAACTTGAATGCCTAAGACTTCTTCATCTGTTATAACACAGAGAGCTGAAACAGCTTCGAGTTCCTGAAAATAGCCTTCCATAGGTTAAAATACCCAAGTAGCTTTATCATAGCGTCATTGAACTAAAGTAGGTTAGGTAACCACCTCAGTTAATTGGATTCTTTTTTTGTATATATCTTTCCCTTGAGGAAAGCTGAAGTAATAATTTTTTAAAATGAGTTCGTAGAAAATAGTTTCTGTATGGAGAGGGTGAATCCGAAAGACCAAATTCAACTGGAACAAAAATACAGGGCTTAAAATACAGGAAGAGAAAAAGTCATGAACATCATACTTTAAGTGAAAGGCATGATAGTAAGAGACTCTCAGTATTTCATGGCTTTATGTTTTTAAACCCATTTCTGGCATATTTCCTGCAAATAATTGCTACACAGCTGTAGTCTGTTATTTCATCAAGTGACCAGAAGGAGTCGCTAGAGGACATACTTCTCTGGGGACAGCTACTTTATCTCTTGTTCACAGCAAGGTCGAGGAAAAAATAGAGAAGATACTCTTTTGCTGGAGTATCTGTCAAGTCAGATTTCAGCTTTGAACTCCAATTAATGTAAAGTCTTTGGGACCATCTTAGAAAGGAACTCTGCTGTTTTTCCAGACATACTGGGTTGTTCCAAGTTATCGAGTATTTTCTCTATACTTTTCTATGTCAAAATGCATCATGACTTTTCTGACAATCGAGTTTTTTCTCCAGCATAAATGACATTCAGAAAGTCTGACATTAGGTAGCTGTGGTTACTTACTGACCAAAGACTTCTAACTTACCTACATGATAGACCTGTTACAAGTTAAGACTTTGGTGCTGAACGCTTTCTGGTTGGCACGTTTTCCCCTTAGACTGGCTCTGCTGAAGAAGAGTGGTGAAGAAGACTGGAAAAACAGACTTAACCGGAAGCAGGAGTATGGCAAAGCGTCTACCACCAGCAGCCTGCAGATCCAAGAAGTGGAACAGTCACTCAAGAAGAAGGTAACTCGTCTATGGTGGAGAAAAGCATTCTCATTAACACTACGCTTGGAAGTGCATCAGTAGACATGCATGTGGCACTGAACTAACTCCTGCTCGATGAAGCACTCATGCTTTCTTGCCCTTCGGGTACACACTTAGGTGTGTCATGTAGCAGCGAACGTTGATCCCAAGGTCGAGTCTTGAGATGTTCCCAGAACTGGGAATACACAGTTCACACGATGCCACAGCAAGCAAGTGCCTACGTTTAAAGTGTGTTCTTTTATTGATTTGCTTAGTTTAAAGCTTAGACGGGGGCCAGCAGGTGGCATAGTGGTTAAGGTGCTGGGACTTCCACATGGCCCACTGCAGTTCAAGTCCCAGACCTGATGGCTTGAAAATCACACCAGGTATGTGTACGTGCGTGCCCAAAATCCTGACAGGAGAATGGAGAAGAAGAGATTGTAGCGGAGCCACTTCTCCTGGGGGGTGATTTCTCATTTTCCCTTGCTCTGTCTCTCTCCAGTGAGTGTGCATGCTCTGTGGCAAAAAACCTTCAAAACCAAACAAAACAAAATGAAAAGGCTTGAATGAAGTCTTATTTGAGAATATTAGTAAAGCTCTATAATGAAAAACCTTTCCTCCCAATGGCTTTTGTTACGTGTAAAATATGGACTCAAATTTCCTGTGTCGAGATTTAAAACCTTAGTATAAAAAGGAGTTTGTAATTCATAACTCTAAGCATGTTTCACAATCCATGTTATTGAAAGTTATCGAGGAGGTATGTAGGTTACAAACTTCAATGCAAGTGAGTAGTACATGGTGATGAGTACTGGCAGGCATTCCATATGCAAAAGCATCGATGCGTTTTTAAATTATGCATGTAACAATGGCTAGCTTTTGACTAGTTGGTGCACACTTCCACAACTGAGGGTGACTTACATCCTGGCTGGCCCTACAACTGCAAATGCACTTGCTGGCTGGAGACCTAACGACACACCTGTGACTCACTTGTGAAATGCCCACTGATCGATAGCCGGGATTAAGTCGTCACATAGAAAAAAGAGAAATGCTTCCAACTAGGTGACCAGTGGACCCCTTCTAGTTCGAACAGAAGTCCAGCATCTGTGGAAGAGGAGAATTCTGAATGTGACCATATATATTATATAAAGGAGCCAGCAAGTGATGTGGTGGTTGAGATGTTGGACTCCCACATGCTGACCGCGGTTCAAGTCCTGGATCTTTAAAATCATGCTGTGTGTGTGTGTGTGTGCGTGTGTGCGTGCATGTGTGTGTGTGCGTGCGTGTGCCCAAAACCCCATGAGGAAAATGGAGGAGAAGGGGTTGCAGCATGCACCGCTGGGGGGGTGATTTCTCACTTTCTTTCTCACTGTCTCTCTCTGGCAAGCACACGCATCCTATGGCAAAAACCTAAAAATGAAAGAAGGAAAGAAGAAAAGGAAGGAAGAAAGTTACATAACAATGAGATGCACACATACAGCCGTGATTCAGGAGCTCTGACCTGTTTCGTATGAGACTCTTCACAGGTTATGTTGGAGTGACAGTTTGAAATCTCTTTTATGAGACGTACATGACTGTTAAAGATAATAACGAGCATTTCATTCTCAGCCATCTATATAAAGTTCTTAAATATAATTGGATATGGAAATTTAGATTTCAAGAACGGGATTCTGAAGTGAAAGGAAACTGAGTCCCGCAAATATTTTATTCCCATAGCCCAGAAACTTTATTTAAAAGAATCTTGAAATCTTTGCTTCAAAAATCACTTTAACAACATACCTCATTTGCAAACCAATGACATTCAGAAAGTCTGACATTAGGTAGCTGTGGTTACTTACTGACCAAAGACTTCTAACTTACCTACATGATAGACCTGTTACAAGTTAAGACTTTGGTGCTGAACGCTTTCTGGTTGGCACGTTTTCCCCTTAGACTGGCTCTGCTGAAGAAGAGTGGTGAAGAAGACTGGAAAAACAGACTTAACCGGAAGCAGGAGTATGGCAAAGCGTCTACCACCAGCAGCCTGCAGATCCAAGAAGTGGAACAGTCACTCAAGAAGAAGGTAACTCGTCTATGGTGGAGAAAAGCATTCTCATTAACACTACGCTTGGAAGTGCATCAGTAGACATGCATGTGGCACTGAACTAACTCCTGCTCGATGAAGCACTCATGCTTTCTTGCCCTTCGGGTACACACTTAGGTGTGTCATGTAGCAGCGAACGTTGATCCCAAGGTCGAGTCTTGAGATGTTCCCAGAACTGGGAATACACAGTTCACACGATGCCACAGCAAGCAAGTGCCTACGTTTAAAGTGTGTTCTTTTATTGATTTGCTTAGTTTAAAGCTTAGACGGGGGCCAGCAGGTGGCATAGTGGTTAAGGTGCTGGGACTTCCACATGGCCCACTGCAGTTCAAGTCCCAGACCTGATGGCTTGAAAATCACACCAGGTATGTGTACGTGCGTGCCCAAAATCCTGACAGGAGAATGGAGAAGAAGAGATTGTAGCGGAGCCACTTCTCCTGGGGGGTGATTTCTCATTTTCCCTTGCTCTGTCTCTCTCCAGTGAGTGTGCATGCTCTGTGGCAAAAAACCTTCAAAACCAAACAAAACAAAATGAAAAGGCTTGAATGAAGTCTTATTTGAGAATATTAGTAAAGCTCTATAATGAAAAACCTTTCCTCCCAATGGCTTTTGTTACGTGTAAAATATGGACTCAAATTTCCTGTGTCGAGATTTAAAACCTTAGTATAAAAAGGAGTTTGTAATTCATAACTCTAAGCATGTTTCACAATCCATGTTATTGAAAGTTATCGAGGAGGTATGTAGGTTACAAACTTCAATGCAAGTGAGTAGTACATGGTGATGAGTACTGGCAGGCATTCCATATGCAAAAGCATCGATGCGTTTTTAAATTATGCATGTAACAATGGCTAGCTTTTGACTAGTTGGTGCACACTTCCACAACTGAGGGTGACTTACATCCTGGCTGGCCCTACAACTGCAAATGCACTTGCTGGCTGGAGACCTAACGACACACCTGTGACTCACTTGTGAAATGCCCACTGATCGATAGCCGGGATTAAGTCGTCACATAGAAAAAAGAGAAATGCTTCCAACTAGGTGACCAGTGGACCCCTTCTAGTTCGAACAGAAGTCCAGCATCTGTGGAAGAGGAGAATTCTGAATGTGACCATATATATTATATAAAGGAGCCAGCAAGTGATGTGGTGGTTGAGATGTTGGACTCCCACATGCTGACCGCGGTTCAAGTCCTGGATCTTTAAAATCATGCTGTGTGTGTGTGTGTGTGCGTGTGTGCGTGCATGTGTGTGTGTGCGTGCGTGTGCCCAAAACCCCATGAGGAAAATGGAGGAGAAGGGGTTGCAGCATGCACCGCTGGGGGGGTGATTTCTCACTTTCTTTCTCACTGTCTCTCTCTGGCAAGCACACGCATCCTATGGCAAAAACCTAAAAATGAAAGAAGGAAAGAAGAAAAGGAAGGAAGAAAGTTACATAACAATGAGATGCACACATACAGCCGTGATTCAGGAGCTCTGACCTGTTTCGTATGAGACTCTTCACAGGTTATGTTGGAGTGACAGTTTGAAATCTCTTTTATGAGACGTACATGACTGTTAAAGATAATAACGAGCATTTCATTCTCAGCCATCTATATAAAGTTCTTAAATATAATTGGATATGGAAATTTAGATTTCAAGAACGGGATTCTGAAGTGAAAGGAAACTGAGTCCCGCAAATATTTTATTCCCATAGCCCAGAAACTTTATTTAAAAGAATCTTGAAATCTTTGCTTCAAAAATCACTTTAACAACATACCTCATTTGCAAACCTGTCAACTACTAGGTCATGCACCAAGCTACGCCAGGCACCTTGTTGGTCATGTTGGAAGATGCAGAGAATCCCCAGCCCTCAGGAGCCGAAGTCCCATGTAGCCAGGTGAAGATTAAAATGAAGCTAAAAAGCACAAAGCAAGATAGATTTCCCATGAAGTGTGGAAGGAGGGCTTTACCCACTCAGAAGAGTGAGGGGTCACTTTGCTAATGAAACCAGAAGCCTTTGAGTGGAGGATGGGGTCAGAACGGCCTGACCCCATGGCTATAGTTTTCAAAAGGCAAAACATGCCAGGTTACTTCTGGTGCCCTTGGAATAGAAACCCAGCGACCCAAAGCCCCAGGTCTCTAAGTGCAATTTGGACTCGAGTGTGAAATGCTGTCTCTGGGCTCCCAGACGCTGTTGATTGTGCAGTGATAGCGAACTCACTGTTTCTGCGCCTCCTCGGTGGCCTAGTTCCCTGTGGCCTCAGACAGTAAGCTCTTTGAAGTTAAAATAAGCCCGTCTATTTTAGCCCGCCTAGCCGACATCCGGAGAATCGCTAGTCCTGTTGAGGGCGAGGGTTGCAGATGGCTTCTGACAGCCCCTGCATCCATGCCTTCCAAGGACTGGCTATTGCAGTCTTCCTGCACTGTGCTCAGAGTTAGGGGCAAGGCACCTTAAAACTCATCTGCTAAGGCCGTCCCCAAACAGCCCCGAAGCACGCTTGACAAATCGCCCTGCTGCTGTCTCGCAGAAGGAAAGACAGTCATGCCAGAGGTGCCTGTGGATGGGGCTAGCTGCGGGGGTAGAGCTGTACTCCTGCTGAGAGCGGCGTAGGAGGGACGTGCTGGAACCCTCCCTCTACCACCCGGGGTGCAGAGGAGCTGGTTTATGGTCACCACTCAGCACCGTTTCTGGAGTCACCGAACAGCACATACTCACGGTTTACCAAACACTCAGCGTGCCGTCTGTGGGCCCGTGAGTTGCAGCCTGGAAATAGAAAAGAGGCAGAAAACACGGGACTCTGAAGCCACTTCCATTGCTCCTGGAAAACCCCACGCAGCGAGGAAGTCAGTGCTGCACAATAAAGCTGTGATGTGTGCCGCGGGAGTCATTTTTCAGTTTTCGAGGATACGCACATTGAAAAGTATAAAAGGGATGCCTTGAAAATCCGTCACTGGCTTCTGTCCGAGCGTTTGTCCCAAAAGAAAACAAATTCCACGTGCTCTCACTCGCATCGGACTTGAATCCTCTGTGGACAGAAGATGCTCTTTGGGTCCATGAATAGATTCGGGGGAACTAAGAGTTTTGCTCCTTGTAATAAAAGATCAGAGGTGTCTCGGAACATGAAACTTAGCGGCAGCTCCCGATTTCCCAGGTTTATGCCCCCAGGTCAGGACCGATGATCGGGCATTAAGAGCACTAATTATTACCCAGCAGGCCTCGTCATTTTGAACGGGAAGTCTTTTCGGATCTCCCCCTCTCGTTCTCTCTGGTTTGCCACCTCCTTTCTCCTGACCTTGGCTTGGTCTAGGTAAATGCTAACTGACTTACACACGCCGCTTCTGCTAGCATCTATAGTGAGCTGGAAAGGGGGCACCGTCTGGCTGGCAGATCCGGCCTGGCCCCACTGTGCAGAATGTGTGCCCCTGAGCATGATCTGCACACGGTTTCTCCCAGAGCACTCTGTTCCATCAGAGAGAAACGAAGTGAAGCAAAGCCTTAAACAGCAGATTTTTCCAGTTGTCTCTCTTTGTTACAACTAAGTTGTAGTTCTTGAGCCGGCTCTGTGACCAGGTGGTTAAGGGAACTGGATCCCACCTAGCTGACCATGTAGTTTGAGTCCCAAACCAGCAGCTTGAAAAACACGCTTGGTGCACGTGTCAGCAGGCTGCGGATCTCGACAAGATGGCAGGTGGATGAGAAGGGACTGCAGCATGGCCACGTCCCTGTGACAGGCACCTTCTTCCTCTCTCCCTCTCTCTCAGTTTCTCTGGCAAGCACACACACACTGTTGCAATTTTAAACACTGTAGTTCGTGGGCCCGGCAGGTGGTGTGGTGGCTGGACTCCCACAAGGCCGACCACGGTTGAAGTCCCAGACAGGGAGGCTCTCTGTCTCTCTTTCTCTCTCTCTCTCTCTCTCACGCTCTCTCACTCTGTCCGTCTCTAGTCAGATTTTTTTTAAAGTATAAATAAATTAATTAATGAAGTAATTCTGTTTTAAAAATTATAGTTCTTCATTTTCACCAAATTATTATTTATAATTTAAAAGTCCAATCTTGTTTCAGGCTACTTGACATTAAGACACACCTGGTGGGGAACCAGCAGTTAGCGTAATGGCTATGTCACTGGACTCCCATGTAGTCGACCGTGGTTCACATCCCGGACCCGGTGGCTTAAAACTCACACCAGGCGCGTGTGCATGCATGCCCAAGATCCCAAAAGGAGAATGGAGGAGAAGGGATTGCAGCGTGACCATCCCCTCTGGGGGGTGATTTCTCGCTTTCTGTCTCTGCGTCGCTCTCGGTCTGTCTGGCGAGGCGGCAGGTGCCCCTGAGCAAAAAAAAAAAAAAAAAAAAAAAACCACACCTGGTGGCCCCCATGTATTTTGCTAAGATAATCCAGTATACCAGACTTTTCTGAGGAAATAAAAACCCTATGGAGTTGGCCATTAAAAGCCAAAGTGAGGGGCCAGCAGGTGGCATAGTAGTTAAGGTACTGGACTCCCACGTGGCCGACTGTGGTTTTGAGTCCCAGACCCAGTGGCTTCAAACTCACGCGGGTACATGTTTGTATGTGCCCAAAATCCTGAGAGGAGAATGGAGGAGAAGGGATTGGGACATGATCATTCCCCTGGGGGTGATTTCTCGCTTTCCGTCTATTTCTGTCTCTCCAGTGAGTACATGCGCCCTATAACCAAAATCTGTTTAAAAAAAAAAACAAACAAAAAACCTCCAAAGTGATTTCTGAGTCCCAGATGAAAATCTGATTCCTCCTTTACTTCAGTAGTTAGGCGGTCAGTGAATCAAGCTAAGAGCTAAGAGATCCCAGAACAAGTTGCTGAAAATCCGCGATAACTCTGCCACATTCACACTCTGTCATTGAAATTCCAAATCACAATGCAGGACAATGACGACCATCCCAAGAGGGAGGCTGGGAGGGAGAGAAAGGCCCATGGCGTGACCTCTGACGTCAAGGTTATCGTCAGGGGACAGTTGACTTGATGTTTGTGCCACCTGACTGTGTGAGCATGTGCATGCTTCTGATGGAACCCACGCACCAAATACTTGAAAATGATTGCAATGCCCGAACGTAGACTCTTCTCTTCCAATACCTGCAATCTTTCCTGTTTGTTTTAACCTGTAGGAAGAAGGAGGATTTACAGATGATAATGCCATTTCTAATCTGCTTTGGGTAAGCCTGACTCTAACATAGGTGTCCTCTCGGTTGTCACCAGAGTTGCACCTCGCCGTGTGTAAATCCAGTTGTTGAAGTTTCGCTTTTGTACCCTCCATATTTGACATTTTTCCCGTACCTAAGCAAGATACGGCCTTCATCTAGAGTGGAGAGCTGACTCTGTTTCCCCAACTTATTTTTTTTTAATTGTGTAATGAAAATATTTCAAAGAAGCTATTTTACATTCCACTGTCAGTGGAAGTCTCGGTTCCCCTCTCTGTAACTGAATATCTTCCATGAATTGCAGGAATCGTCCCGTGAGCCCACCCAGTTACCGCTCAGAACTGACGGGTGGATTTACCGCGCTTGCGGGGGTTTATTGTAGCACTGGTACCCAAGGAAGGGCTCTCTTGAAAAGAGAACTGAAATTGCAATGAGTAAATTAACGTTGCTAGAAAAAGTACTGTGTTTGTCTCCTCCCCTCAGCCCCACCCTGCCCCGCTCTGATCAGTCTTCTCTTTTCACCTCTAATCCTCTTGCTTTGCTCTATAGGAACCTGTATATGCTTCTACTTATTCTCCTGCTATACCTGCCGCCCATAAATACCTGTCCTTTGTATCTGTTAATCAGGTGAGGAAATGCCTATGCCTATTAGCCTCATTGCAATTTCGGAGCCATAGGGGTTACCTTTGTTTCATTTAGGAGAGTAACTCCTTTGCTACATTTTATGGTGTGCATGTGTGAGAAAGAGGTGTGTGGGGCATCCGCATGTGTATGTGTGCGTGTGTGTGTGTGTGCGTGCGCGCGCATCTGAGTTCACAACTTCCATCGGTTCTTCATATATTTAGGGTCAGGCACTCACGCTGCACCTCAGTGCACCTCGGGCTCAGACTTTTAGATGGAGCTGATGGTATTGATTCACCTCCTAGTCATGAAACTGCTTTAAGAGGAAAGTTTCCCCTTTCAGTCTCCAAGCTTTCAATCCTAAGTCAAGTCAGGAGCCCCAGTAATGCACCAGAGCATTCTTTGCCCCATGTTGATCTTGCTTAGCTTATGGAGCCGTGGCTGGATGTGTTGGTGGGACGGGAGGAAGATACAGCGGGAACAGGCCGGCTGACATGAGCTGGTTATAATGACCCTATGAAACGAGAAACCATAGACCCCTGCCCCTTCCTCCTCCTATACCCCATCCAAAGCCCAGCCCAGAGGAGAGACCTGGCCTGGGCTAAATAAGTCACTGGGTGAATAATGTGTGATCTTTTTTTTTTTTTTTTGGTAGAGGTTTTTGCTATAGTACGCGTGCGCTCACCAGACAGACAGAGAGAGACAGAGAGACAGAAAGCGAGAAATCACCCCCCAGGGGGGATGGCCATGCCACAGTCCCTTCTCCTCCATTCTCCTCTCAGGATCTTGGGCATGCACGCTCATGCGCCCGGCGTGAATTTAAGCTACCGGGTCCAGAGCTCGAACCGCAGTCGACTACATGGGAGTTCAGCGAAATAGCCATTACGCTAACTGCTGGTCCCAATGTGTGATCATTTTTAAAGCTAAAAAAGACAGTGATTGTCTTTTGTTCCCACTGAAAAGTCTTTGGTGGCAGAATAGCTATGAAAAGTGGATGCATCCATTTTTCCCTAAGTCCCAGGTTGTAGTCTTCCTCCATCCATGGCCCCTCTACAGTCACTCCCCTCTTAAGGCCTCTGTTTCTTCAGCAGAACTGAGACTTGCTTCCTCTGAGGTTGCCCTGACTACCATTTTCAAGATTGTGCTTTTCCTGGAGGACAAGTAGTTGTCGAATGAGCAGCTCAGAAATTCCAACGTAAATTGAAGAGAGGTGTCTAGTGGGTCCTCCTTTGTCATCCGCCCCTGCACAGACAGAAACACCCCCTTTTCTTCCCCAGGTGACCTTTTCCTGCACTCTCCTTGATTCCTTTCCTCAAGTTAGAAATGCTGGTTCTGGGAGCCCCCTCACCATCTTGGGCCCACTCTGAGAAAGAGGCTGAAACCTTTAGCAAACTTGCTACTCCATCACTAATGGGAAAATGAGTCATTGCTTTTAAATAAATCAATATTAAACTTTAAAAGAAAAGTCGTAGTATCGAAGTCTGTAAGTTCATTTTTTTAGAGAGATTTTTGCTATAGGGTATGTGCTCTTGCCAGAGACAGACAAAGACAGAGAGACCGAAAGCAAGAAATCACCTCCCAGGCAGGATGGTCACACTGCAGTCCCTTCTCCTCAAGTCTCTTCTCGGGATTTTGGGCTCACATGCACATGCACCCAGCATGAGTTTTAAGCTGCCAGTTCCAGGACTCGAACCATGGTCAACTATGTGGGAGGCCAGCAACGTAACCACTATGCCATCTGCTGGTCCCAGTACATATATTTTTAATAAAAGTTTTTTTGGAATAGTTTTTTGGGGCTGTTGGCAAAGTCAGGATGCATTTTTGCATTTAAAAAAACATAGAAAAATACGTTATGACTTTCCTGACAACCTAATAGGTTTGTAGCTAAACAGAGTAGAAAGGGGGAGAAGTCCCTGCATACCCACTGCCATCTATCAGACAGCCTCTCTTTGTCAACCTTTCCACCACAATGTTACACCTGCTGTAACCAGTGACGCTACCTCGACATACCATTATCAGCCAAGCCCACACTGGGGTTCGCAACATGTGTCAAACGTATTACAGCATCATTCAGAATAGTTTCACTCCCCTAAAACTCCTCTGCACTCCATCCGTTCATCACTTTCACCCCCTAATCCTTGGCAACCTCTCATCTTTTTACTGTCTCTGTAATTTTACCTTTCCCAAAATGTCATAGGTTTGGAATTATACAGTCTGTAGCCTTTTCAGATTGACTTCTTTCATTCAGTAATGTGATCAGTTGACTGTCTTTATGCAGATCTGTTTCTGGATTCCCAATTCTGTTCTATTGATCTATTTACCTATTCTTTTACCTGTACCACATTCTCAATGATTGTAGCTTTATAGTAAGTCTTAAAGTTGTATAGTAACAGTCCTTCACACTTTGTTATTCTCCTTCAGTGTGTTACCTATTCTGGGTCTTTTGCTTCTCCATATAAACTTTGGAATTAGTTTGTCGGTATCTATAAAATATCTTGCTAGGATTTCTACTGAGATTGCATTGAATTTATATATCAAATTGAGAAGAACTGATGTAGCAAAATTGAATCTTCCTATCCATGATCATGGACTATCTCTTCCTATATTTTTAAATTTAAAGAATAACATAAATCTCTTTGATAATTTTTTTTATCAGTAAAAAGATGGGAGATTGCCAAGGATTAGGGGATGAAAGTAATGAACAGATGGAGCACAGAGGAGTCTTAGGGGAGTGAAACTATTCTGAGTGATTCTAAAATATATTTGATACATGTTGCAAACCCCAGTGTGGGCTTGGCTAATAATGGCGTATTGGGGTAGCATCACTGGTTATGGCAGGTGTAACATTGTCGTAAAAAGGTTGACAATAAGAGAGGCTGTCTGCTAGATGTCAGTGGGTATTCAGAGACTTCTTACTTTGTATTCTGTTTAGCTGTAAACCTATTAGGTTGTCAAGGAAGTCATAACGTATCAAAAAAATCTGTTTTGCCACTTAGAAAATTAAATTAAAGAAATCTATATTTTTACTCTTTAATATTTTCAGATGAATGTAAATACATTATATACTGGTTATGTAGAACTAGCTAATCAATGTTCTTGATGGTCAGATCCTGCTTATGTTTTTTTTTTTTTTTCCACTCCATCAGTGCTAGTACCTTAATTAATATTCAATAATCCAAAGATTTGTAAAAGAGAATTGAGCATTTAAACAGCCTACAAGCTCTATCTAAATGGACTGTTTGTCTCTGTCAGACTTCAACACACATTGAGGGCAGTACTAGACTAGTATATTACATTATTTCCCTCTTTTCATCTCAAGAACTAGTAGGTGGTAAAAGGGTCATATTAAGGTTTCTTTGAGGTCTAAGCCATGGCCTGTGATCTTTCCTTCATTTTTTTGTTTAGGCTACTTGAGGTTGCATGTAATGATGATAGTTTGAAATCTCTCTTAAGGAGAAAGCAAAACTAAATCTCTTTAGCAGTGCACGAATTCTAAGTACTGCTAGCATTTTTTAAAACTGAAAAGTGATTGCTTTGTCACTTGACCTATTCCTGTTATTGAACATGAACTCCTATCATTTATTTCTATAGTTTATTTTAACTAGATGTGAATAAGGTAAAAATTTAAAAGCCAGATTGCCATATTTTCTTCCATGAAGCTTTAGGGAGGAGTTTTATCCTTTACATCTGCCCTAATCTTGGGCCAGCAGGTGGCATGGAGGTTAAGGCACTCGATCCCACATAGCCAGCTTTGCAGTTTGAGTTCCAGACCTGGTGGCATGAGAATCACACTAGGGGCATATGTGTATGCATGCCCAATATCCCAAGAGGAAAATGGAGGAGAAGGGATTGTGTCATGGCCATCCCCCCTGGGTGTGGTTTCTTACTTTCCCCCTCTGTATTTCTCTCTGACAAGTACATGCACTCTATCGCAAAAACTTAAAAAACAAAAACAAAAACAACCCTACTCTAATCCTAATAACACAGGTTAGTGACAGTCTCTCCCGTATAACATCCTATGTCGGAAACATTCAGTGAGATTTGCAGTGATTTCTCGTAGAGAGGCAAACCCATCAACAACAGTGTGGTCACCTGAAAACAATCAAGTATATTTTGTTTTCTTTAAGTTGGTTTCTTTTTATCCATGATAGAAAGAGTACATGTGTACATGAGGGAGGGAGAAAAGAGGCGTCCTTGAGAGGGTCTTAGTGCACCTCCATCTTCTTTCCCCAGTTCTTCAGCTCCTCAGGGTCCTCAACACATCCCTGGCATGTTTTCAGGCCGACCTGGGGTTCTGAACCCGTAGCTGGGTTCTGAACCCACTGGCCCTGTGGCTTCCAGCGCTGCCATTCAGTTTGCTACCAACTGTGCCACTAGGCTGGGCCCTTGAATACATTCTTGCTCATTTCTTTGCAGTTTCTATCTCTGTCCTATCAAGCCCTTGTTCCGAAGAGAACAACCGCCTTTCTTTCCAGTTGTTCCACTTTTTTTTTTGAGAGGCTTTTGCTATAGGGCATGTGCACTTACCAGAGAGACAGAGACAGAAAGCGAGAAATCACCCCCCAGGGGGGCTGGCCATGCCACAATTCCTTCTCCTCCTTTCTCCTCTCAGGATCTTGGACATGCACGCACACGTGCCCGGCGTGAGTTTAAGCCACCAGGTCCAGGACTCGAACCGTGCTCGACTACATGGGAGTCCAGCGACATAGCTATTACACTAACTGCTGGTTCCTCCACTAACATCTAACATGCACACACAAACACACACTTTCTCTCTCTCGCATTCCCTCCCCCACCTTCTCTCTTCATTTTGCTCACCATATGATGGGATCCATACTTGAAAGAATGAAGGATAGGGCAGGCTTCTGTTTGTGCTCTGCCCGGCTCTTAGTCAGTCCTAAATGTCTGTCAGCTGGGAAGAGACACAGTACGTATTACCATGTAGATTATGTCCATCTCTGAACAAGGAAAAGAAAAACTTGAAAGAAAAAAAGACAATAAAGTTTTAATTTGAAAAAAGAGCAAATGGAGGGACCAGCAGTTAGCGTAATGGCTATGTCACTGGACCCTCACCTAGTCAACCGCGGTTCGAATCCCGGACCCGGTGGCTTTAACTCACGCTGGGCGCATGTGCATGCGTGCCCAGGATCCTGAGAGGAGAATGGAGGAGAAGGGATTGCAGCATGGCCATCCCCCCGGGGGGTGATTTCTCGCTTTCTGTCTCTCTCTCTCTGTCTGGCGAGCGCACACGCCCTATAGCAAAAAAAACTCTCCAAAAAAAAAATGGAAAGCAAATGGGTAAAGATACCCATATTTTTTCCCGCAGTTTGAATTGCAAAATTTCAAATCAACTTATGCCAAATTGTATTAGCTTTTTCAGTGAACAAGCAAGCTGTCCCCCCCACCCCACCCCTTAGAGCCGTATAAAGTCAGAGAGTAGATAATAGGGGCCTAAATTAACCCCATAAGTAGCAAAGTTAGTAGAAACTTCAGAGGAACAGAAATGTTTGTGTTTAATGTCATTATTTAGAGTGGAGTGAAAAATATTTTTCTGGACCTAGATATGGCAAAGGAATGGAACCTTTACATTCTGACACAGTGGTACCATCGCAGCGTGCTCACAGAGGAGCCCTAGGGGGCTCGAGTGCACTGGGAAATGGGGTAGCTGGCTGGAGGAAACGTTTGTCTGAGTCCTTAACCACACCCCGGCCCCCAGACTTTCAACATGCCTCGGCCAGTTCAGGGAAGGAGTGATGCCTGGACCTCTGGACAAGGCAGCATTGCAGCACTTCATATATCCTTTTTGCAAGTATTTTAAGCCAAGTGCTGTATTGGCTTGATTTAATTTCAGTCCTGAAACTTCATTTAAAAAAAAAAAAAACCCTTAATTTCTCTATTGAATTTCAATAGAGTCTTCCTGGCCAGCCAACCTCCTAATTTACTTAACAGGAATATGTGATTCAGATAGGTACTTGGGATTATAATAGGATCAGCTCACCCATCATGAGTGGGGAAAAAATAAAAAGATTTGGGGGCAGGCCAATAGGTTATGCAGTAGTTAAGGCACTGGATTCCGCAGGGCCAGCTGTGGTTCAAGTCCCAGACCCAGCAGTTTAAAAATCACGCCAGGCACATGTGCGTGCATGCTCCGAATCCTGAGAAGACAATGGAAGAGAAGGGATTGCTGCGTGGCCATCCCCCCAGAGGGGGATTTCTCACTTTCCCACTCTTTGTCTCTTTCTGTCTCTGGTGGGCACACAATCTATGGCAAACCTAAAAAAAAAAAAAGGTTTTGGGAGTCTTTTGGTCTCTTTTTGGAGGGGAGTAACTTTTATTTTGATAAACTATAAGATGGTAGTAAATTTTCCATAATAGGCAGGGCACTCTCATCTCTCATATACCTTCTACCGGACCCATTGTTGAGGGTTACTCCCTATTCCGCTCCTCCCTCTCTTCTCCCTGCCCCTCCTCCCCCACTCCTGACTTCTCCCCTCTCTCTTATATGTGTGTGGGCGGGGGGAGGGTGTGTGCGTGTGCATATATGTGTGTGGGTACATATACACACACACACATTTCACCACCCCAAACCACATGCCGTGCGTTTGGAGAAATCATACTTTTTTTTTTTTTAAATCTTTCAGTACTTCCATGTCTCTAAAGTCAAAGATATTTTTTCCCATAACCACAACAGAGTGAGCAAGATGAGGAAGAGTTTCTATTTCTGTAATGTCCGTCTAATCCACATTCACTTTCCGATTGTGTCACTGTACACCCATAATGTCCTTTCCTGCCCCACCAGGTTCCAGGATTCTTGATCTGAGCCAAGATCATTGAACCTGACTCAAATGCCCAGGGGTCTCGATATCACTTCTGGCTGTGACGGCCCTGTAGAAAAGCCCTGAGAGAGGAAGGTTTATACATTAGACAGGTTTATACATTATATAGAGGACGGTTTATACATTAGACAGTGGAGAAGTCCGAGTTAACTTAATCTGGATTTGACCAGTGCAGACTTAGGTTGATGCTCCATCGCTCCAGGGCCTTAAGGAGATGAACTATGTCAGTCATGCTGTCTTCTTGTCCTTCCTGCACCTGGAAGTTATTTTCTAGTAGTCAGCGAGGGGACGCAGATTTGTCATGGCGAACAGAAAATTGTGATGGCAGAGAATCAAGATCGCCCTGGGATACACCCCAGCCCCCAGGGCCCGCTCCATCCGGCCTTTGTCAAAGCAAGGCCTCCCTCTTATCTGAGGAAAGTTAAGGCCTGCTTTGTAGTTTGAAAGGAGATCTTTAGCAGAAAGGGTGTTTCCTGGGGTCTAAGATTCCGAGCGGAGCCCCTTTCTGAGTGACAGTGGCCAGGTGGGCAGCCCAGCCCCTCCTGCTCAGGGGAGGCTGCTCTTCACCCTTCCAGCATTATCTCTGTGGTACTTGCCACGTTGCTCTGCCCTTACTCTGCCCCAGGCCCCAGCACAGGCCAGGGAGGAACGACATGAAAGACAGGAAGAACAGACTCAGTCCTACCCACAGTTGACGACCTCCTGTATTGTCACCCACTGTCATCCTCTCCACTCTCCCTCTCAGCTCGCCTGCAGGCTGGGCCCTCACTGCCTCTCTTCCTGTTCCTCTGCCTCTCCCAGCCACACCCCTATCCCAGCCCTGGTGTCCTCCAGACCTCTCTGGCTCCCTCCCCTTAACCCTCTACTGCAGTCACCACCATAGGCCCAGTAAAAGTTTCCAATGGCTGCTCCTTAGAACTGGAAGCAGCAGTTAACACCAGAGGCCCAGTTATAAAGTTCCGAAGCTTTTTAAATAGGAATGTTCTTACAGAGGTTGGTTATGTTCATCCCTAGAATCAGATACACGTAGCTTAAGATCTCTTCCGTGGGCTGACCCAGTGGCCTCACTGCCCATGTCCCGTCACCGCTGCAGGGTAAATCATGACAAGTCGGACGGAACCTTACGGCACACCTTATTCCTAATCAGCTTTTCCCCCCTATACTTGAGCGTGTTCCTCATGGGCGGACTTGGATAAACTTTTCTAGCTTGACCCTGTTCTTGGTGAGCACATTTGGATAAAAACTTCCAATTAACTGAGATTAAGTTGATGTGTAAAACAGAGCAGCTTTCAAACCCTGTGAGGTTCATGTCATGAAGACGCTGTATTTCTATTTACTTTTACAAGGGACCATTTTGGTGTCCCAGCCTTCCAAGCAAATAAGTGAAGGAACCGGAGTTTGCACCTACAGTTTCAGTCTTGTCCATGGGGATTGTTAACCCCACCTGGAAATAGAAAGCCAAACCCATCTCACATAGGACATTTTGGACATGTTCGCACACTGCATTACTCTGTGTTTTCCTAGTTCTTTTAACCCGTGAAGTGCTGCAGGCTAAAATTCACACTTCTGTTATTTCTCTCTCCCATTTTCTCCTTTGCCTATCTTCTACACAGCGGGTCACAGAAAGTCGCGAGAGCCAGATGACGATAGAGGAGAGGAAGCACCTCATTACCGTGAGAGAGGAGGCCTGGAAGACGAAAGGCAAAGGGGCCGCCAATGACTCCACCCAGTTCACAGTGGCTGGCAGAATGGTGAAGAAAGGTCAGTGTGTGCGTGCATGTGTGTAAGTGTGTGTGCACGCGCATGTGTGTGTGTGTGTGCACTACCCCTAGAGGTGAGAGGCTGTATGACACCTCACTTGTTTTTTAAAAAGCAAGCCACGACCTTTTTAAATTTTAAAAATCACTGGCATTGTATAAATGCTGTTGGGGGAAGTTCTATGAGATACTCCTCCTAGATACATTTTCTTCAAAAATAGTCAGTTGGTATCATCTTCAATGTTTGTCACTCTTTTAAAACTGACCCATCTGGAAATTGAGTGTGGTTATCAGTTTCAAAAGTAATTGCAGGGACCCACAGATGGCTTAAGGGTTACATCACTGGACTCCCATGTAGTCAACCACGGTTCAAGTCCCAGAGCTGGTGGCTTAAAACTCACCCTGAGTGCATGTACCTGCGTGCCCAAAATCCTGAGGAGAATGGAGAAAGGATTGTGGTGTGGCTATCACCCCAGGGGGTGATTTCTCGCTTTCTGTCTCTCTGTCTCTCTCTGGTGAGCACACACACCCGATAGCAAAAAAAAAAAAAAAAAAAAAAATAATTAAGAATCTGTGAATAAATCTTGGCTCTTCTTTCCTGGAGGCAGCAGGTGGCGTGGAGGTTAAGGGGTAGATTCCCACATGGCCAACCATACTTCGAGTCCCAGTCCTGGCAGCTTGAAAATCATGCCAGACGCACGTGTGTGCGTGCCCAAAATCCTGAGAGAACAGAAGAGAAGGGATTGTGGCATGGCCATCCTCTTAAGGGAGTGCTTTCTCACTTTCCCCTCCTCTCTCTCTCCAGTGAGTACACACACCCTGTGGCAAAAACCTAAAATAAATAAATAAATAAATAAAAACGCGGTCCTTTTCCATGATTTCTTTAAAGCTGTTACCATTTTCCTGTGGCCTGGTAAACAGTTACCCTGTGATAAACCTTTCCAAATGAGATTATCTCCTCTCCCCTTCTAGGATGATTCCTAGGTCCCTTTCCATCCAAACAAATTTCTCTGGCTTACAAAGGTCAGTGTCCAGAAATGCTTCAATACATACGTAAAAGATATGTCTGTTTCTAAGGACACAGGATTTTCCTACAGAACGGCATTTATTTGCAGCTGATCTCGTAGAACTGATTAGAAGTCTGTACCCAAAGACTGATGAAACTGATTGACAGATCACATGATTAGTGAAACCACCTGAGAGCTTTGAGCCTGTGAGAGTGTTTGGGGCTTCATCTCCTATCCTATGGAAATGGTTACAGTTCTGGGTCCTCTTAGGGGGCAGGCAAGCAGCACGGTGGTTAAGTGCTGGACGCCCACATAGCTGACCACGGTTCCAGTCCTGGACCTGGTGGCGTAAATGTATGCTGAATTCGTGTGCATGCGTGCCCAAAGTCCCTTCTTGCCAGAGAGAGAAAGAGACAGAAAGAGGG
>NW_006159427.1:8630790-8644791 GCF_000334495.1 Tupaia belangeri chinensis
TCTCCTTGGGAGTCTGTGCGCGCGTGCGCACACACACACACACACACACACACACACACACACGAGATGTTTTTGAAGTTACGAGGTCTAGGACTCGAACTCGAACTGCAGTCAGTCCTGTGGGAGTCCAGCACCTTAACACCATGCCAAATGCTGACCCCCATTAGCTCTTTTTTGACTTGCAGTAATACAGCATTCCTTTTACGTTCACTCAGAATAAAATGACCCCCTCGTGATGGCCACGGCGACTTCCTGTCTCCCAGGTTGTGATGACGCCTCTTGGTAACCAGCAGTTACCACCTGTCAGTGAGCTGCTGAAAGGCTTGCCGGGCCCCGATTTTCATTCTCTCCCCCAGGAAGCCTTCCCTAGACTTTCTCCTTCTGAGGTATTCCAGATTCTCCTCGAAAGGGAGATTGAATAAGAGATGAGGAAAGCGTTCCCAAGGAGAGGAAGCGCCTGGCTAAGGCAGCTCGAATTCATTGAAAAGAAGCACGGGAGAGGGCTTTCTTCTGTTCGAACATTCTGTAATTTGAACCGACATTCCCCACACCATAATAGAAGAATCCTCAGCCCTATAGCTGGGGAAGAGATGTCCGCCCCGTCTCCCTGAGCTCTGAGCCCTGTTGTGAGCTATTGCCCAGCTGGGCAGCAGGGGGAGCTAGAGCCACGGCATTCACCAGGCCAATGGGAGAGGGGCAGGTTTTGCTGGTTGCCTTGGAAATCAGCCTGAGTCCCTCCTGTTTATTAGCTTCATCTTTAATGACCTCTGTGCTAATAAACTCTCCCAGTGTCTCTTAAATATCCTTTTAGTAGGCAACGTCTGCTCCACCCTGCACTACCAAATTATGCTAATCTTGAGTACCTTTCAAGAGAGTCGACTTGCATGGATGTAAACCTAGCTCAGGTCTGGGAATTGAAACCAAGTTTTAAACTTTTACTGATGCTATCAAGCAAATAGATATATGTACCTATTGAGAAGTACTTCTAGAATATTACCTAAAACTCGAGTTTTAAGCCATTTAATAATATTCTTCCTTAAATTATTTATGCTATGATACTTACATCTCCAGCTCACAGGAGGAAGGAGCAGAGGCTTTCATTCGCCTATTTTTCCTTGTAAGTGATGGCTAGTCACATGTTCTCCAGCTGCTCACGAGAGACACTTGGAGTGGCAATGTCAGCTGAGGGTTTCCCGTTTATTACAAATGAATACAGAGAAAATTAACATCTAATTTCATGCTTGTAAATGGGCTGGTTACTTCCTTTTCCAACCCCATCTACTGAGGTTAGGAAATAATACTTATCTTCCTTTTTGGTAAGTTTTCTTGTTCCGACCAGGTGTCTCCCGTGAGGTGGGATTCCTGCCTTCCCTTCCATCTGCCCCTGTAAGGCAGGTGGTCGGGTCAGGGTCCTGTGTGAGACTTGTGTCTTCTCAGTAAATACATGACAGGGCATGCCGCCAGTGTCCAGCCACAGCTGAGCAGGACGTGATCTTAGCATTGCAAGTCAGGTTAAACGTCTCTCTCCTCTGTCGTTTTTCTGGAAGGTTAGCCCTCCTGGGGCTATTGTTTGTGTAAGGTCCCCAAGGCCAGATTGTCTGCTGGAGGCCGCCTGCTGGCTTGTGTGGTGCAGTGCATTCCCAACTCCCTCTGCGTCAGCTGCCCTAGGGCCCCCAAAGCACCATCAGAACTCCCAAGGCCGGGTGTCCTGCGTGCATTCTCACAGGCTTAGGCACGCTCTATTCCGTGTGCATGTCATGGACTGTTTCCTCGGGGGTTATTGTTCATTTAGGAGTATCGGCCTGTCAGCTGCTACAGCCCTCAGAAGCAGTAAGATTAGATCTACATTTGCAGTTGTCCCTGCAGTCGGGGTCCTTGCCAGTGCACACGTGTTTATGCAGGACATGTGTGTGGATTCCTACAGGTTATACAGTCTGTGCTGGGGCTAAACGAGATTCTTCAGGTCCTTGGGGATTTCTGGAAGTCATGTTGAGTTGCTAAATAGCTCCTTGTTCATTCTGCAGGCTTGGCGTCACCCACTGCCATCACGCCAGTGGCATCCCCTATTTGCAGTAAATCGAGGGGCACTACCCCAGTTTCCAAGCCCCTGGAAGGTGAGTCGCCCAGGCACCAGTACACACCCCAGTGCATGTCTGACTAATGGAGTCGTGAGTGACGCTCTCTCACTGGTGGGTTCTCTTCGCTTAGATATTGAAGCCAGACCAGACATGCATTTGGAATCGGACCTGAAGTTGGATAGGCTGGAAACCTTTCTAAGAAGGCTGAATAACAAAGGTACACACCAGAAGTCAGCAGGGAAGCTTTGGTTTATGTTCTTAGAGCACACTCGGTTTGTATTTTCAATGAGTAGCTAAGAAAACCTCAAACAAACAATTCGTTTCTCACAATGTCTAAATCCTAACTCCAGTTGCTTTTTCTCCTCAACTAAATTGTTTTCTTTCTATTAATATTTTGCTTATGCATATTGTAAGCATTATCTTTGTAGCTATCTTTCAAAAACTGAAGTTTGGGTCCAGGCTGATTGGATTACCTAGCCCCGGCTCACTAGATAATGGACTACATTAGGGATCGCCAAGGACACATTTGTTCCTGGATCTAATCCTTGGGATTTCATCTGATCAGAGTAGGGAACTCCTTGAGTTTGCTTCTAACCTTGATAGCAGATTATTCTAAGCAAGAACAATCAATGTGATCTCGGGCCTGGTGAACTCGAAATCGTATGTATCCGTTTCTAATAAGGTAAAAGCTGATCTGATTTCTTATAGTCACATGTTCTTTCTTTAAGAAAATTCTGATAAATAAATATTTCAATATAAAACTCAGTGGAGTATACCAAACCAAAGAATCAAATGTAGAAATAGCTCTTTTTAGGACTGTCCAATAGTTAAAACTTATCAAAGAGCAGGCACCAGGAGTTCTTCTTTTTCATAGTGACCTCTAAAAGGTTGAAAAGAATACAAACCACTCCTAACCAGAAATATAAAGGAGTAATGTAGTACTTCAACTTACCAGGCAAGGAATGCAATCCAAAGTGTGTTAGAGGGGCCAGCAAGTGGCATAGAGTTTAAGGTGCTGGGCTCCCACATGGCCAACCATGGCTTGAGTCCCGAACCCAGCAGTCTGAAATCATATTGGGCGTGTGTGTGTTCATGCCTCAAATCGAAGAGAATGGAGGAGAAGAGATGGTGACACGGCCATCTCCTCAGGGTGTGATTTCCCTTTCTCCCTTCCTCTGTCTCTTTCCAACAATCACACACACTTTTTTAGGTAAAAACCTAAAAGGATAAATAAATAAAAAACCATATTACGTACAGGTAACAGTGATCTAACCTACAGGTCAGCAAACGATGACCATGGCCACTCCAGCCCTCTGTGTGAAGAACGTGGTATTGAAACGCAGCCATGTCCATTGGTGGACCTGCGGTCAATAGCCACTCCTGCACTGTGACAGCAGAATTCAGTGGTTTTAACACAGGCCATATGGCCCTGCATGCAAAGCCTGCAGGATTTCCTACCTGACCCTTTGCAGAAAGCGTTTGCTGACTCTCGTAGAACGAGGCTGAGACTCGTTCTGTCTCTACTGCTGTCGGGCACAGGTTCAGAATTGCTCAGGGGCCGAGAGCAGAAAGCTCTCCTCCCTCTCTGTGTGTTTCACTGTCCATGGTTGGTTCAGGCGGAAGTCCATACATGAGAGGCGAAATAAGGGCCTGGGTTATTCTGGGACCCTAACCTCAGGACCCTGGACATCGCCGTCGGGTGTCCTCCACTCCTGGAACTTACAGGGAAGATCATTTCAAGTGTTCCGAGGCCCAGTGGGAGTCAGAATTTGTGTAAAACCCCGATGCCCGTGTGCTGGTGTGTTGGCAGTTGGTGGAATGCAGGAGACGGTGCTCACCGTCACCGGGAAGTCCGTGAAAGAGGTGATGAAGCCGGACGATGACGAGACCTTTGCCAAGTTTTACCGCAGCATGGATGACAGTATCCCGAGGAGTCCCGTGGAGCTGGATGAGGACTTCGATGTTCTTTTTGATCCTTACGCACCCAAGTGAGTTCTTTCGCCTCAGACCTTCCTCCCTGGAGAGCAGCTTCCCGCCTGCCCTACACAGGACATCTCCAAGGAGCTTTCTTACTGGGTTTAGCCACGGCAGCCGCTCGTCACTAAGAGCCCAATGTGCAGTGCTGCAGGGCCAGCAGGTGGCGAGAGGTTAAGGTGCCGGACTCCCACATGGCTGACCGCGGATCGAGTCCCAGATTCAGCGACTTGAAACACACTGGGTGTGTGTGTGCCCAATCCCCAAGAGAAGGATGGAGAAGGGACTGTGGCATGGCCATCTCCCTGGAGGGTGATTGCTCCAGTTCTCTCTCTCCATCTCCCTCTGCCTCTCTGGTGAGGGAACTGCAAAGCTGTTATGTAAAGAGAAAGTGTAGTCTGGAGCAGAGATGAAATCGAGGCATGATGGCTGTCTGTCCTGAAGTGCCTGCTGGTGACAGAGGTCGACAGGGGTGGGTTATTCCAAAGACAGAAGCAGGACATGAGCATGGGCGTGATAGCAGAGAGGGAGCTCCTAGCCTGGGAGCTGTCTAGCCATGGCATGAGCTGCCCGGTATCAGTGAGGGCAAAGAGCAGGGGCTTCTGGGATTGGCTGGGGTCTTGAACACAGGGGGCTTGAGTCTTCCTTCTATTTCCAAGATTCTGTGACTCCGCAGCAGGGAGTGGTGCGGGACAAAGTTGTAAAACATGTAATGAATCAGGAAATAAAACTGTGGGTGCCTTGCTCTGGGTCCGAGGGCTGCCGATCAGCCAGGCCTGGCTGGTGTTCTGACCCAGCCCGGCTCGGTTCTGCTCCGCAGATTGACGTCTTCGGTGGCTGAGCATAAGCGTGCAGTCAGGCCCAAGCGCCGGGTTCAAGCTTCCAAAAACCCCCTGAAAATGCTGGCAGCGAGAGAAGATCTCCTTCAGGAGTACACCGAGCAGAGGCTGAACGTGGCCTTCATGGAGTCGAAGCGCATGAAGGTAGAAAAGAGTGAGTATCCGGAGTCCGCACCGGCCTCTGTGCGTGGGGACTGGTGCTCGGTTATGCCCATGGTGTCTGGTTTCCTGCTGCAAAGTCAGTAACGGTGTTGCAGAGACGCCCACTGAGCACAGATGTGGGAGTTTGCTCGCACACACACACACAGGCTGCCTAGAATTTGAAGGTTTCTCACAGAAATTCCTATGCTGGGATCATCTGTTCTGTTGATTCATTTGAATTCATCTTGTTTCACTGAGTTTCGTTTTTTTTCTTCAAGCGATTGGAGCAGAAGGGTGTTTCTGCATTTTGTAATACAACCCGTTTTCAGCTCCGTAGAGCCTGAACATGGTCATTTTCCACTTAATCTAGTTCAAGAGCAAATGATTTGATCTCTCATGGAAAACATCCCAAGTCAGTGCTTTTCCTGTTTTGAATTTTTATATTAATCGATGCATACAGAGTATTTTCAAATTGTTCCTTTTTTGTTAAAGGCAGAGAACTCAAATAGACATTTCTTTTTTAAAATTTTATTTATTATTATTATTATTTTCAATTTGACTAGAGAGAGACAGGGAGGAGGGAGTGAGAAAGCAAGCCGCCAGGTCCCGGACACAAACTGTGGTCAGCCATGTGGGAGTCCACGCCACCTGCTGGCTCCTCAAGTTGTTCCTCTTTGTGTGTTGTTGTTTCATCCATGATAGAGTACATGCATGCACATGAGGGGAAGACAGGATGGGGGAGAAAGCATGCTCCACAGGGCTCGGTCATGCCGCAGTCCCCGTCCTGCAGTTCTCCAGCCCTCTGGGACCCTAGGCGTGCCCGTGTTTTCAGGCCAGCTGGGCCAGGGACTCGAACCACAGTCAGCATGTGCCTTCTAGCTCTGCAGTCCAATAGACAGCCAGTTATGCCACAGAGGTTGGGCCTTAAAGTATGCTTGATCGAACCCTCAGGCTGCTCCATGTTGAGATGCGGGTGTGGTGAACCGAGGAAAGATGGGATGTGGAAACACGTGGGGAGGGAGGAGGTGGCTCCAGGCTCTGCTCCCACTTTAAGCTAAGCCTCCCTGCTTTACCTGCCCGCCGAGGTGGGTTTCCATAGTTCTGAAACAGCGGTTCGCTTGGTAAGTAATGGTGTGCATGATCTTGATACTTTGAATCTTCTTGATACGATTTTTATTTTCCTATAGTGCTTATAAGCCTGTTTCTTTTTTTCTTTTTCTTTTTTTTTTTTTTTTTGGAGAGGTTTTTGCTAGAGAGCACATGCACTCGCCTGGAAGACAGAGAGTGACAGAGAGATAGAAAGCAAGAAGTCACCCCCCAAGGGGGGATGGCCACGCCACAGTCTCTTCTCCTCCAATCTCCTCTCAGGATCTTGGGCACGCACGCACATGCACCCTGTGTGAGTCTGGACATGCACGCACATGCGCCCGGTGTGAGGTTTTTATTTATTTATTTTTTTTGGAGAGATTTTCACTGTAGGGCACGTGCGCTCGCCAGACAGACAGAGAGAGACATAGAGACAGAAAGCGAGAAATCACCCCCCCAGTGGGGATGGTCACGCCACAATCCCTTCTCCTCCATTCTCCTCTTGGGATCTTGGGCACGCATACACACGCGCCCGGCGTGAGTTTTAAGCCACCGGGTCCAGGACACGAACCGCAGTCGACTACGTGAGAGTCCAGCAACATAGCCATTACGCTAACTGCTGGTTCCCCCCCGGTGTGAGTTTTAAGCCACCGGGTCCGGGACTTGAACTGCAGTCGACTACATGGGAATCCAGTAATACAGCCATTACGCTAACTGCTGGTCCCATAAGCTTATTTCTTAAAGTTTTTCATAGAAATACAGTATTTAGATGACACCGTTGAATCTTTTCATTGTAGCTGGTTTACTTAGGAACTGTGTTTTAAAATCACTGTGCCATGTGAATTGCCAAGTAGTTCTAACCTCAGGGTTAGAACATAATCCCACTGAAATAATTTGCCGAATGTTTCTCCAACATGTACAAGTTAGGGAAATAAAGCTTTATTGGCACAAGGTTTACATCCTTTTCTTCTGCCTCCACTTCTGGGAAGCATGTCAGATGCTTTTGTGATGACCGATCCACCCGCTGGTGCTCATTGGTTCTCACCAGAGACCCAGCTTCTGGTAATTATCCTCAGGCTTCAGAGTGCAGGCCCCCAGATCCCATCCAGTTGGTCAGTTTGCCTCCGGAGAAAGAGCAGAACTAAATCATCCCTCACAGAGTATCCACTTTCCTGCCCGGGACGACTTCTGGTGAATGGCACCTAACGGCTCTCCTTGGGACTACACTCCGCATCTGAGAGTCCTGAGGAATTCCAGCAGCTTCAGCGGGATTCCAACGAACGAGCTCAGCCCCTGGTTTATATTAAAGCAGCTGGTCCACACTGTCACCCAGTTCTTGTCCTTCTGCCCAGGGAGGCAGGGAACAGTCAACAAGCAGTTTATGCTCTCAATACTGTACTTCGTGGGGGTGGGGGTGGGGGCGTGGCCATCGGGCATGTGTGCTTGCCGGAGAGAGAGAGAGACAGAGAGGGAGAGTGAGGAAGTACCCCTCAGGGAGTGCTGCACCATAATCCCTTCTCCATTCTCCTCTCAGGATTTTGGGCACGCATGCACACATACCCGTCATGGTATTCCACCTGTCAGGTCCAGGATTCAAACCATGGCTAACCATGTGGGAGTCCAACTCCTTACCACCATACCACCGGATGGCCAACTGTATTTCATTCTTAATTCGATGGTTAGTGTTGAATTACACAGTTCATCAAATTTGAGTTGATTGCCCCCTCAGAATTACTTTTGAAAGAGAATAGTAGTCAGTTGTGAATATTCGAGACTCGGTCTGGGGGTGCGGTCGGTAGCAAACTGTGCTGCGGTATGGGAAACCACATGGTTGACCTTGAGTTTGGGTCCCCGATTGGCCTGAAAACATACATGAGCACACGTGTCCATGATCCTGAGGAGCTGGGGCAGGGGACTGTGACTCCGGAGACCCCGGCGAGGTGCTTCTCTCCACACTGCGTGCACTGCATGTGTTCTCCACCGTGAGTAAAAGGATTTGGGGGATCGTGCGTGATCTCTGACCGTCTGATGGACCGCCTTACTTCCTCTACCCTCCAGTGTCCTCCAACTCCAACTTCTCGGAAGTGACCCTGGCCGGCTTAGCCAGTAAGGAGAACTTCAGCAGCGTCAGCCTGCGCAGCGTGGACCTGACGGAGCTGCACTCCAACAACAGTGCCGTGCCCTACAAGAAGCTGATGCTGCTGCAGATCAAAGGTACTCAGGGCAGCAGGGAGGAGCTCCATGCCCGGGTCTCTGCCTGGTCACACCCGGAAGCCTGGCTGCTGCCTGCCGCCAGGGAGGGGAGGAGAATGCCTGCCGTGGTGAGGAGCGAGCTGCCTCCTCCCCGACTTGGCACAGAGTCCCTTGAGGTAGGGACTAGCCCACAGGGCTGTGAGAGTGCCAGGCCTTAGGCCCCAGCCAGGAGCCCAGGGCAGTGCTGGGTTTGGGCGGGCCTCTCCCATTCCAGTGTCAGCATTCGCTCCTGCTCCCCTCGCCCCAGGAGCCCTGCCCTAACACTGCCACAGGGCTGCCAGCAGCCCCGGTTCTCAGAGTGGCTCTCAGCCTGGCCCTCTGTTCCCGCCCCTTACAGAGCGAGCCGAGCAAGACTCAGTGCAGCCCGAGGGGCATGTTTGGGGAGGAGGAATCAAGGGAAGCAGAAGCGAGCAGAGCTGGGTTCTGAAGCACCTTTCTAGCTATAGGGGGGACCGCTGGGCTCCGCAGAGAGGCCTAGCTGCCTTATGGTGGCAACCCCTCGAGATGACCACCGAGAGACGGTGGAGACAGTACCCTCACCCCTGAGGGTCTGCAGGATGTTTCTGCATGACCCCGTCCTCTGCAATAGAATGTAGTAGCAAGTCAAATGCCATCTTAGTTCCCACATATTAACCCAGAGACTGCGCTCCCTGTGGAAGCAAGGAAAGCGGGAGACTGAAAAAATCACTTAGGAGAGGGCCTAGAAGCAGCCGAGGCAGTGTCCCCTCTGAGCAGACCCTTGCGGAGCAGCTGCTGTGGCTCATAGTGACCGCTCACGGGAAGATGCCTGCCCGGCCGTCCCCCTTTCCCTGCCCTGGGAGTCCCGAGTGTGGGAGGTGGGCTGGGTGGGAGCAGGGCACCAGGAGGAGAGTGAAGGAGCAGCGGGGAAGGGGCGCATGCTCGTTTCCCAGCAGCAGGGACCCGTGATTCAGCCCCTCACGTGCTGTAAAAGACACTCAGGAGATGGCGACATTTGGGAAGGCTCGCCAGGCGGTCCTCCACAATGCTGTCACATCCTCTGTTTTAAATCCCCTCCATGCTGGGCCGTGGGAGCTGAGAGCAGTAGATCAGCCTCTGTAGAACTGCAAGTCTAGCAGGGAAGCTTCGCGTGTGGGCACGTGCCCTGCCCCGGGCTCCTGTCCGGGAAAGCAGTGACCCTTGCCTCTTTTCAGGAAGAAGACACGTGCAGACGAGGCTGGTGGAGCCGCGAGCGTCCTCACTCAACAGCGGGGACTGCTTTCTTCTCCTCTCTCCGCATTACTGCTTCCTGTGGGTGGGAGAGTTTGCCAACGTCATAGAGAAGGCAAAGGTCGGTACCTGCAAGTAGAAGTGCTTTAGGTACCCTTCCTCCCACTCCAGCAGGACACCCCGCCAGTCGCAGGTGATCCCAGCGCGTCTCTGGTGCCGAGGTCGCCTTCGAGTGAGAAGAGGGGGTATTTCTTGTCCAGCTGTCTCTCAGAGCTTTCACTAGCTGCTTAGGTGTGATGTCTCAGAAGGACAGTGGCCTTCACCTCCAGTTTTCTAAGTCCTGCGTTTATGCTTACTCCGTTTATAGAGGAACGAGCTCCACTTCCAAGTCCTTTGTCCCAGGTGCCCATGAAGTCCTTGGGTTTCTGCCTGGTGAGGAGTCACGGGCAAAGTCCCACAGTGGGCATGCCAAGAGCTCCACACAGGATCTGCTGAGTGTTGGAGACTGAGAACTATGGCTCTAAAAACTGATCTTGACTTTATTGCAAACACCCAGTGCAACCACATGGTGTGGTGGTTAAGGCCCTGAATCCCGCATGACTGACTACGCAGTTCAAGTCATGGACCCGGTGACTTGAGAAACACTCCAGGCATGTGTGCATGCGTGCCAGAACTCCCAAGAGGTGGGAGAGATAGAAGGGACTGTGACCTGACTACCCCCCATGGGGGTACCTTCTCACTTTCCCCACCCTGCCTTCCTCTCTGTCTTTGGCAAACACACATATCCTCTAGCAGATCTTTTAAAAAATTAAAGAAAATACTCAGCAGCCATCATCCACCTCCCCTATGGTCTGAAGTCATCCTTTTAGACACACCCCAGAAGGGCCCTTCTCTGATGTCAGTGTCACTCTGCCTGGCCATGGGCTTTTCTGCCCTGGTAATTGTGTTCCTTTCATTTTTTAGGCCTCAGAACTTGCGACATTAATTCAGACAAAGAGAGAGCTTGGTTGTAGAGCCACTTACATCCAAACCATCGAAGAAGGAATTAATACGCACACTCACGCAGCCAAGGACTTCTGGAAGCTCCTGGGTGGTCAGACCAGTTACCAGTGTAAGAGTTCACTGTGTTTCAGACAGTGATGGGCTTGACTCTCCTTTCTCCTCTCTCGATTCATTCTTCCAAACCAGCTCCGCTTCCATGTAAAATGTGGTCTCCTGTTGTTCTTACCCCAAAGCTGCGGGAGACCCAAAAGAAGACGAGCTGTATGAAACGGCCATAATAGAAACAAACTGCATTTACCGTCTCATAGACGACAAGCTGGTTCCTGATGACGACTACTGGGGGAAGATTCCAAAGTGCTCCCTCCTGCAACCAAAAGAGGTATTTAATGGGCACCACCCTTTAGCAGAAACACACGGTGGGGCCAGCAGGTAGCATAGTGGTTATGGTACTGGACACCTACATGTCTGACTGTGGTTTGAGTCCTAAACCGAGTGGCTTGAAACTCAGGCCAGGTGCATGTGCATGTGTGCTCAAAATCCCAAGAGGAGAGTGGAAGAGAAGGGATTACAGCATGCCCCCACCAAGGGGGTGATTGCTCACTTTCTGTCTCTCTATCTTTCTCTGTCTCTCTGCAGAGCACATGCGCCCTATAGCAAAAATCTCCCCCCCCCCAAAAGAAATGTGCATTGAAAATGGTTTGCGCAGGTCTGCCCGATAAACAGAGTGTGCCCAGGAAGGGCTCCCCAGTGTCGGTGCCAGTGGCGGAGCACAGACGTCTTAAAGGACGTTTACTTTTGACTTGAATCGTTCTGGCCACCTTCTGTACTAGCCTAGACTCAGGCTGTCGTTCAGAGGAGATGTTGCTCATTGATGGCTTCTTTATTACAGGGAAAATGGAAATCTGACTTAGCCCTACCTCTTGAATTTTGTATAAACATTAAATATTTTTTCAGTCCATAGGTTTCAGGAATAATAAATGCGTGTATATATAATTTGTGGATTTGCCAAGTAATGTGCTGGGTTTTTTTCATACACCAGTAAATATTTATTAATTATATACATTTAATTCTATGCAGTACCATTAAGTATTCTAAGTGCTGAGGGAAAAAAGAGGAAGATAAAAAAGGACCTTCCATTTCACTGGATAGAAGAGTATTTTCGAGAATGCAGTCCAAAGCCATTATAGTGTAGATTGAGTGTATGATATGGATGGGCATTTAAGTGGCAGACGAGGTCACAGAAAAATAAATAATGAGGAATATATAATATACATACATACATATATATATATTTTTTTTTTAAATGAAATCGGGCCTGGTCTAAACTAGTAGAATTTGGACTGCTGGAACTGAAGGGAGAAATTATCCTACAAAGAAAGATAAAATAAACCACAAGTGGGGCCAGCAGGTGGCTGCCCATGGTTCAAGTCCTTGACCTGGTGGCTTGCTTTCTCACTTTCCCTCATCACTCTCTGTCTCTCTTTCTTATCAAAACTGGAAAATAATAATAATAATAATAAATAAGTTCAATAAAATAATTCTTAAATTTTTTTAAAAAAAGTAAATTTAAAAAATAAAAAACCCACTAGCATGAAAATAAAAAGTAACATTACACTCATACAGTCATTCAGCAAACAGTAATAAACCCGGCTGTCAGTATAGGTATGATGTGATCTCTGCCCCGAGGATCTGGGAGTCACAGTAGGAAAAAAGACGTCCCTGGACTCAGTGCCTGGCATGGATGCGTTGGCCTGTGTTGAGTGAATGAATGAGCCGATGAAGGTGGGAGAAACAAGGGAGACAGGACGAGGGAAAGAAGACAGGGCGATGGACTGAAATAACTCTCTTATTAGCGTTCAGAGGAGAGAACGTTAACTTGAGCACTCAGGACGAGTCACAGCCGGGGGCAGGGCTGGCCTGGCAGGACGTGCCCACCGGCCAGATCTTGGGAACCTTGTGTTTGTCGCCGATGTCCCACTGGGATTTGTACCATCACCCGTCTGACGCACTGTGGAGAGAGACCGAGTCAGCCAGAGCGTGCCCTTGACGGCGTCCTCTGTACCATTGCCCAGGTGCTGGTGTTCGACTTCGGCAGCGAAGTTTACGTGTGGCACGGGAAGGAGGTCACGTTAGCACAGCGAAAAATAGCATTTCAGCTGGCAAAGCACTTGTGGAACGGGACCTTTGACTACGAGAACTGCGACATCAATCCCCTGGATCCCGGAGAGTGCAATCCGCTTATCCCCAGGTACTCCTGCACACCGTCGAGGGAGCAGGCTTCCTCCGTGGGCTCTGCTCCCTCCACGGTCACCTAGCGCCCTTACAGCCTTCGTTTTCAGTAGTGATTTCGTGCCTGGGCCGTGGATAGTCATTGAAAGGATGTGTCTTTAGCTTTTACCTACTATAGAAATATGGGTGTTGTAGGGACCACAGGGTGTTCATGTGACAGTTAACGCCTTGAAGTGAACAAATCGTTCCAGGTGCTGCCGTGGCAAGTGAGCGGCACGTGAGTGTTCAGACTTCATGCTGGTCTGGAGAAGCTTTCTAGGGTCTGGAATGCGGCCATCAATCCAAATACAAAAAGAACTTTCCTGTTTCTGTTTGATTTCATACCTTCCCGGCATAGCCTCTAAATCCCAGGATCTGTCTGGCACTAGATGATATTTATGCCTTGGTAGGGGAGACGAGGAAGATAAGGCCTTGAAACAGATTGTAATTTTGAAATTCTCTATGGTGTGCTGGATTTAACAGTCACTTTGGCAAATCAACAGAATTTGCACAAACTCTAATATGACCATGAGAAAATGAATTCTTTGGAGAGGTGTTTTTTTTTGTTGTGTTTTTTTTTGTTTTGTTTTGGTTTGGTTTGGTTTTTTTGCTATAGGGCACATGCGCTTGCGAGACAGAGAGACAGAAAGCGAGAAATCACTCCCCAGGGGGGATGGCCACGCCGCAATCCCTTCTCCTCCATTCAAGAGAATGAATTCTTACATGCAGAAGACTGTTCTCTGTATCAGAAAAAAAAAAAAAGTACATGGGGCCAGCAGATGGCATAGTGGTTACATTGCTGGACTCCCACATGGCCGACTGCAGTTCAAGTCCCAGACTCAGTGGCTTGAAACTCATGCTGGTCTCGCGTGAGCGTGTGTGCCCAAGATCCAAGGAGGAGAAGGAATTGTGGCATGGCTATCTCCCCAGGGAGTGATTTCTCACTTTCTCTTTTATTGTCTCTGTCTCTCTCTCTCCCCAGCAAGTGCAAGCACTCTAAGTCAAAAACAGGGGGAAAAAAAGTGCTTTTGAATTAGCAGTTGTTGTGCCTCCAAAGAGCATGGAGTGTTTCCATGTTTTCCATCAAACTAGATACAAAGTTCAACTTTTTTTTTTTTTTGGAGAGGTTTTTTTGCTATAGGGCGCGTGTGCTCGCCAGACAGAGAGAGACA
>NW_006159427.1:8644844-8645572 GCF_000334495.1 Tupaia belangeri chinensis
GCAACCCCCTCTCCTCCATTCTCCTCTCAGGATCTTGGGCATGCACGCACACACGCCCGGCGTGAGTCTTAAGCCACTGGGTGCAGACGCGGACCACGGTCGACTACATGGGAGTCCAGCGACGTAGCCATTATGCTAACTGCTGGTCCCACAAAGTTCAACTTTTCTACCTAGTGCTTTAAAATTTAATTATTGACCAATCACTTAAGTAATTACCATTGTAAGAACAATTAAAAAGTAGGTCAATGTGGTAAAAGTTTTAAAATCTTGGGGTCAGCAGGTAACGGTGGTTGAGGTGTTGGACTCCCCCATGGCTGACCATGGTTTGAGCTCAGACCTGGTGGCTTATTTTCTAACTTTCTCCTCTCTCTTTTTTTGGTCAAATTAAAAAAGTAATAATAGTGATGAATAAAATTTAAATACTACTTTTTAGAGTTTTAACATCCTTTTTGAGAAAATGCACATTTAACATTAGGATTGTACCAGCCAGTGTTGTTGGACCAAAACTAAGGTTAAAATGATCATTTCACATGATATAGTGAAAGAAAAATAGAATGCCAGGACATAAAATCTATTGCTACATGGTGGCCGGCTTGCATTTAATAATGATGGAATCCCGGATCGGGAAGTAGACCAGGGTGCTCACCCACTGGCTGTCAGCGTCTCCAGTACAGAGTCGCCTGAGAGGCTTGAGAAAATGTGTTGACTGGGCCAGCTGGTGGTGTGGT
>NW_006159427.1:8647354-8667663 GCF_000334495.1 Tupaia belangeri chinensis
ATGTGTTGACTGGGCCAGCTGGTGGTGTGGTCATTCAGGCTGTGGGATCCCACGCGACCGAGTGTGGGATTCGGGTTCCAGACCCAACAGCTTGAGCAACATGCAGGTGCATGTGTGTGTGCATGCCCTGAAATCCCAAAGGAGGAAATGGGAGAGAAGGAATTACAGGGTGACCATCCTCTGTGGGCGATGCTTTCTCACTCTCCCTTTCATCTCTCTCTCTGTCTCTCTGACAGGTGAGACATGCCCTCTGACAAAAATTAAAAATAAAAACAATGTGTTTGCTGGGCCCAGCCCCAGAGATGTGTTTTCAGTTGCTGTGGGGTGGGGCGGTGTGTCAGTCTATCCAGAGCTCCCCAGGGACGGTAAGATACAGCCAGGATTACGCACCAGCTCTGCTTCGCAAACCAGGAGGCTGACACCACACCTTACGATGGCTCACGCCCCCACCTGCAGTCTGCCGTGGGCTGTCTCCCTCATTCTACCTCTGCACAAAAGACAGATTTCTCAGGCAGAAGCTGTATGCTCTGCAGAGTCACCTGAGCCATTCTGCAGAGTGGGATTGGTCTCAGAGACCGTCACCCCTCGTGCTGTTTTCTGATCGAGACGCAGTCTTTGGAGTACTCCTGGTGGTTCCCGGAGTGCCAGGCGAGGTCGCGGTGTGTCTAGGCTGGGCTTTATCCTTCTGTCTCCTCTGAAGGAGCAGCCTCCTGGCGTGGCTTGGCTGTGCTGTCAGAAACTGGTCCTGACCGAGCAGGAGCTCAGCAGGACAGTGGGCACAGTGTGACGGTCTGATGGGGCGTGTGTCCCATTCACACCCAGAGGTGGGCTGGGAGGGATGAGAACCACCCATGAGTCGTTCTCAGAGCTGTACCCTCTGCAGCACGTGTAGTCTCAGCTCCACATTTTCCTAAATGCCCTGTTCTAGGGCTGCAGTTCCCCAACTTTTTTGGCACCAGGATCCAGTTTATGGAAGACACTTTTTCCACGGACTTGAGTGAGGGGGAGGAGCACTAGTCTGTGAGCGTGCGCAGCCCGGATCCCTCGTGTGCGCAGGTCACAGTGGGGTCCGTGCTCCTGTGAGAATCCGACACCCCTGCGGATATGACAAGAGGCGGAGCTCAGGCAGTGACGGGAGCGATGGGGAGCGGCTGTAAAACACACAGAGCGTCACTCCCGCACCTGCAGCTCACCTCCTGCTGTGCGGCCTGGTTCCTAACTGACCGCGGACCAAACCAAGGGTCGGGGCCCCTGTTCTAAGGCACAGAGGCAAATTCTGATATCCTGAGAGCACACCAAGCTCCAGGCTGGGCCGGGCCCTTTCCCATGTGTCATTGTGCTCTCCTCACTCACTGCCATGCCCAGGGACCGAGACATAAATGCACAGAACTTCACTGCATGACACATGACAGTATGTTCACGTTAGTAGCAGAGAGACTCCACACTCCAGAGAGCCTCGCTGTTACGGGACGTGACATGATGGCGAGCTCGCGGTCAGCCGTCCTGTCCTTGCACCTGCTCCTTCATTAGCGGGAACCTTGGCGAGCACCAGTGGGTGACTGTGGGCACGAAGTAGGCTCCAGCCTTGCTGAGCTCCCAGTCCCATGGGCCCCCCACCCCCAAGGGACCCCAAAGACAACTTGCTGCGAAGCTAGAACAGCCCGGGCCCGGCATGGCTCACAGAGCCCTCACACATGTCAGCTCCACCGACGCAGAGCCTTGCAAGGCTTCAGGCCAAGATAATTAAATGTCACGTATTTGGTAAAATAAATGAAAATAACTCTTTTGTTCTATAGACCCGTCTATATTTTTAGTTTGTTTGTTTTTGATATGTATTTGTTTTGGATACCATTTGCTTGTTCTAGCGTGACTGAGTCTTGGTTCTTTTTCTCTCCATCTCTTCCCCCCACCCCCCTGGCACCCTATAGAAAAGGACAGGGGCGGCCTGACTGGGCAATCTTTGGGAGACTTACTGAACACAACGAGACGATTTTGTTTAAAGAGAAATTTCTGGATTGGACTGAACTGAAGCGACCTAGTGAGAAGAACGCCGTGGAGGTCGCTCAGCAGAAGGTATTCTGGGTGATCAAGCCGCAGACCCTGGGTGTCCTGGGGTCCTAGCAAAAGTGCCCTCGAAGCTAAAAGCCATCCCAGGGCTCCCTGGGAGAACGGAAACTTTCCATTTACATCCTAGTTCCAGGAGGTGGGAACAGCCCTGTCTGTGCCTCCTCCTCCCTGGCGGACCAGGTGTAGGGTCCCATCCGCTGCTCCTGGGGCCGTAGGGCGGGGCCTCTTTCCCCTACAGGCGGCTTGTCCCTACCTGCACCTAAACAGCCTTTGGCCGTGTGTGGAAGCTACAGCGTCACACCGTCCTTGTTCCTTTGGCGGCTAACAGCAGAAAACACCTGAAACTGAGTGATTTATAAAAATGGAGGTTTCCTCAGCCCACTGTTGGGAGGTTGTAGGTCCAGGGGCCGCACCTGGTGGCTTTTTCTGTTGGTGGGTCCCGAAGCCATGCAGGGCGTGACATCACGAGAGGTCAGGAGTGTGGCCAGTGTCCACATGTCTCCAGGCCTCCGTTCTTCTGCCGGGAGCCCATCACAGAGACCCCACTCTGATCCCTTCATCACTCCAGAGGCCCCACCTTTGCACAGCATGGAGGCAGTAAGCTTCCTCCTAACACCTTCACATCCACATCTCCACCCGCGGCTGGGGGGACACAGCCCTGTCTCTTTAGCAGCTGATAAAGCATTGCATGAGAAAGGGCCGCTAGAGAGAGAAGGCGTCCCCTTCTCCCTGTAGGAAGACCCTCGGGCCGAGGTCAAGCCCTACGACGTGACGCGGATGGTACCAGTGCCCCAGATGACAGCCGGCACCGTCCTGGACGGGGTGAACGTGGGCCGTGGCTACGGCCTGGTGGAAGGGGACGACCGGAGGCAGTTTGAGATCGCCAGCGTGTCCGTGGACGTCTGGCACATCCTGGAGTTCGACTACAGCCGGCTTCCCAAGCAGAGCATCGGCCAGTTCCACGAGGGGGACGCCTACGTGGTCAAGTGGAAGTACATGGTGAGCACCGCAGGTTAGTGAGCGCGTCCGTCCCGTAGCAGACCAGCGGCAGGGGCGAGAAGCCCACCATTCCCGCAGCCCGGGGGGGTGGGTTCTGCACCGTCCACCCGCAGCAACCACCCTCCCCGCTGAGGCTTCCCCCTGCCCTCCTCGCTGCCCCTGCTCTGACCCAGATCTTCCAGCACAGCGACGCGGGCCTCGTCCGGTACTCACTGTGGCCGCGTGCTGCTGACTTGTCAGACAGCGCGTGTCTGGGTGACTCACGGCCCGAGTGGTGGTGTGCTGCCGGAGGGGACGCACACCCAGGGCCTGGGGAAAGAAGAGGCCGTCTTCTCTGAGGCTGGGCCACTGGCTGGGCCCTGTGTATCTGGTGTAATAAATACTCAGAACTTTTCGTGGATCCTGTGGGCGAGACACTCCAGGGACGCTTTGCCCTCAAGGCGGTGAGGGAAAGGTCTTCGCAGGCCCAGGCATGGGGCTGTGGTTTTCCCTCGCACCCTGGAACAGGACCTCGCAGCCTCTGCAGGACTTGCTGTGTCATTACACTGCTTTCTCAGATGAACAGAACAGCGAGACTAAGTAACCCACCTGAAGTCACACAGCTAGAGGGAGCAGAGCCGGCCACGGGAACGCGGGCCTGTCTCACCCGAGTGTGTTGTCGCGAGCACAGGGTGTGGACGGCCAGGAGTTTGGCCCAGTCACCAGCCCTGTGGAGAGGAGTGGGGTGGAGCCAGCAGCCAGCCTGCCTCAGGGCTGGGCCCCGTCAGCTTCTGGGGCTTCGTCAACAGCCACGAACAGCATGGGGTCGCCCAGGCCAGGGCAGCTCTGGCCTCCCTTCCCAGAGTGGTGGGGTGGCAGCAAGGACCCCACGGAAGGTGCTTCTCGTCTGCTTAATTCCCTGAGAGCGGTTGGCACGGCCCCTTTCCCTTTTTCTAGCATGGCTGTGTCACGTGGCGCATGGGCCACATGCCAGAACCGAGCAGCCTAGGCTCCAAAATCTCGGGCCCTAATGTACCAGCTACCCAAGCCGTGACTGTCTCACCTGGTAAAGAGATTCTAAAAGCCAGCTCCCCGTGTATACGGCGTTGTATGGGATGCCCGGTGCATGCCCCCCTTGTGGGTGCAGGGAACAGCTGTCTCCAACTCCTGGGCAGGGGCAGCATCGTTACTGCCTTCACTGAGGACGAGGCTGTACCTCCCAGTATCGTGGCAGCTCCCAGAGTCGCCGTAGTGGGCGTAAGCTCCGTGATCTGCACAGGGGTAGCACTCGGAAACCATCACCCGCCTGCCGGTGTGCAGCGAAGGCAGTAATGGGGGATTGTGTGTTTGGGAGGGGGTCTGCCAACCTCTGGATCTATGGAACTGGGCACTTTAAGGACAGGCTTTAAGGCACCTGCAGTTCCCATTCTTCAAATGCAGAGCACGGCAGGGCACGGAAGGCCAGGGGAAGGGGCACCACGGTCTGAAGCGTGGTCGGTTTAACAAGTGAAATGAACGAACGAAAACGGTGTTGAAATGACACGATGTTTAAAACTCTGACTTCCAAGTCGTCCAGAGGTTACGTACTTGGAGGCCTCTAGGAAATAACGATTTGGCCGCCCGGGCAACTCCTTGACTTCATAGAAGAACACATCACAGCTTTCCCGACTACCTAATACATTTCCTCCCGATGACCGCAGTGGACAACTACAGCTCCTGCAGCATCTTCAGGAGCCAAGTTGCAGCTCTGAAAAACCCCAGCTGCGGAGAATGAAGTTAGAGCAGGGCATGTTCAGATTTTAGACGGCACCTCTGGGAGCAGAGGAGCACAGCTCAATGGCTTCTGCAGTCACTCTGTAGCCGCCACAGATGCCCTGGCCCCTGGAGACCCTGGCCCCTTGGGGACCACAGGTCCAGCCCCAACATCACTCACTACTCCACAAAGGTGCACCTGCAGACAGCACTGCACTTCAAGCATGGACACTCCTCTGGGACGGGACAGGAAACAGCGGCTGCAGAGGTGTCTAGCCTCCTCCCAGCCCTGGCCAGCCTGCTAGGATCAGCGTCCTCCCCCCAGTGACTGCCCACAGGGTCAGGACACAGAGACACTGGTCAGGCTGCAGATCCGTTCCTACACATGGGTGGTCAGTACATGGAGTCTGGTGCAAGGCTGCGTGACTGTGAAGGACTGTATACCTTAGCTCTCTGTTATTCCCGAGAGGATGCCGTTACGGCTTGACATAACACACTCTGAATGAGGCATCTGATCAGCATTGCATATGGTCCAAGGGTGGTTATTAATAAAACCATAATCTTTGCTTTACTACAGTTAAATTAAGTGATGAAAAATTAAATTGATAGAAGACTGAATTTGTGCATGTTGAGGAAAACTAGTAATCTATCTGACTGATGAAGTATGTGTATGGGCCAGCCCCACGACTTAGTGGTGAAGGAGACTGGATCCCACATGGCTGACCACAGTTCTAATCCTAGTCCGGGCAGCTTGAAAAACACACCAGATGCAAAGCGTTATTCCTATCCAAACAGATGGAGCGGTGGAGGAAGAGGGCCTGCAGTGTGACTAGGGCCCGTTAAGGTGCTTTTTTTCTTTCCCTCTCTGTCTCTCTGGCTCAGTTTGACAAGCACTTGCACCCTCTGGCAATTAGAGAAAAGTGAGAGGGCCAGCTGGTGGCATGATGGTTAAGGCAGCAGCTCGCACATGGACACCTGCACAGTTTGAGTCCCAGACCCAGCAACAATATGAAAAATATGCCAGAAACGTATACATGCGTGCCCAGAATCCTGAGAGGACAATGAAGGAAAGGGGTTGTAGTGTGACCATCCCTCCGGCACATGCTTTCTCACTTCCCCTGTCTGTCTCTGTCTTTCTGGTAAGTGCATGTGCCCAATAAGAACAGGGTTTTTATATTGCTTTTTGTTTGTTTGTTTTATGGAGAGGTTTTTGCTGTAGGGTGCGTGCACGCTCCAGAAAGACAGAGACAGAGAAATCAGCCCCCGGGGGGATGGCCATGCTGCAAACCCTTCTCCTCCATTGTCCTCTCAGGATCTTGGGCACGCACGCACACGTGCCCGGCGTGAATTTAAGCCACCAGATCCAGGACTCGAACTGCAGTCGACTACATAGGAGTCCAATGACATAGCCCTTAGGCCAACTGCTGGTCCCTATTGTTTGTTTTTAAAAGCGAGAAAAAAAAATTTTTTTAATTCTATTCTTGGCCAGCAAGTGTATAGAGGTTAAGGTGCTGGATCCCACATGGCTGGCTGCACCGTTCAAGTCCCAGACCTTGCCAAGCACATGTGCATGAGTGCCCAAAATCCTGAGACGAAGCTAAAGGAAAAAGGACTGCAGCATAACCATCCCTTCTGGGGGGGGTGATTTCTCACTTACCTCTCTCTCTGTCTCTTTCTGTTTCTCTCTCTCTCTCTCTCACACACACACATACGCATGAACACATAGCAAAATATAGACTGAAAGAAATTGTATTCTATTCTAGGTGTATATATTCAAGCCTATTTTAAAATGTTAGGAAGCCATGTTGGTTATTTACGTGTGCATCAGTATTGACACAGTCTATTTCAACGCTAGCCACTCCCAAGGCATATGCGTAAGCTGTTGTGATGTATTTTAAGATATCTTTCCCCAGTCGTGCAGTTGACACAAGTACATTTCACTGCTCCAAAGATGAAATTGAATAACAGCAAGCTTTCTTCCTTAAAAACTCAGCAGATATTGTTATGGAGTGGCTTCTCAACTAACTGCGAGCATTTCTTTATCTGTTCATTGATGGGGCCTCACATTGGCCAGTTCAGCTCTGTAACACATGGCACTAATGGCTCTGCTTGGTCAAAAAGGACTTGAAGAAATAATTGGAATCATTTCTGAAAGCTGTGCTATCATGAACTTCTCTAGACAAAGAGCCAGGAATCCAGTAAACATGGCCCTGACTATTCAAGAACCCACATGTGCTTTCCCTCACCCTCAACCCTCCATGCTGTGATTAGAGCTGGTGAAAATGGAAGTCATGTGTCAATAGAGCCCGAGAACCCAGTTCTTGCCGTTCATCTGTAATGTGCATGGGTGCCATGACCACCTGCCATTGGCTCTGTGGCCCCACTCACTGGGGCTCCCCTCCCCCAGTCATGACCTGGTCTCCTGACCTCACTCAGCCCTAGAAGGTTCTACTTCCAGGTCACCATCCTTCAAACCTTGGCTCACTTACTTTCTCATCAAGGCCTTTTGTCAACAGGCAATCCATAGACCCCCCGCCCTGCTGATAGCACCCCCACCCTTTTCCTCATAGCACCTACCGTGCCTGAAATGGTCTCGCTCATCTCTGGGCACATTACTGCTAGAACGAAAGTGCAGACATTGTCTTAGTTATCACCGTAGCCCCAGAGCCTCGCGGGTCCCTGGCACAAGGCAGATGCTCAATCAATACTTGTCTAAGAATGAATGGAGGGAGTCTGGAGTAAGGTACATTCCGAAAGGTAGGGCGTGAGGCGTGCAGCTGCTGTCTGAAATGACCTCCTGAACAGCGACCCTCCGTGAGGCTCCTGAGAGCCACCTCTGCCACTGCCGTGAACCGGTGCCTACGGCCACGGGCCAGTCACGTCTGCCCTGCTGCAGCCCCGCGGCAGACCCAAAACCCACGTTCTTTCGTGAAAGCGATAGGTCGGTAATTTACCTCTTGAAGTTCAAAGCTTTTTTCTTTTTTACTAGAATAGTTTTAACAGGCTAATTTTCCCCCTTTGCTCTTAAAGCTGGTCCAGCTGTTGTTTCCGATATCTTTTCCGTACCAGCTAACGTGTTTGCCAAAGAGTGGTGTCATGTGGAAGACGCGCTGTGTCTGTGGGAGCCATCGGTCCTGCCTGGCGGTCACCATTCTCTGTCACACGCTTGGCGTGGCCTGCCGCCTTCCTCTGGGATGATGGGGTTCTTCTTAGGGCTTGGGAAGGGCCCGTCAGGTCACTTTTCTCTGGTTTGGAGGCCCTGGGTCAGTTGGCCGGAATGGGGCTGGTTCCTCTCTTCCCGAGTGATGCCTGACAGTCCTTCAGTTGTGAATGATTTCGCTCGGCCCCATGCACAAAAGCTATTTCCTTCCTTTTTCTTTTTCTTTTTTTGAAAGAGAGAAGGAAAGGGCATGGTCACTCCACCATCTTCATCCCTCCATTTCTCGGTCCTGTTGAGATTTGGTGCATGCACACTTGCGTGGTATGCTTTCCAAGCCACCAGGGCTGGGATTTGAACCATGGTCAGCCATATGGGACTCGGCTCCCTTTACCACTGTGCTGCAGGGCCAGCCCCCAACAGCTGTTTCCTTAGCCTCTGTCCTCCCAGCCCTGGAGAAGCGAGCCAGCTAACTCTCTGGTCCCCAGTGCTGACCTGGCCTCGCTGCTCTGTTTGCAGTGGGAAGTCGGCAGAAGGGCGAGCACACGGTCCGCGTGGCTGGCAAGGAGAAATGCGTCTACTTCTTCTGGCAAGGCCGGCACTCGACTGTGAGCGAGAAGGGAACATCAGCGCTGATGACCGTGGAGCTGGACGAAGAAAGGGGGGCCCAGGTAAGTCATGGGGAGCTGTGAGGAGCTGCTGCACTGGGACTGAAAGAGGCTCCGTTCCCAGAGAGCCTGCAATGTGTGGCCTGGTCCCCAGTGATCTGTTTCTCACTAGCAAAATGCCCTCCCACCGCCGCAGCCCTGGGCTGGCTTCTGCAGGTTTAGGCTCTGCCTCCCATCCCGTCCTCCCTGTCCTGTTGTAACACGATCCAGAACAAGATGCTCTACCTGCGAATGCACAAAACACATGTGCACATGGCCAGCGAGTGTTTTTGCAAGGTTTCCACCTGAGTAATAATCAACGCATTGTAAATAAAACAGGGAAGGCCCTATCCACTTGTAAAATGGGTAGAGATTTTTGCAAGAGTAGCTCTGGTGCTGGCGGGCTGCGGTAGGATGGAGGCTCGCGTGGGCTTCTCTCGGGCGGTGAATCTTGGACTGGCCCTCCTGGAGAGCACCTTGGGCCCAAGAACCTTACAGAGTCAGTTATTCCACTGACACAAATCTATCCAACAGAAACATGAGAGATTAAACTAAGAATTGAGGACTTTGCCTGCATTCCTCCCAGTGCCCAGGGGATTTTTCTAGAACACAGCAGACCACAGACCATGAGGCTCCCTCTTTTTCCACCAAACAGAATATAGTTTAAGCCATGCCCAGGTCTCCAGCCCCACAGGTAGACCTCACAGCTCTGCAGCTTCCTGGCCCTCCTGCCCAGCCCCAGGCTGGGGCCTGCTGCTTTAGGCAGACACCCCGCCCACTCACACTCACCCGCACTACCTCCCTCCTCTGGAGGACTCACCCTGCTCATGACTGCCCCGGCTCCCAGCCTGCTCAGATGTGGGTTTCTGCTCCCACACCATCCCTGTTTTATCCAGAAACCTCCCCTTTCTCCTCTTTTTCCCTGCCCCTTTGTAATGCTTTGTTTTCAGCACTTTCTACCACCTGAAACTGCAAAATGTTTTCTTAAAGTTTCTTTGCTCTTTAAAGTTTAGGATATTTGTTTTAGACTGAATCTAATCTAGCAAATTATAACAAGATTTCCTAGATTTGGGTATTGTAAAAGTATCTTTTTTTTGCCATATTTTTTGTTAATTTTTTTGGGGGGGAGAGGTTTTTCCTATAGGACGTGTGCGCTCTCCAGCGAGACAGAAAGCGAGAAATCACCCCCCAAGGGGGGATGGCCACGCCGCAATCCCTTCTCCTCCATTCTCCTCTTGGGATCTTGGGCATGCATGCACACGTGCCCAGCCTGAGTTTAAGCCACTGGATTTGGAATTTGGACCACAGTCTACTACATGGGAGTCCAGCAACCATAGCCATTATGCCAACTGCTGGTCCCAATTTTTAAAATTATTATTCATACATTAAACTGCTATACATCATTTAGATTGTGCAAAGAGTTTACCCAGCAAACTGCAAAATATTTTATTTCCTTACTTATTATCTAGCGCCACAAGCATGACAGAGACCATGTCTGTCCTGGTCTTAAAACTCCAGTGCCACTCCAGGACCTGCACTGTGCCTGGCACCTACCCCTGAAGGGCAAAGTTTCAGGAACTGCTCTGTTTAACGTTTGGACGCCCTATGCCTCACCTCCCTCCTTTGGTGCCAGTACTTGGGAGCTGGTCTGGGGTTTTAGAAAACACGACATACAGTTTTTACTATCTTGGTGAGTGGTTAGCAACAGCATGAGGAAGGAGAAAGTGGAATTTTCTCTAAGAATAGATCAGCACTTCCTTGGCCTTCCCAGTCCTAAGAGCCAACTGTCTTACCCACCGGAAAGTTTAAATGAGTACTTTTGACTATGGACTATGATTAAGAAATAGATGTTAGCAACAGTTGCATTTTAATTTTTCCCTAATAGTGTATCATTTCAACTGCCTTTATTCTTGGGAAGGCCACGGACGAACCCCTTTTAATCATGCATTCAAAATCATACGTAGGGTTTCAAGTCTTAATCTCTCTAGTACTAACATTTCATTTTCTATCAGCCCAGCGAATGGAAAACATCGTTTGAGACATGAGTAACTGCCACAGAATGGCACTTGATAATGTAAAATAGGCCATGAGGTTGAAGTTAGCTCCCCGCGAGAAACGCTTCCAACCTCGAGCACGCTCTGACCGCCAGCTCTGCAGGCATTTCCTCTAAGGGCAGGGTCCAGGGTGGATTCACTCAACCCCGACGTCACTGATGGTGCCTTACGGGCAAGGGGGTATTGCTCTCTGACTAGACTGCTGGTTGCAAGGGATACATTTTCCCTCCCAAATTCCTAAGGGAGGTTAGTCATTCTCGTGCTGAGAGGCATACTTAGTTAAAAGTGTGTGTAGATCAGTCATGGTACCCCCGTACCGTGGAATAGCATTAAAGCTTACGTGTGTGTGTCACAGGTATTTTGCTTGTTTGTTTGTTTTGCCATAGGGCATGTGGGCTCACGGGAGAGACATAGTGAGGGGGAAAGTGAGAAATCACTCCCCAGGGAGAATGGCCAGGGCGCGATCTCGTCTCCTCCATTCTCCTCCTAGGATTTTGGGCATACACACACGTGTCCAGCATGATTTTCCAGGTTCCAGGTCTGCGCCTCGAACTGTAGTCGGCCATGTGGGAGTCTAGCATGTTAACCACCACGCCATTTGCTGGCCCCTCGAAATGTCTTTTAAAAGACTATTCAATGACAGAAAAAAATAAATCCAAATGAGGGTCTAAAGCAACATGAAACAACATTCCTGTGTTTGTTAAGGAAACCGTATACCTGAAAAGCACTTTGAAAGAAAGGCTATGCACTCCCACTTCCATAATGAGTCTCGTTAGATAACAGTGGTATCGCTTGCTTTTGAACATCTTGTATTTCTCAGCCTTTCGGGAGCAGGCGTGCATTGTTTTGATGACTTTAGCAACCCCATCCCTGTTACCCATTTTGCTGTGTTTAAATTGGCAGGTCCAGGTTCTCCAGGGGAAGGAACCCCCCTGTTTCCTTCAGTGTTTCCAGGGGGGCATGGTGGTACACTCGGGAAGACGGGAAGAGGAGGAAGAAAACGTACAAAGTGAGTCTCCTTTACCTCTGGGATGTGGGTGCTCTTCCCCCCTCCTGGAAGGTATAAGTCTCTCTTTTCATATTGCTGTGACTTTAGCGCTGTAAGCCGCCTAGCGTTTGCCTGATAAGTCAGTTTGATGGGAGCTCTTACCTCCTCCCACCCATGGAATTTATTTCAGGGTCTACCTTTGCAGGCTGGAAGATTCTTTCACCTTAAACTGGGCAGACATTTTTCAGGAGGAAAAAATAAAAACAGTGAATCTGCTATTATAAATAATGAGATTTTTGTTGGCGAGCATCAAAAAGAAAAAAAAGCTTTAGAGTGTTTTAAAATATGCCTATTATGTGACTTATTTTATACATCTTGGAATAATAGATGCCGTTTCCACATCCTGAATGTTTGGCAACCTTTTTAACTCCAAAAGGATTTGCTCTTTGGAACTGCAGTTAGACAGGGTGGGGTCATGCTCGGTGTGGTGGCTCCCTGCCCCAGGGCCTCTGTCTCTGACCTCCTGGAATGTGGTGGTCACTGTGGATGGCACAGCAGGGTCTGGAAGGACAGCTTTCCCGCGGCTCAGGGCTAACCCTGTGCGGCTGCTGCCCCCTGCAGGTGAGTGGAGGCTGTACTGCGTGCGAGGAGAGGTGCCCATGGAGGGGAACTTGCTGGAGGTGGCCTGCCACTGCAGCAGCCTGCGGTCCAGGACTTCCATGGTGGTCCTCAACGTCAACAAGGCCCTCATCTACCTGTGGCATGGATGCAAAGCGCAAGCCCACACAAAGGAGGTCGGAAGGACAGCAGCCAATAAAATCAAGGAGCAGTGAGTGTTGGGTGTCGGGGCGAGCCCTCCACTAAAGGGATATCGGGAGGGACAGGCAGGTCAGGGTGAGAAGGGCTCTCAAGACTCCTGTTGGTGTCCATTGTGCTCACAGCATCGTTTTGTCAGAGCAGTGCCATGTTAAAAAGCTAACACTTGGAGGGCCAGCAGTTAGCGTAATGGCTATGTTGCTGGACTCCTATGTAGTTGACCACGGTTCAAGTCCCAGACCCGGTGGCTTAAACTCACGCCGGGCGCATGTGGGTGCGTGCCCAAGATCCCAAGAGGAGAATGGAGGAGAAGGGATTGCGGCGTGACCATCCCTCCTGGCGTGTGATTTCTCGCTTTCTGTCTCTCTGTCTCTGTCTTTCTGGCGAGTACACGCACCCTATAGCAAAAACCTCTCCAAAAGAAAAAGAGAAAGAAAAAGAAAAGCTAAAGCTTGGAAACCCCCATGCGTCCTCTCTTTAGAAAACCATCATGTTCCCCATTGTCAAAAGCCACCTCCTGACACTGATTTCCTGGACTCTGGGGTCAGTTTTGGGGCACAGCGCTGCCGACGTCAGGTGCCGTTGCTCTCCCAGGCAGGCGCCTGCAGTCGGCCCTTACAATGCAGTTCACTGCGACAGCGCACTGCAGAGCTGGGGGCAGAGGGCACCCGAAGGGGGCTGAAGGAGAGAGCCAGGGAACGTGCTCCCGGGGCCCGGCTTCAGCTAGAGCTCGTGCCACTGTGGCCCTGCCCTTCCGAGCAGCCCTCGTAAGACAGCCATCCCAAGCATACAAAGAAATCCCATGTCCCCCTCCCCGCCCCCATGATTCGGGAGCTAAGACCCGAGGAAACCTCGGAAACTTCTGCACAGGGAAAGTGAAGAGGTTCCCGCAGAGGCCGAGCTGGAGAAGCGGAGTAGGATCCTGGTTACTAGAGGCCGGGAAGGGGCAGGGCTGTGGGTTCATGGATTCCAACGCACACGTAGCTAAGAGGAGGAGTAAGTTTACTGCGTGGTAGGCCACTACCACTCAACTAGAATGTGTATTTCAAAATAGCTAAGAGAGGATTTGAGATAGTCACAAAGTATGGCGGATGGTTGAGACAACGGCGGTGCTCATTGCCCCGATCTGACCCTTACGCATTGCGTTCACGTACTGAAAAATCACGCTTACTCCATAAGTAGGTACTGTTACCCTGTGTCGTTTGGATTTTGTTTTACATGAAGAGTTCCCTACGGCCACAACATGCCATCAAACGGCCACTTGGTAAAACCCGATCTCTGGGCGCTAAAGCAGTGGGGTGCGACCTGCACCCCAGGTGACCCCTCTCACACCTAGCTCTACATGGATGGGCAGAACAAGGACAGAGGCAGACAGATGTGGAGCAGGCCACCTCACCTCCAGGCAGCGCTCTGTGGGCAAGCCAGCCAGAGGGACAGCACCTGCACTCAGGGGTGCAGTGGGGGCTCAGAGACGTGCACGGCCCGCTGAGACGAAACCCAGCAGCAGCGTTCACAGTGCACCCACTCTGTGCCACGCACCTGGGCCACGCATACACCCAGGTCTCGGTCCTCGTGAGACGTGTTCTAGCAGGAAAGAAGGACACGAGATAGCAGAATGGACTGTGATCTGTGAAGAAGGATGTTGTTTTCAGACGCGATACGTGTAACGGATCAGTCCTCCCCAAGCCCGGGCCACCCTCTGCCTCCCCCACCACACGCTCGTAAACTACAGAGCACCGTTATTTGTGGGAAGGAAGCGCTTTCAGGTAGAAAGTCGAAGAGTTGGTGAACCAGTCAGATTCAGGCTGATGAGTTTATCACCCTCTGGCTTCTGAAAACCATCGGGGTCTCTCCCTCACAGGTGCCCCCTGGAGGCGGGACTGCACAGTAGCAGCAAGGTGACGATCCACGAGTGCGAGGAGGGGTCCGAGCCCCTGGGATTCTGGGATGCTTTGGGAAGAAGGGACAGGAAAGCCTACGACTGCATGCTTCAAGGTAAGGCACCACGGCATGGCCCTCCCTCCTCCTCACCCAGGCAGTAACTATTTACTGAGCATATAATATGTACAGCACACCGCGATTAAACCCAGGGTCTGTCCCTGGGGCCTGCCACTTAGTGAGCAGGCTAAGCTGTCCGCATGGAAATTATAATACAAGCTAAAGGTTCAAGATAAAAGAAACCTGGGCCAGCAGATGGTGAAATAGTTATGTCGCTGGACTTCCACTTAGTTGTCCATGTTTTGAGTCTGTACGCAGTGGCTTAAAACATACCAGGCACATGTGTGTGCGTGCCCAAGATCCCAAGAGGAGAATGGAGGAGAAGGGAAATCACACCTGGCTCCCTGGAAGAGGTGGCATTTGCACAGTGCCTTGGAGGTTAGTTCCATTGGGCAGCAGCAGGTTCCAGGAAAGCAGCTGAGCAAGGCACAGTGTAAGCCTAAAGTCTGAGCAGCGTCCAGGGTGCAGGGAAGTAGTGGAAGTTCAGATGAGAGGGGAGGAGAGAACCAGGCATGGAGGCCTGAACCGGGGGCCCTCGGCCTCACCCGAGCTACTCAGGTTCTGCGCCACTGCCGAGGCACAGTGGGAAGAGGAGTCGCCCCCCAGCGTGTGCTCGGGAGGTGTTTAGTGAGATGAGCCGCGGTACGGTACCGTGGGGCAACTCCCAGCAGCTTGTGCTCGGGCCTGACGCTCAGAGATGGATTGTGAGGTGATCCATTTCGCAGCATGACCCCAAGATGGCCACAAGGGGGAGGTGAGAGACAGAAGCAGCCATGATACGGTAGCTCTCAGGGAACCCTAGGTCTCTGAGAAAACAGCGGAAGCTGGGACACAGGCCTCAGAAAAATGCCTGCGGAAACATACAGGTGTGGTGCTGGGCATGGTGTCCACTAAGATGCGTCATTAAGAGGCTGTAGAGAAAGATGGAGCAAAGTAGAACAAGGTCAGGGGACTGTCACAGACCGGGAGGAGGACATATCCTAAAGGAGGGCACAGTCACCACTGGCAGGGACCAAGGAGTTCAAGGACTGGGAGGGCAAAGGGCTCGATGACAGGCTCCTCAGAGGCCACTTCCAGCCAGAGGCGAGCCAGCCCAGCAGAGCGGCCAGTGAGGAGGTGAGAGACGCCGGTGGGAGAATAAGAGGAAGGAGTAAATGCGGGGGCGAGGCGCGTCAGAGCCGGAAGGAAGCCTGCCAGGCACGAGGAGACTTCTTACCTATTCCTGGGCGGAACCACATCCGGGGACATACTGGATGGAGCAGGAGGATGCAGCTGAAGTGTGGCTGAAATGGGGTGATCAAGGGCACAGGAGAAAGGTCACCTGGGACGGAGGTCATATGCTTTGTTTCTGGATTTTTTTTTTTAATTCCACTAGAGCATGTGCCACAGAGACACAGGGAGAGAAAGAGAAAGAACCCCCAGTAGAGTGTGGTCATGCCACAATCCCTTCTCTTCCATTTCTCCGTCCTATTAGAAATAATTGGGAAATACACCCAACGTATTTTTCAAGCCATCAAAAGCAGGATTTGAACCGCAGTCAGCCACGTGGGATCTGGCATCGTTAACCACTAGGTGCAGGGCCGCCCCTATCTGCTGCATGCCCAGCTTTTTGCTGCATGTTGTGCATTGGGCCTGGGAACATGAACGTTGTCAGCTAGGGATGGCACGTAGGTGGCCCATGCACGGAAAGAAAGGGAAGCCGTGCCCAGAGGACCCACGTGCTCCCTAGCTGAGAACAGCAGAGGAGAGCCTCCAGCACCCCATTATTGTTCTTGCTGCTGGTACTATAAGTAGTCAAGGCCTTTCCCACCCCCAAGATGTATAAATCCTGTGCATTTCTGTTGTCGTCCTGTATTTCCCGTTTCGCCAGAATTCTCCAGTCTGTCTGGAATTTGGGTGATGCCTGTGTGTCCAACTGGTTGGCCAGTTTCACTTGGGCACCCCGAACCTCAGGGCCGCATGTAGCCATGGGGGAGGACACCACCATCTAGGGTCCTAAGGACCCGTCGTGGCTGAGTCCACCATTTTATCTGTCTCCTAATCGCTGCCACCTGGGAGATACAGCCTCGGGTGTTGGGGTGGGAGCTGGGGAAGGAAGCAGACCCGTAGTCCAGGGTGGGCATTCGGCTCTTACCCTGTCCTGAAAGACCTTACCCTGACTTTCCCACTTGCCAGAGTGAAGTTGGCTATGAAAATATGTGCCTCCCCGTCTTTTCATAAAAATCTAGATTAGGGAAACAGCAGTTAGCGTAATGGCTATGTCGCTGGACTCCCACGTAGTCAACCGCGGTTCACGTCCTGGACCCTGTGGCTTAAACTCACGCCAGGCGCGTGTGCATGCGTGCCCAAGATCCCGAGAGGAGAATGGAGAAGGGATTATGGTGTGGCCATCCCCTCTGGGAGGTGATTTCTCGCTTTCTGTCTCTCTGTCTCTCTCTGTCTGTCTGGCAAGTGCACGCGCCCTATAGCAAAAACCTCTCCAAAAAAAAAAAATCTAGATTAGCAGAAGAAGCAAAGTTGGTGTTTGCTTTACTGGAGTTCCGATGAGACAGGCACCATTTAAGAACCTTGTAACTCGGTCATACCACCCAGCACTTGACCAGTTTTACAGAAAAGGAAACGGAGGCGTGGAGAAGGGAACGCCTGCCCGAGGCTGGGCAGCAGTGACGCGTACTCATCCCTCCATGAGAGTGTGCCTCCCAGTTCTATCAACTTTTATACAGCTTTGTACATATAGTGTCTGTTGCTAACATGACATCTCTCGGAGATAACCAGAACTCACATGTTCTTTGCTATATATAATATAAATAAAACCTAGACCTGGGGCCAGGTGGTGGCACAGTGAACCTCATGTCCCAGCAAGGACCCTGGCATACGAGCATGCTCTGGTCTGTGCTGGCCGAGACTGGGGGTGGCTTGTGGTGTGAAGCCCCTGTTAGGGGGTCTTTCTCTCTCTCTCTCTCTCTCTCTCTCTCTCTCTCTCTCTCTCTGAAATAAACAAACAAGCAAACTTTAAAAAATAAACTAAAATCATGGGACCAGCAGTTAGCGTAATGGCTATGTCACTGGACTCCCACGTAGTCGACCACGGTTCGCGTCCTTGACCCAGCGGCTTGAACTCATGCCAGGCACATGTGCGTGCTCAAGATCCCGAAAGGAGAATGGAGAAGGGATTGCGGCGTGGCCATCCCCCTGGGGGGTGATTTCTTGCTTTCTATCTCTCTGTCTCTCTCTGTCTGTCTGGCAAGCGCATGCGCCCTATAGCAAAAACCTCTTCAAAAAAATTTTTTTAAATAAATAAACTAAAATTTACTTGGTTACCTGCTCTTTCCATTTATTCTCTTACAAGCAATTTCCCAAGTTGTTACTATTTCAGCTTTAGTGGCTACAGGACATTCGTCCCATGAATGTGTGCCACTCTGTACTAACCGTACCCTAGGGTTGCAGAGCTGTGTTTTCTCCACTTTTCCTCTATTATGTAATGATGCAGTTTGAATCACTTTTTTGAAAGTTTGTATGGTCACTCACAGTTAAGGTAAATTCCTAGATACGCACCTGCTGCCCTAAACCGACAGGAGTCAGATAGCACCGTTGTCCCCTGGTGTCTGTGGGGGTTAGTCCAGGACCTGGAGGGTACCAAAACCCACAGATCCACAAGTCCTTTATATAAAATGGCCCAGTATTGTATGTAACCTGCTCATATCCTCCCATATACTGTATTGAAATCATTTCTAGAATACTTATTAAGTCGAATCTAATGTAAATGCAGCGTAAGTATTAGTTATAAGAATCTTAAACCTCAGTCATAAAGGCCAGCAGGTGGCATGGTGGTTAAGGGTGCTGACCGAACCACATGGCTGACCGTGGTTCATGTCCTGGGGACCTGGTGGCTTGCTTTTTCACTTTCCTCTCTCTCTCTCTCTCTCTCTCACTCTGTCTTCTCTGGTCAAATTAAAAATAAATGAATAAATATAAAGGTAAATAAAATAATTCCTGAAAAAAAATAATAACTCAGTCATACAGCCCAACACTTTACCATTTTACAGATGAAGAAACTGAGGTATGGAGAAGTGAATCCTTGTCCAAGGCTGGGCAGCAGTGACACGTACTCATCTCTCCATGACAGTGTGCTAGATCCTTTATTATGGAGAACACTTCAAGTTTACGCATTCTCCTCTGAGTTTTGTAGGGTGTGCCATACTGGGTGTTACCATGTAAATAGTCTGTGAGTGGAAATTGCCACATTCTATGTAGTTGTTTTAGAATACTTCACAAACACACTCAAATTCTTTATTATTATTATTCTTTATTATGTTTGTAACTTCTTACATGACAAAATATGAATGAGAATGTGCCTTGTATAATTTTTACTTGTAGTAAGAAACACCCATACTGCACAACTCTGCTGTTGCAAAGCTTCCTTGAAGGGCCCTTGCCCGGATCAGGTGATTGTGTACGGTAGCACTAGTAAGAGTTTAGAACTTACAGTATCTTTCAGAATTTTAAAAACAAACTGTAAACTGATTTTTTTAATGGATATTAATTACAGGGACCAGCAGTTAGCATAATGGCTTTGTCGCTGGACTCCCACGTAGTCAACCGTGGTTCGCATCCTGGACCCCATGGCTTAAACTCACGCCGGGCGCGTGTGCGTGCGTGCCTAAGATCCCGAGAGGAGAATGGAGGAAAAGGGATTGCAGCGTGGCCATCCCCCCGAGGGGTGATTTCTCACTTTCTATCTCTCTGTCTGTCTGGCAAGCGCACTCGCCCTACAGCGAAAACCTCTCAAAAAAAAAAAAAAAGATATTAATTACTTGCCTTATTACAAATATTTCCCATTTTATTACTTGCTTTTTCTTTCTTTCTTTTTTTTTTCTTCCTTTGCCATAGGGCATATGCACTCACCAAAGACAGACAGAAAGAGGGGAAGCGAGAAATCACACCCTGGGGGATGGTGATGCCGCAATCCCCTCTCCTCCATTCTCCTCCTGAGATTTTGGGCATGCATGCACCCAGGTGTGCAGCATGATTTTCAAGTTGCCAGGACCAGGACTCAAACCATGGTTGACCACATGGGAATCCAGCACCTTAACCACCATGCCACTTTGCTGGCCCCCTAGCTTTTTTGTTTAAAAAACTTTTTTCCCTTTTTTTTTTTTCACTTTATATCATTGATGCATAAGTCTCTTCTCTTTTAATCGTTTCTTTTACTATTATGATATAAAAGGCCTTCCCCACTTACAAGCTCAGGAAAACCCTGACTGTTTTTCTACTAAATTATCTTGAATTATTTTCATGTTTTACATTCATTCTCCAACCCGGCTGGGATTTCCCTTGCTGCAGACAAGGTCTTTAGCCTCAGTCTCTTTTCTCTTAAAGATCCTGGAAGCTTTAACTTCGCGCCCCGCCTGTTCATCCTCAGCAGCTCCTCGGGAGACTTCTCAGCCACGGAGTTCATGTACCCCGCCCGAGCCCCCTCGGTGGTCAGCTCCATGCCCTTCCTGCAGGAGGACCTGTACAGCGCGCCCCAGCCAGGTGAGGCCCACGGCCGGGCAGCGCTGTTGAGCAGAGGACGCACCCTCCGGGCCCTTGTTTCACGTTAGCATTCACCAAGCAGTGTCTAGCCGCTGAGCACATCGCCAGGGTTCTCGCTTGTACTGTCTCACTGAACCCTCACACCTCCCCTGAAAGGAAGACGGGTGAAATCAACCACATACTGCAGTGTACGGAGCCCGGGCTGTTACCTCTCTCCTCCAAAGACATTAAAAATGGGCAGAGCACAACAAATAATCTGCTGTTCCCCTAGCCCTGCTCTCAGGCATGCTGCTTCATGGGGTGCTTCCCCTCTTTCC
>NW_006159427.1:8667694-8669809 GCF_000334495.1 Tupaia belangeri chinensis
TATCTTGTTCTACTGAGCACACAGGCCCTCTAGCAAAATTGAAAAAATAAGAGTGACTATTAGCTGTCACCGCCCCTCCATTCTGCGGCCATTGTAGGTTAGCATCTTTCGTTGGGCTTTTAAAGTTTGTGGCTTTCACAGGAAAGGCCTCGTGGCAGGGAGAGCCCTTTGCCGTGCAGTGAGGGAGAGGCCAGGGGGAGGGAGCGGCCGGCCCTTTGGGGCAGAAAGCCCATTTCTGTCTGAAGAACCATGGACTTGATCCCCAAGGGGCAGGGAGGGGCATGACTCTGGTGCCCTGTGCCAGCAAGGTGTGCCTCCAGCTTTTCTTGCCTTCCCTGGAGGTGCAGGTGCCACAGCCCCTGCAGGCCACACCCAGGAGGGCCCACTCTAGGCACAGCCTCCACCCCCCAGGCTAGAGTGGAGTGAGGGCCCAGGCGCAAGCACTGGGGGGAAGGAAGGAAGCCGGGGTGCTGGAGCCACGGCTCTCTGCCTAGAGGCTTTCCCTGTCCGACTTCCGGGCCCTGGAGTCCTGGGGGCCCTCCGTTTGCCCCTCTGCCCCTGAACTTAAATGCCCAGTGGTCTCTGCTCCGACGGGGGTGGGAGGCTCTGCTGTGGGTGGGTGAGCTGGAAGGCACCCCACTTTGCTCCTGTCCGCCCCCAGCGCTCTTCCTCGTTGACAATCACCACGAGGTGTACCTCTGGCAAGGCTGGTGGCCCATCGAGAACAAGATCACCGGGTCGGCGCGCATTCGCTGGGCCTCGGACCGGAAGAGCGCCATGGAACTGCAGAGGTGAGCTGGTGGTGTACCTGCTGGGCCGGCAGCAGGGGCGCTCGGGGGCGCCCTCCGGAGCCCACCCCAAGCCCGCCGCGCCTCCGGACCTGCGCGCGCCCTGCCAACCAGTGTGGATGAAGTCGGCACATCAGATGTCCCCCTTCAACTTTTGGAGGCTTATTAAATCTGAGATTAGCACACTCAGCTGCCGACATGAATGAGAATTTGCTTTTCTCCCTTTTGCTCCAAGGCCATCTCGCTTGTTGCCCTCAAGGTTAGAGGCTGCATGTGGAGCGCCCTGGACTTAAACCCTCCGGCCCTCTGGCTTAGTGTGGGAGAGGAAAGGGCCCCTCTCATGTGGGTGTGCGTGCCGCCCTCCTGGAAAGTAGAGATCTTCTCCACGTTGCCAAAAAAGCCAATGTCTGCTGTTTATCGTTCTTTCCATTTTTTTAAAAATGTTTTATTTAACTTTATTTATTATTATTATTATTTTCGCATGAGTTTTGCCAGAGAAAGACCTAGAGAGAGAGAGAGAGAAAAGAAGCCACCAGGTCCGGGACTCGAACTATAGTCAACCATGTGGGAATTCCAGCACCTTAACCACCACACCACTTTCTGGCCCCCATTCTTTCCTTTTAAATAGGAATAGACATGCAGATTTTTTAAAGAATTACTTATTTAATTTAATTAATTAATTTATTTAATTTGCTGTAGGGTATATGTGCTCACCAGAGAGAGAAAGCAAGCCTACAGGTCCGGGACTCAAACCATGGTCGGCCACGTGGGAGTTCAGCACCTTACCCACCTGCTATCCCCCTCATTCATCCTTATTTTTATGATTATACTCAAAAAAGAAAGACCCACAGTAAATTCATGTTTTTTTTTTTTACTATTCCATCCACCTGAAACATGTGGTCCTTGTCACTCATGTAATTCGTGTTTTATGGGGCTGCTAGCGTTTCATTGATTAGCATCACCAAGTATGTACAATTGATTCCCCTCTTCTAAAGCTCTTTAGTAATAAACAATGGAAACTTCCCACCCAGTGTTAAAGCTACCTAGACTTACAAAATGCGGCCACCAGCTGTCTAAGTATGTCCAAGTTCATCCTGCCCAGAAGTCAGAGGGATACTTCCACAGGTGGATTCAGGAGGAAGAGAAGGCCCCGCCCAGCAGCTGCAGTGAGAGACTCTCCCCTCCAGGGATGTGGAAGATTTGCTAGCTCAGGAGGGACAGCGTCAGGTCCACCATGTGTCACTCTCGCTAGCCAAAACGTAACATTTCATACAGTGTAGTCATCCATGGGTTATGAGAAACCACTCAGAACATACATTTTCAGCAG
>NW_006159427.1:8669840-8685071 GCF_000334495.1 Tupaia belangeri chinensis
GTTTTGGACAAAGAAGAAAAGATTTCAAGGGCCTCAGAGAAGGCCAGGGTCCTTAGGCCCTCCTGAGTCTACTGACATTTATGTTCTGTGTCACCACAGGGAAGAATCTCAAGAAGCCACCGCCCAAGTCTTACCTGATCCATGCTGGTCTAGAACCCCTGACCTTCACCAATATGTTTCCCAGCTGGGAGCACCGCGAGGACATTGCAGAAATCACGGAGATGGTGAGCACGTGTCCCTGGCACACAGAGGCGGCCCTTCCTTTCGGGTCGTGGGTTGGCTTTACGTTGCGGAAAAGCTCACAATTGTACTTTCCAAGTGGAAAAAATACGTTTTTCTTTTGCGACATATTTACAAGTCTACGTGGAATTAGCTCAGGAAAAGTCAAAGCCTGACAGATAGCCAGCTGAACTGGTTTGATGATTTTCTACCCATTTTCTTTAACGTTTTAACCCAAATGTTAAAAACCTAAAAGCAAAGGGAAATGTTCTTGATTTAGAAGATTATCTGTAAATAAAACCGCTGTCTCTTCATGCTTGGAGCTAAAATCTTATCGCCTGGCACGACTTCCTTCTGAGTTCATCTAATGCATCGCCAGAGCCTCGTGTTTCAGACTTAACCTTGTGTCGAGGAGACACAAAGAAACCTGGGATGAATTCATATTTTCCAATAACTAAACGAATGACTCTGTGGTGACTCACTCATGACAAGACCCGGCTGCACATCTCATTAATATTGTCACCTGGTCTTACCACAGAAAGCATTCATTATAAGTCCTATCTGCCGAAATGTATCATTTTTATCCAGAAGGTTTTGTTTTCCAACGACACAAAAAAAGAAGCTTCAATAGCTATGTGAAATCTATTCCCTTGTAAGTTATGAATATAGCTAGTGACAGCACTTCCAAGGGGTTTTTTTGGTTTGTTTTTTTGGGGGTTTTGTTTTGTTTTGTTTTGTTTTTGGTTTGGCGGGAGATAGCATTTTCCCCCCATTTTGATGTTTGTTAATGTCTCAGAGAATTGCTGCCTGGAAGAAGTGACCTGATTATTTCATAGGAAATCTGGATAATTTTAAACAAAAAATGTCTACTGCTGCTTAACAGAGAGAACCTGTGTTTTATTTTTGTATGTATTTTTTTTAATTGCCCAAGAGCGTGCATGCTTAGCAGAAAAAGAGACAGGAAGAGGGCCAGCAGGTGGTGTGGAGATTATGTGCTGGCTTCTCACGTGGCTGGCAGCGAGATTCCAATTCCAGACCCAGCAGCTTGAAAATCACACTGGGTGTGTGTGCATGTGTGCCCAAACTCCTGAGAGGAGGATGGAGGAGAAGGAATGGCAGCGTGGCCATGCCCCTGGGGGTGGTTTCTCACTTTCTCTCTCTCTCTTGTTCTCTCTAACAAACACATATGCCCTATACCAAAAACTTAAGGAAACAAAAAAAAAGAGAGAGAGAAAAGCACAAAGCACACACACACATGTGCGTGCACACACAACCATGAGGCTCAGTCAGGCCACGATCCTTTATCCTTTATTCCTCAATCTCATTAGGATTTTGGGTGCATGCCCAACATGTTTTCTCAAGCCCCCAACCTGGACTTAGACTGCCGATCGCCACGTGGGATCCAGCTCCCGATGCACAGTGTTCAACCACTGTGCTATGGGGCTGGCCTGGTGAGAGCCTGGCAGTGGAGCAGACGTTCCTGCTCATCCTCACCTGCCCCAACACGGGGTAGGGCTAACCGCCCAGTCTCTGACAGCCACAGCAAGGTGGTTCTGCTCACCATAAATGCAGAGTCACTAAGCCCGAAAGCACTCCGGATTACAAGCACCGTGGCCACCTCCTGCCGTCGGAGTTCCAGGACATAAGTGGCCGTCATTTGTGTTCACTGCAGCTCGTTGGATCGGCAGCGGGTGGGGCGGTGTGTGCAGGCTGCGAGATTCCATCCAGGGTGCACCAGCCAGTTATCCAGTCATTGCAATTTCCCAAAGGCCCCTCTGCACTAGGCACTCCGAGCACTGTACACAGACTTGCTCATTTAATGATCACAGCCATCCATTAAGATTCCTCTTATTAATATGCCCCTTGTACCAGTAGACGCTGAGACACAAAAACAGGAAGTCACTTCCCCAAAGCCTGAGAGTCAGTGAGTGGAGGAGCCAGTGCTCAGATGCAGGCAGGCTCATTCCAACCCCCACGTCTGGACCAGTCTGTCGTGTGTATTGCTGATTTGGAGCAACCACCATCAGTCATTCATTCTGTCCTCCCAGAAGGAAGCCAGCCAGTCTGGAATCCCAAGTTTAATGGGGGGAAGATCATTTTTCTAGAATTAACCTGTTCAAATTAAATGCACATAGTGGTTAAAAAAGAAAGAAAGCAAGCTGAATTCAGCTGCAGAACATTCTAGATGCATATTCGTTCCTTCTTTTTCTATTGTGGATTAAGAAGTGAGGCTGGAGGAGAAAAGGAAGGTATGGGTCTTTTTTTTAAAAAAAATGGAAAATTTTTTTTTGCCATAGGGCACATGTACTTGCCAGAGACAGAGACAAAGTAAGAAATCACCCCCCAGAAGAGATTGCCACCCGGAAATCCCTTCTCTTTCATTCTCCTCTTGGGATTTTGGGCACGCATGCACATGCACATGCACATGGCATGATTTTTGGACTACCCAGTCCAGGGTTTGAACTACAGTTGGCCCTGTGGGAGTCAAGCGCCTTAACCACTATACCGCCTGCTCCTTTCAGGTTACTCTGAGATACTTTTAAGAACCTTACACTATTTGGAGTCTTTGTAGACTTCAGATTCGATCATCTTATTCCATAAGTTGCTCATGAGTGAGTCCCTAACCATTCTCCGAAGGCAGCCCTGAGACAGGCTATATTTGAAACTCTGGTGGCGTGAGGAAACATCTGAATTTAGGGGACCCACACAGAGGGCTTTGGGCTCTCAGTTACATTCCACAGCCCCATTACCTCCTCAGTGGAGTGCAGCTGGGGGTCCCCACCTCTCTGGGCGTGGTGCAGACGGTCCAGGGCTGTGTTTGCAGGGACTTGACAAAACATGCTCTGGTGTGGGGCACTCAGTTCTCGTCTCTGCTCCCCCCACTCTTAGGATACAGAGGTCTCCAACCAGATCACCCTTGTGGAAGACGTCTTAGCCAAGCTCTGTAAGACCGTTTATCCGCTGGCCGATCTCCTAGCCAGGCCACTCCCGGAAGGTGTTGACCCTTTAAAGCTTGAGATTTATCTCACCGATGAAGACTTCGAGGTAGGTGTCTCTGTGGGTGGGATGGTCGTGAAGCGGTACACTGAATAGGGAGCCCCTTCACTCAGCCCTGGCCTGTCTTCCACTCCTCCAGTTTGCCCTTGACATGACGAGAGAGGAGTACCACGCACTGCCCGCCTGGAAGCAGGTGAACCTGAAGAAGTCGAAGGGCCTGTTCTGAGTTGCAGCAGTGCTGGAAGGACCTGCGGTCACGTTCAATGCCATCGGACCAGGGAGATGGGTCTTTTTTTTTTTTTTTTTTTGGACTGGTATTTTTAAACAAGTCTTTTTAAATGGGCGTTTTTCGAAACCTGACTTTGTTAAACTCTACTGCTTGTCCTGGCATTGTGTATTTTGTAAATGTTTAAGAGAACTCTTTGGAAACTTTTTTTCACAATGCAGCAGGTTATGTTAATAAAAGTATCTGTGCACTTAATCAGGATTCCTCAGCAGCTGCTACAGCACTGCCCCTGCTCCAGCTCAGCATCGCCTTGTGTTCTGAAGCAGTTCTCTTTATAAAGTGTTATTTTGATAGTTTGTGGATTCTAAATATATATATATATATTTATATAAACACCATACGAATCAAATATGTATTTAACAAGGCAATATGTATTCATTCACTTTTAAGAATTTTTTTCTTCTTTTTTTGGTGTCAAAACAATATTAAAAGGTAGATGGAGTTGATTCTGTTGAGTTAGCTCTGCCTCCAACACGTACCTTCATACATGTTCAGAACCGTTTCTTTCAGCGTTAGGGATGACTTGTTCCGAGTACTGCTTCCGGTGCTAAAACCAACGAAGGGTTTATACTTAACGGCATGGACTCTGAAGAAGCTATGCGAATCAACCTTTCTACCTTAACGCCACCCCAAAAATGTATAGTGCCTTGTTTTTATGTACAGTTTATATACAGGAGAGTTGCCTCTGCTTTTTTGATGATGGTTTGGAACATTATCGACAGTTTTACTCTCAAATGGTAGAAATAAAAACATCTCGATTTCTAATACCTGTTGTCAACATTACACCTGTCGTTTTGAAATATAGAACTCCAAAATAAAAAGCTTCGGAATAAACACGACAGTGAGCTGATTGGTTCACATTGAATTCCAACTGTGTTTCTTTCTGGAAAAAAAAAATCAGTTTGTTTCTTTTTTTTTTTTTTTTTTTTCCTTTTTTGTGCGTGTTAACTTTGTATCATCAGTATCTCACCTTTAAATGTTAACTTTAGCTCTGAATTTAGTTTTGGGCAAGATTTTGTATGTCAGTAGTTGGAATGAGTAGATGTTTGACCCATAAACTTAGTTCAAAATTCTATGTTGACATATTTTTGCAGATTTTCATGCAGAAGCTCTTTACCTCACAATTATTATCTACATTTCATTTTCAGGATCTCTGTACCTTTTTTAAAAATAAATCGAATGTAGGGAACCAGCAGTTGGCATGGTGGTTAAGGTGCTGGACACTCCCACATGGCCAACCATGGTTTGCGTCCCAAACCTGGTGGCTTGCTTTCCCACTTTCCCTCTCTCTCTCTCTCTGGCCAAATTAAAATAAATGAATGAATAAATAAAGTTAAATAATTCTTAAGGAAATAAATTGAATGTATAAGGCATCTAAAAGCTTAAACTTGCTTAGAAAATGCTTCTCAAGTTTATGCCTTCTTGAGTTACCAAATCCTTGGTTTGAACACATTCTACAGATGTACTAGGAATTGTTACCCCTCTCCCCACTCCCCTCCCTATTAGTCTAAGTTTAATATATTAAGTTGTCAGAGAAGTCATAACATATTTTTTTTGTTTTTCTATGCAAAAAAATGCTTGACTTCTCCGACAGCCCAATATTTGTTAGTAGCACATTTGCTTAAACGTTGTAACTTACTCATGTGCCCCCCCACACACCAACTGCACCAGCGTGGGGGGTCCTGGTCCTTCCATTTCATGCTGGTGTGATGTTGAGCAGTCACTGAGTAACTGCCTCCGTTTCCTTAAAAAAGGAAGCAACACCAGCTATCGTGCCTACCTCCCAGGGTTCTGGGCAGAGGTCAAGGGAAGCGCTTTGGCGGTTGTCGAGTTCTGGATACCTGCCGGCATTTGCATTACTGCGATGGCAGCTAACAGGAGAACATGAGAGTCACAGCTGAGGAGCACCATCACACACCTTGAAATGACAGATTACACCACAAGAAGTAGACGGACAGGCCCGGCAGGTGGCGTTGTGGTTAAGGGCACTGGACTCCCACGTGGACAGTGGTGGCTTGAGTCCTGGACCTGCCGGCTTGCTTTCTAGGGTGATTTCTCGCTTTCTGTCTCTCTGTCTCTCTCTGTCTTTCTGGCAAGTGCACATGCCCTATAGCAGAAACCTCTCCAAAAAAAGAAAGAAGTAGATGGTAAGGGAGAGGCGGAGCCTCAGAGTCCATGTCCATAAGTAGTGGCCAAAGAGGAACAGAAAAGGGGGTCCCAGAGCCAGCAACACCCTGCAGAGTGTCAAAGAGGAAGGACTGTCACACCTGCCACCTGCCGCAGGTCAGCACATCTGGATAGACACAAAGGCACTCAAGTTGCTATGGGAACTTGCAGTGGAAAGTCCACTGTGACTAATAAATACGACAGGTGTTTCTGCCAGGTCACCCCAGAACGCACCGTCGTACCTATCTCCTCGTATTAAACGTCCCCGTGACGGGCACCCGTCTGCTTCTCACCTCTCCCTTGTAAGAAGGATGCCCCGTCTGCATTGCCAGATTCTGCTTTCCTCCCATTACTTCCTGCATCTCTTCCCTACTAACAGCACCCTTGGGCTGTTAGTTGACTCATTTTTGCAGAGAAAAACACGTAATGACATTCCCAACAACCTCATAGATCCTTTTTGTAAAAAAAAAAATAACTATTTCATTTAACTTTATTTATCCATTCATTTATTTATTTATTTTAATTTGACCAGAGAGGGACAGAGTGAGAGAGAGAGTGAGAAAGCAAGCTGCCAGGTCCGGGACTTGAACCACAGTCAGCCATGTAGGAGTCCAGCACCCTTAACCACCAGCCCAAATAGATCCTTTTTAACATGACTTTTCTGATCATTTTTCATCTATAGCTGCAACTTAAAAAAAAAAATCTTTGCCAGAAGAGGCCAGCAGATGGCATCATGGTTTTGTCACTGGACTCCCACATGGTTTGAGTCCTGGACCTGGCAGCTTGGAACTCATGCCAGGCATGTATACATATGCATGCCCAATATCCCAAGAGGAGAATGGAGGAGAAGGGATTGTGGCATGACCAATGACCGTCACATGGAGGTGCAGGGGGTGGGGGGGCGTGATTTCTCACTTTCTGTTTCTCTGTCTCCCTCTGTCTCTCCTGCAAGCACATCTACCATATAGAAAAAAATCTCTAAAAGAAAAAAACTTTGCCAGAAGGTGCATGTGCTCTGTGGAGAGAAACGGGGTGGGCAAAGAACCACCTCCTATGGGGCCTGGTCACGCCCCAATCCTTTCTTCTCCATCTCCCTCCTTTGGGGAGTTTGGGCACACAGGAGCCCACTGTGTTTTTCAAGCCCCCAGGCCCAGTACTCCCGCCATGCAGTTAGCCAGGTGGGGTTCAGGTGACTTAACCACTATACCACGGGCTGGCCGAGCCCGACTTTCAACCTCTGCAACCTGGAAAGGACTTTACCTAAAACCGCCAATTGCTGAAATAAGGACTCAGCCCACTGAACTGCACTAGAACTTTCGGCCTGTCTCCAGAGCACCTCCCCTACCAAAAAAAAAAAAAAAAAAAAAAAAAAAAGATTTGGTTAAACACAGCAGGGTCAGAGAAGTACTATTTCCTTAATTTACTGCCTTTGGGGACAAACAGGTAGCACGGTAGTTAAGGCACTGGATTCCCAAGTGGCTGACTGCAGTTCAAGTCCTGCACCCTGCAGCTTGAAAATCACTCTGGACACACATACGTGTGTGCCCAAAATCCTGAGCAAATGGAGAAGGGATGGTGGCATGGCCATTCCACTAGGAGGTGACTTTTCACTTTCCCTCTCTCTTTCTCTGTCTCTCTCTGGTGAGTGCAAGTGCCTTAAAATAAAAACCTTTGAAAGCAAATGGCACTTTTGAATTAAACTTACAAGAGGGGAACCAGTGTTTGTTGGAGGTCGGTATCAGGAGCAGTGGGGTAGATGAGATGCCGTGTGCTCAAAGCTCTGGGTAGACTGGATGGACCCGAGGCATTTCCAGAGGAATGGACAAACTCCCTGCTTGTTCCTCTTCGCTTTTACTGGGTCCGAGGGTGGAAATGGCGGCTCGAAGCCTCTTTCTCTCCTATTATAAAATTCTTGCCCCACTCATTGAGTTCCCGTGTTAGTGAAAGGAAATGTGTTCCAGAAACAGAATCCATTCTGTAGTGTTTTCTCTTTTTCTCTGACAAAAGTAACCTGTATGGGGGTCAGCAGGTGGTGTGGTGGTTAAGGGTGCTGGACTCCCACATGGCCGACCATGGTTTGAGTCCTGGACCTGGTGGCTTGCTTTCTCACTTTCTCTCTTTCTCTCTTTCTGTCTCTCTCTCTCTCTCACTCTGTCCCTCCCCGGTAAAATGAAATAAATAAGTAAATAAATAGTTTAATAAAATAATTCTTAAAAATAGAAAAGTTGTGGGTATGTCCACACTTTAATAAATGAAGTTTATTTTGGTGCAAAACTTTTTGAAATCCATGCATATTTTTGAACCCCATAATTTGGGTCGTCAGAAAAGCCAGGATGTATTTCTTCTATGTGTAAATATGCCGTGACTTTCCAACAACCCAACATACACTACCCATGAACTGTCGAGACCAGTGTGTGCACGACCCTGCAGCATGGGCAAGCCTGAAGACAGTAGGCAGCCAGACACAAAGGCCACACGATGTTGGATTCTTTGTATGAAACTTCCAGAAAAGTCACATCTCAAACAGAGAGCAGATCAGTGCTGGCAAGGGATGGGGAGAGCTCAAATGGAAATGGGACAAAGGATTTTTGGGGGATGGTGGGAATGTGCCAAAACTGGATTGTGGAGAGGTCTACATACTTTATCGAGGCACTAAATTCACTGAGTTGTTCACTTCCGTATTTTATGTACAAACACATACATACAAGGGGTCTTTAGGGAGTTCATGGAAAACACGTATTACCAAAAAAATGGATTTCAACTTTTTTACACCAAATTAAACTTGGACTTTAATTCCATTTTTTACAAGCTTTTTTTTTTTTTTTTTTTTGAGAGGTTTTTGCTATAGGGTACGTGCACTTGCCAGAAAGAGAGAGAGAGACAGAAAGCAAGAAATCACCACTGACCCCCCAGTAGGGATGGACACACCACAATCCCTTCTCCTCCATTCTTCTCTCGGGATCTTAGGCACACACGCACACACGCCCAACTTGAGTTCAGTCACTGGGTCCAGGACTCAAACTGCAGTTGACTACATGGAAGTCCAGTGACAGCCATTACACCAACTGCTGGTCCCGAGAGATGCTTTTTAAAAAAATAGTAACACTTAAGGCAAGCAGGTGGTGTGGTGGATAAGGTGCTGGACTCCCACAGGACCAACTGTGGTTTGAGTCCTGAACCCAGTGGCTTGAAAATCACACCTGGCTCGTATGTGTGTGTGTGCCCAGAATCCTGAGAGGAGAGTGGAAGAGAAGGGATTGCAGCATGGCTAGCCTCCCTAGAGGTTGATTTTTCACTTTCTCTCTCTCTCTCTCTCTCTCTCTCTCTCACCATATAGTAAAAACCTAAAAAACAAAACAAAACAAAAAAAAGTAACACTTGATCTATGTGGAAAATGCAAACATTACAAAGATATATAGTTTAGGAATTGAATAATCTCACTTCTCAAATACAAGTAGTGTGGTAATTTAATTTTTTTTTCTAGATTGTTCTTTACTTCTCTTAACAGGTATGTAAGCACCTATTTTTTATAGAGAAAAATTACATTTGTTCTGCGTCTTAATTTTCTTAGCTAGTGCAAGAACTGGGACTATGGCTTAGATGTCCATGTATGTGCTCATGAGGGTCGGAGATCACGAGGGGCCCAGAGTGAGGACCTAAAATCAACAACTACCCAGGGCTCCCCGCCCCCGACAGCCATTCCTCACTCCTATTGGTGGGCAGCACCGAGGGGGCCCAGAGAGAGAACTGGGCATTCGTTTTCACAGGCCTTCCTTGATCCAGGCCCAGAGTAAAACAAGAACTCTCAAAACAGCTCTCCTCTCCTTCCAATGCCTTCCAGAACTCGTGGGATACCCTACCAACCACAGTAATGAAGAAGTCAGTAAAGCATTCGGTGTCCTGTTTTCTTCTCAAAGTTCAAGGTGGTGATTCAAATGCAGATCATGGAAAACCTCACCATGGCGTCAGGCCTAGAGGAAGCTTCCTGCCCTTCTGTGGGGACTCGTTTAGAGAGAGAACGTGAGGTGTGGGGACATGCTCTGAGCAAACACCACCTGTCCTTTTGGGGTTTGGCAGAACCTTGGAACTTGTCCTTTCCTTGACCTTCGCTGCAGACAGAGCAAGGGTAGAAATTGCTAGGGGCGTGCCAACAGACACATCTGATGGACTTCAGGAGACATCTTGACCCCAGTTAGCAAAGTCCAACTCCTGCTCTGTATCTGAAAGGTTCTTCAGCCTTCTCTGGGTGTGGTGGTGCACTCCTTATGGAGAAGTTCTTTAGCTTCTTCCCCACACCTACAGCTAGGTTTCTCTGCATTAGGAAAGAAGATGAGGCTTTCTCTTGATGGGATTATCAACAAGGGATACACCTGGCCCAGTATGACTAAGCCCTTATAGATTTGTTAACTGCTTCTTATTGTCTGTAACCTGGCAACGAATCTATGAAGCGTCATGAAACATACATGTGTCATGTCTCCTTGTACTATAAATAAAGAGGCCCAGTTTGTCTGAGTGGCTCAGCCGTGGCACAAGTTGCTTGGGCTACCTAGGCTCAGGCTGCCTGTGTCCATTTCTACTCTATGTCTTTGTCTCATTCTTTCCAATTCCCCGGTCCTGGCAAGATGGAGGGCTTTCTCTTTCTTGTCCTCTTTCTCTTCCTCACCAGCAGCCTTCTGATCATGATTCAGCTAGACCCAAGCCCCGGGGCAGACGCTGACACTCTTCAGAAGTAAATGCATTGCTCTACAAGCCTTTGCCCTTTCCCCATCACAGTAAGGATGCCCCGCTGTCTCAGACTGTCTGTAACAGATGCACCGGGGACTGGATCAGAAAGGTGGGTTTGCAAGGGACAATCATGGCAGACTTCCCGTTCCTGTAAGTAGTGTTGTGGATTTGCTGCGCGTGCTGAGCTTGCGTGGAAATGCCCTCTGGTTTCAGTGTGCAGTGCTGACCCCTGGGGAGTCCTGGAGAAGAAACATTAACAGGGCAGCTTCTCTTATTTCTAAGAATTACCTGGGCCTCCACAGAGCTTTTCTGTCACGCCGCTGAGATGGAAAGGGAGCTGCAGGGGCAGAAATGAATGCGAGCAAGCGTGCCCGGGACGCCTTCAGCCTGCGTGCTCCGCAGTCTCGTCCCGGCTGGGGAATGTTCTTGACATCTGACGCCAGGGAGTTTTGGAGGTCTCTTAAGGGATTATTGGAGCTGACTCGTATTATCTGGAAATTGACATTAATGGTCTGTTATTAAATCTCACTGAATTAGTAAGCCCAGCTTTTCCACCTGAACACCATGGCAGCGTCCGTCCTGAAACGGCCGTCACAGGACTGTTGGCTCCATTAAGGTAAAAAAAAAATTGGAGAACAAATGAACAAGGAGCCTTATGTCTGTGAAAGCAAAGAACAGTAAAATGAGGCCAGGATGGCAGACGAGCCTGACCAGTTCTGTCTTTTCAGTGGTTTCTGCATTAGGAAAAAACAAACAACAAGCAATGAATGCATTTAGGGGCCGTAGGGCTCTGGTAGTGTCCTGGCAGGGCCCCCCAGGAGATAAAGTGGCCCTCCTCTCCTGTGTCTTCACATCCTGGCCTTCAGTGGCTCCCACCTGAAGGAAGCCATCCTGTTTTCTATAGTATAAATCACAAAACTAATACTGACCACAGTGTGCCAGTGAGGGCCTTGGGGGTCCCAGTGGGAAAGGTATTCTCTCTGACTGTTAGGAGGGGTCCTTCCACAGGTTCCAATCCAACCATGTGGCAGCTGCACCGTCTGACGTGTTTCTAGGTCACCTCGCACATACCACACCTGTGGCCTATATATGGCCTGTTCCCTGAGTGTTTACTGAGGGTTGTTAAGTATGAGACTGAACCAAGTACAAATATGAGAAGGCTTTCGAAAGTTCCTGGAAAATGGAATTAAAGTATAAGTTGATTTTGGTGCACAAAATCTGGAAACCCATGTATAGGCCTTTCATAACATGCTCTTCCCATGGACTTTTTGAAGACGCCCACTCATGGCTTACTTATATCTAGACCCTGATCCCTAGCCCCTGCCAGCACCCTGCAGGGGGTGTGTGGGGGAGGCATAATGTAATTCACCAGTAAATATAAATAAAGATGCAATGGGAATCTAATTGGGCCCCTCTCCTCCCATGCCCCACCTCCCAAGATGAAACCCTGGAGTCCCACCCAACCCCTAGTACCTCAGCCTGCAACCTTACCTGGAGCTCTTGAGCTAATCAGCTTCAGTGAGGCCCTCGGTGGGCCTAATCCGATGACTGACATCCTTCCATGGAGGGGAAGTTGGGCACAGAACCCGGCATTCTCAGGACGACGATGTGCAGATGCGCCTACCACCAAGGAGAGAGACCTCAGAGGAACCAGCTCTGTCGACGCCCCGACTTGGGACCTCTGGCCTCCAGACTCGGGACATCGAGATGACTGTTGCTTGAACCACCACTCCGTGGTACGTGTTACGGCAGCCACCCCTGTCCCCTCCAGGGAACATGCACCACATCCAGTGGGGCTTCCGGTCGGAGGTGGGACGGAGGGGAGGACGTCTCATCTGAGCAGGCCGGGAGGCTGGAAGGATCGCTAGCTGCAGCTGGGCTCGGCCCTGCAGGCATTGGCGCCTGAGGGTGATGTGGAAGAGTGGCTGGGGACGGGCGTGCACTGGCATCAGGTCTCCCTGCTGGAGCGCGGGCAGGGGAAGGGCCGAGCACTAGGGCCTCGTGGCTGAAGTCCAGGTGCGTGAAGGGAGCCGGCATGGGAAAGGGACGGGCGAGTGGGGCTCAGGGCAAAGACGTGGTAGTGGTCTGGCAGCCACGCGGGGGACTGGTTCCCAGGACGGGCTGGGCGGGCGAGCATCCCTTTCTCCCAGTGACCCACTGTGCTTCCAGGGCTGCCTGGCCTCGTCTTCCCCACACGTGCTTCCATTTCCTACCCTTATATCCAAATCCTTTTTTTTTTTTTTTGTCTTTTTTTGGAGAGGTTTTTGTTATAGGGCACATGCGCTCGCCAGAAAGTCAGAGACAAACAGAAAGACAGAAAGCGAGAAATCACCTCCCAGCGGGGGACGGCCACGCCACAATCCCTTCTCCATTCTCCTCTCAGGATCTTGGGCACGCACGTACACATGCCTGGTGTGAGTTTAAGCCATCAGATCTGAGACTTGAACCCCAGTCGACTACATGGGAGTTCAGCGACATAGCCATTGCGCTAACTGCTGGTCTCCAATTTTTTTTTTTGAGATTTTTGCGATAAGGGGCATACACTTGTGGAGAGATAGAGAGACAGAAAATGAGAAACCAGCACCCCAGGGAGGAAAGCCATGCTGCAATCCCCTCTTCTCCATTCTCCCATTCTCCCATTCTCCTCTTGGGATTTTGGGCGTGCACGTGCCTGGCGTGGATTTCAAGTCCGGTACTCAAACTGCAGGTGGCCATGTGGGAGTCCAGCACGTCAACCACTGTGCCACCTGCTGGTCCCATGAGGTGGTTAGAGCCAGCACTCCCTGCTGTGGGACTGAGGTGAGAGTGTGCAGAGCCCGCCTCGGCACCCAGCGTTGTTCAGCAGTGCTGTGCCCTTAGAGGGCTCTGCACCCTAAGCCAGGCCGTCTGGGTGGCACCGTCACTACAGATATGAGAGAGAAAACCCCCCGGCACCTCAGCGGTCTCACATTTAGCTTCCTGGGGGCCAGGACCCCGCCAGCAGGAACTGGGGAACAGTGTCTGGATCAGAACTCGTCCTGCCTGGGCATCCTGGTCCTCAGCTGGTGACTAACACTGGTCTCACCTGTAGGAATTACACTCCTGAGAAATCTGAGGCTGCGGGACCAGCAGTTAGCGTAATGGCTATGTCTTTGGACTCCCATGTAATCGACCGCAGTTGGAGTCCCGGGCCCAGCAGCTTAAAACTCAAGCCAGGCGGTGTGCGTGCGTGCCCAAGATCTCAAGAAAATGGAGAAGAGATTGCAGCATGGCCATTCCCGCTGGGGGCAGGGCAATTTCTGTCTGTCTGTCTGGCAAGCATACACACCCTATAGCAAACATCTCTCAAAAGAAAAGAAAGAAAGAAGAAGAAGAAAAAGAAAGAGAAAGAAGAAAAAGAAAAAGTCCAATCCGAGGCTGCCTCACTGCAAGCTGATTTCTTCTTCATGACGACTGTACCAGGAATGAGGTGGAGGGATATGGGCCAGCTCCCAGGGCCTCTGCTTCCTGGTAGGCCCTCCAGGTAGGGCTGCAGCAACTCTGAGGGCTGATGCGGAGAGAGTCCTCCTCTCAGGAGCTGGATGGAGCAAGATCTCTCTCCCCGGGTCCCTTAGACAACTCTGCTGGCTCCCAGGAGACGGGGGGGGTGGGGGGGAGCTCTCTCTCCTGACCCCTTGCTGTAGAAGTGATACCGGCCAAAGCAGTCTGGCTGCTTCTTATGGCCAATAAAACAAGAGGCAGAGGCTGAAGAAGAGAGTTTATTTCTGTCATCAGTTGCAGGAAGACAGCAAGCACCATCAAACTGTCTCCAAAAGCCCAGGTTCTCGGTATTTATAGGTACGAGGTTCAGGCATGTGCAAATCATTCCTCACCACAATCAGTCAGAATCAATCGCTTTCTCCTGAATAATTATCCTGATTCCTTCAAATACTCATTCCTGTTCCTGGTTTCTCGTCTGGCCATTTGGCCATTACTCAAACACCTCTCCCTGTGACTCAGCAATTGTCAGACTATGCTCGTTAGAGGCCCTTCCTTCATTTCAAGATGGCTGCAGTCCTGCTAAACCTCAAGCTGACCTGCTTCGACAGGACTTTGGCTCCCTGCCCTTCACCGCCCAGGTGGGCCCAGCTCCCCTCCTGAGCGTCTCTGTAGACAGGATTACTTAGTGTGTCCACAGCCGGACTCCTGTTCGACCTCTCGTGGGGCCACCCGGAGAGCTGACATGTGGAGTAGCATTGCTTTCTCTGACAAAGGGTGGTTTAGCTGAAGACGTGTGGGCCTGGGAGTAATTCAGACCTCATGTCCGCCGTTTGGGAGACTGATGGGACAGTAAAATACTAAGGTGGTCCCACAACTCCCTTTCAGATCCTGGGAGCTGCAGAGGCAGGGTGACCAATGCCACGTGGACTTTCAGAGGCTGCCACTTACCCTAAACAAGCCCTCAGTCTAAGGAAGAACCCCCAAGCTGCTTCGCAAACACAGCTTCTAGGCACACCTCTGTAGCTTCCCCAGCCCCTCGGGATAGGAACTTTTCTGCCCAGTAAGACCTCACTCCCGCTGACTGGTCAATCATGCCTTTGAATTTTCATCAACACCAATTTTAATTCCGTAGTGATAGGATTGGGGTAAAATGTTTCCTGCTACTACCCTGACAGGTTTATGTTGCCTTTGAAATAACCTGTGGACTACATCCCTCCTGCTGGAGAAGCCAGCTCTCAGAGCTGGGATAGGCCAGGGAAGGCCATAGGAAACGACAGGAAGAAAACGCCTGCGTTTGGCCTCGGGTCAGCCGTGGGGAAGGTGGCGCAGGCAGCAGGGGGCGCTGCGCTCACCCGCGGAAGGCCAGGCGGCCACGGCAG
>NW_006159427.1:8685386-8690823 GCF_000334495.1 Tupaia belangeri chinensis
GACGGGAAGAAACCGCCGGCGTTGGGCCTCGGGTCAGCCGTGGGGAAGGTGGCGCAGGCAGCAGGGGGCGCTGCGCTCACCCGCGGAAGCCGAGGCGCCCACGGCAGAGCCCCTTCCAGTCTTTTCCACGACACAGGCTTCAGTGGAACGCCGGCTCTCAGGCAGCACCGGGTACTGTCCCTGAAACCTAGTCAGCGGCCCCAGCCCCACTGGTCACGTACTGTTTCCAGCGCAACTCGAATTCCACCAGGGACATCCGATCCTTGCCTCGCCTCCCAGTTGTCCCTGCCCAGGCTCTCCAGAGGCCAGCATTGTGGTGACAGTGACCAGGAAAATTGCACCATCAGATGGAACTGCCCAAGACGGGACTCTGCAGGTCACAGCTGGTCTTCTCTAGGGACCCCACCTCCCCTACTTTGTTTCCTTGGGGGTGGGGACCTGGGGGAAGATGTCTTCCTTAAACGCCTTACCTTTGCTGGTTTGTGTGTGGAATAAAGGCAGTACCTCTTTTAGGCTCAATTAGTTCATGTCAGGAAAGCTCTCGGCAGATGAGAAGCGCTAAATTCTATTTATCAAATAGTTAATTAGCCACACTTGGGGATGATTCATAATCATCTATCCCACTTGCTGAATAACGAAGCAGAGAAGATGGCGAGATGAGAAACATCATTTTAAATACAGGTTTTCATAGACCTCATACCTGTCAAGCCTGGGAGAGGACCTGATTAGCATTCCGATTCCACCCGTGCCCAGGGCCATGAGAAGGCCAGGCCTTCCCGCTCAGCCGGCCCCACCCTGGCGCCTGGCCTGGGGTACCCAGCAGTTATGCTGGCCATGCTGCCCCAGGGAGCATCAGGGAGCAGCCTCGGAGGGGCCATGCTGTCATATCATCCCCTCTGCCAGTTAGTCTCCTCATTTCTGTCTGTCACTCGCCTGCCCTGTCTGCCCTGGCCGGAGCTTGTGTGAGAAAGCAGGTCATGTGGGTGACATGGGCGTTTTCAGACGAAAGACCCCCAGCCAGCTCAGCGTGCAAGGTGGTCCATAGGTACATCTGCTTTGGAGCACTGCGAGCCACATGGCCCAGGTAATCTTCAGGTCGGGGCTAACCCAGCCGAGACCAGGAGAGAGACTGGGCACAGAGCCCCGGGTGCAGAGCAGGTGTTGCCTTAGTCACTCATTCTGCAAATCTTTATGGAGGGCCTGCCATCCGTGTAACTGCAATGCTAGATATGCGTGTTAAACCGGTGTAGATGACTGTGGCTTTCTGGTAAAGTGTAATTTCCAACATGTTAGAGAACAAAACCAGGGCCAACAGGTGGCATGGTGATAGCATGATGCTTAAGGCACTGGACTCCCACAGGGTCAACCGTGGTTTGAGTCCCTAGACCTGGCAGCTTGCTTTCTCGCCTTTCTCTCTCTCTGGTGAGAGCACATGCCCTATAGCACATTAAATAATAATAATAATAAATAAAATTAAATATATTTTTTTAAAAGAATAAAGCTATCTTATAGACAGATGGTGCGCTCATGTCATGTGGGGTCCTCCAGGACACAAGCACCATGACAGGGCTAGACCTTCACTGGGAGGGACATTTATGGGACATAAGAAAGAAGAAAGAGGGACCGGCAGATGGCGTAATGGCTATGTTGCTGGACTCCCACGTAGTCGGCCGTGGTTCAAGTCCTGGACCCAGTAGCTTAAATTTACGCTGGGCGTGTGTGCATGCATGCCCAAGATCCTGAGAGGAGAATGGAGGAGAAGGGATTGGGGCGTGCCATGCCCCCAGGGGGGTGATTTCTCATTTTCTGTCTCTGGCGAGTGCACACACCCTATGGCAAAAATCTCTCAAAAAAGAAAATAAATAGAAAGACGTCAGAGGGAGCAGGAGGAGGCAGGGAGAGCCTTCGCAGGGTGATGCGGATCTGGCCCTGGGAAAGGAGAGGAGAAGGAAGGGCGTGGGTAGTGACAGGGCCAGGCCGAGGGCAGGTCTGAGCTAAGCAGTGCGCCTCCACGGCTACCACAGCAAATGCCACAGCTTCAATCATTAAACTGCTAAGGAACCAGGAGGTGGAGACCTTAGTCGGAATGAGCAGGAGACAGCGCGCACACAGACACAGAGACGGAGGAACCGTGGGCAAGGGACCACGGGCTAAAATCTCAGACCTGCATTTGGAACTGGTGGAATGTCCGACCAGGTAACGAAATCATGACATTTCTTTTTCTCCCAGCCAGAAATTGCACTTCTAGTGGACAAAAATCACTCGCCATTAATAAGTTTTCCACAAATTAACATGGATCCTTAGGAATCTGGGCCTACTCAGAAGGAAACTGCAGGCCAGACAGGACAATATTTGCGAGTGTGTCGGTCCCCGTCGGCGGATAATGACGACCTGCTGTCTGTCGTCCAGGTGGCGCTTCACTTCCAAACTCGGGCAGTGGAGCTTCTCCGGGGGGCTTACTTTCTAGCAGGACAGACACCTAAGCAGGTGGCAGCTAAGATACTGTGTGACGAACGTGCAGCCTGGGTCAGCCCATGAGAGGGGCACTTAACTCGGACTGGGGGTGCAGGGGCACAGAGGCCATCTGTAGGGAGGAGCACTGACCCCAGGCAAGAAGGGTTGAGCTACCCAGCGGCAAGGGGGGAGAGACATGCAGGATGAGAAGGGGGAACAGGAGAGCTCGTACAGAGCCTTGACGGGCCCTCCCTAGAAATACAACTGCAGCTGTCCCCCTGTATGTGTCGGGGATTGGTTCCAGGACCCCACAGATCCCACAGTCTGTGGATGGTGAAGTCCCTTATGTAAGATGGCTTCGTATTTGCACGCAACCGTGCACACCCTTCCACATATTGTACTTCATTACTGTGCGTGTGTGTTTGTTTATAAGCCAGACAGTGTGTGCATTCACTAGAGAGAGAGGGAGAGGGTGAGAGGGTGAGAGGGCGAGAGAGGAGGAAAGCATCCTCTGGTGGGGCATGGTCACATCAGAATCCCTTCTCATCCCAGGTGCTTCAGTGTCTCCACATTACAGTCAGGACAAAAATCCCAACTCCTGATCATGACACTTGAGACGGTTCATCATTTAACCTCCTTCCTTACCAATCTCAGTTCTGGCTCCAGTTCCAAGACTGGCTTGCCCTTGCCCAAAGCTGTTTGGAATTACAGTTGGCCGCCTGTCTCCATAAGTCGCACATCTGTGGATTTGACTAAACAGAGATGGAAAATATTAATAAATAAATAAGTAAAACATCAATCAACAAATGCAACCAGAAAAACACAGTATAACAACTATTTACATAGCATTCCCATTACATTAGGTATTATAAGTAATTTAGAGATGATCTAAACTACAGCATAGCCAGCACACCCGGGCTGGTCTAATGGTCCAGCAGTTAAGGTGGTGGGACCCCACATGGCTAACTGGTTGGTGTCCTGGACTGGGAGGGTTAGAAAAAACCACACTGGGTGCATGCGTGTGTATGCCTAAAATCCCAAAGGGAGGAGAAATGGAGGAGAATGCACTATGGCATGACCATGCTCCCTGGGGAGTACTTTCTCACTCTCTCTCTCTCTTTCCAGTGAGCACACACACCCTCTGGCAAAATGAAAAGAAGGGGATCCATGGATCATTCTAGCTGAAGGGAGGAAAATGGATGGGAAGGGAACTAAAGCTAGAATCAGGTAGGTGGGTCACAGGGCTGTTGTCATCTCAGGGTCCCAAACCAGGGTGGTGACCATGGGGAAATCCGGCAGGTCTTAGATGTTCTGTTCTTTTTAACTTTTTGCTTTGTTTTGTTTTGTTTCCACTGTGTGTGTGTTTGGGGAGATCATTTGGATATTTTATAGATCTCTATATATTTTATATCTATATATCTGTATCTCTATATTATATATATATAAATATACATATATATTTATATATATATAAATATAAATCAAGCTTACTGAGCCTTTCTTCAGACACGTGTCGTCTACGGATGACCTACCAAGCGCAGTCTTTATTTCTGCCATTTACTGTTACTTCAAGCATCTCCTTCTGCGTCTTTCTCCTCTCTCCGCTTTCCAGCGCCCATCTGCTCTTGCACACGGTGTGCTTCTTGAGTTTGCGGATGTAACAGATTAATCGTACGTTCCGTTCCCTGACCTTTTGTAACACCTGTATTACGTCCAGTTGCGGCCTGGGTGATTGCTTTGCCTCCTCGAGCTATCTGGTGGGAATGTACGTGGCTGTGGAAAGTTGGCTGTTGTGTTGGGGAATAGGACGTGTGGTAAATGAGCCTCTTGTGTAAGGATTTATGATCATCTGTCTAGGAATTGGACTTTGTTTCATGTTTTCTGTAGCTACAGATGCCAGAAGCCTTACATTCTTCTAGTGTCCTTAACTTTGGGTGTTTTTCCCTCTCTTGACCTCTGGCTTCCCTCCAGACTCCTCCTCAGAGAGTCTCTGTCTTGCAGGTCTCTAACTGCAATTCAGCACCCGGACATGGAGCCTGTGGGTGTGGTGAACTCCACAGAGAACGGTGAGTTCTGTAATGCTCAGTTATAAGGCGGTCCGCTGGCGGGCCTGAGATGGTCCGGGTGCTGTTTCTTATATATACCTTCCCCCACGTCAGGTGAGGTGGGGAGGCCAGCCAGGGCCAGGGTTAGAGGACTGCCTTCATCCCTGCCCCTGAGATAAGGCTGTGGTCCAGCCCTTCTCCTGGAGGGTCAGCCTTTCCTGTGAAGCACACGGATACGTCTCACAAGGCTCGTTCTTCCTCTACCCCAACCAGATCACCCATCTTTCCAGGATCTTCGCCATGGGAACCTGGAAGGCTTGCTAAAGTCAAAGCTCAAAAAAGCGGAAGCCATTGCCCCACCCAAGACTGACATCCCCATGAGCTTGTCAGTGTCATGTTAGTCCACACTCAGCCTCCGACGAGTCATCAGAGAGACCATGGCAGTGTCTCGCCAGCTTACGGCCCATAACTTCTGCTTCAGGGAACCTGAGCTCAGCTCTGACTGCATTCACCTGTCTCCCACGACTTCAGGCTGGTGGTTTGCCCCCGAAGCTCAATTCTCTAAGGAGTCCAAAAAAAACCAAAGTCAATGTTCGGTTTGTCTAGTTTTCCTTGTTGTAAGGATGGGAGTGACACTTTTTTAAACTTTAAGAGACTCCCGGGAACGGGAGTCAAGACTCCCAGTTTTGAATTCTCACTACTTAATGGGCTGTGTGTTTGGGGCAACTCACTTCACCTCTCTGTGTCCTGGGCGTCTTCCTTGCAAAGCAAGGATGAGAATGAGCTCTGAGGGTGCTGGGAGGGCTACCTGAGAGATGCACGCCGGTGCCCAGTGCAGAGCCTGGCCTGTGGGCACCCCTACGCGTTAGCCATTCTCGGTCACACCACCCACAGGCTGGGAGCCGTGGAGGAACACGACCGGAGGTGTTGCTGGACAT
>NW_006159427.1:8691138-8698503 GCF_000334495.1 Tupaia belangeri chinensis
GGCCCAACCAGCCCCACGGGAGCCCACCCTCAGTGGGAGGTGATGAAGAGAAGGGCTGAGCCTTGTCCTTCCTTTGTCTCCGACTGTCACTCTGCCAGTTCCCCGCGGGCGCAGGGCTGTGTCACATGGGTTCTAAAGGTCCTTCAGTGAGCACACACCTGCAGTTCTCCTCTAACGTCTGTGTGCAGGGCCGTGAGTGCCTCCCTGCCGGCCTCCTTTCCCGGGGCACTAACCACAGGGCCACCTCTTCTGCTCTGCACACTCAGCCTGGGGCCTGGGAGCCAGCATGGATGCGGAGTACACGTAGAGCCTGGGGAGAGGGGCAGGAAGTCCACCAGACACGGCAGGCGAGAGTCAACAGGTGTTGGCACCCAGAGGTGACCTGCTCCGTGCAGCTTGCGGCTCAGGCTAGAGTGGTGGCGGTCATGCGCGCCTGCGTGGGGCTGACCTTGAGGAAGTACTGCAGGGACAAGGCAGGAGGCCCCCTGCCCAGGCTCCTGGAGTCTCCTGCACCACCCAGTGACATCCTATGAGACCGCCAGCAGGGGCCCAAGATTCAGGCTACGAGGTCATGGTCAACTATGTGGGATCTAGCCCCTTCAACCACTAAGCCAGGGACTGGCCCACTGCCTAGCTTTCTTATAAGAGAGCCAGCAGATGGCGTGTTGGTTAAGGCGCTGGACTCCCACATGGCCAAATGCAGTTCAAATCCCGGACCTGATAGCTTGCCTTCTCACTTTTCCTCTCTCTCTCTCTATCTTACTCTGGTCAAATTAAAAATAATAATAATACATATAGTTAAATAAACAGTTCTTAAAAAAAAAAAAAGTTCTTTTTGGCCTCAGCACTGCCTGGGCGGTGAAGGGATACAAAAGGTTAAACCACATCCCTCCCTCTGCTGAGATAGGACTGCCCCCAGGAAACAGTTCAACAGCTCAGCAGGGAGTGATTGAATACAAAGGGACTGGGAAGCAGCAGGGCTATTTATAATAGCAAGGAGCTGGAAGCAACCCCAAAACCCAGCAATCCGGTAAGGACTGGAGGACGTGGCTGACCACTGGAGAGCCGCTCACGTCCATACATGGAAATGCACCTGCAGACGCAGCGGATCCAGAGGAGACCACGGATGGCACGCACACGCTCGCCCAAGACATGTGAGGACATGCAAGGTCTCCCACAGAGATCACGAAAGGGTTTGGCTGGCTGGAAGCAGCTCTCAGTTTAATGTCCACCTGATTAGTTTTTCCCTGACAGGTTGCTGGAGCATCCAGTGTTTTGAAAGGGTACCAGTGTACCTAGGAAGTGTTACGGAAGTGCGGAGAAGGGAACGAAAAATGAGGCAGAGGGTGAGGAAGGCTTCGCAGAGATGATGGTGTCTGAGCAAATGCTGACGCTTTTGTAGTTTGGAATAAGGGGGACAGAGTTGTCCCTGTGCGAAAATTCGTGTTCCCTTCTCCCACCAGTCCCATTAGCTGAAAAAGTGTGTTCAGTGTTGTTAAGGGAGGCATGAGAAGGGGACAGGGAGAGAACGGGTGACCTACGCTTCTCCTGGGGGCCGAGGGCCGCCAAGGTACAGTGGCTTGCACGGTGGCATTAGGGTATGGCTGTGCCAGCTGACGGGCTGATGCCAGGTTCCTGCTCAGAGGCCTCCCCACATAGCAGCTGGGGACTGATGCCGGCCGGATGCTGCTGGCCATGTCCTCGGGAGAAGAGAGGACCATGCCTGTGCTCTGTCAGCTGGAAAACTTGCCTTCATGAAGACCCACAGGAGCCTCCAAACAGCCCCCCTGAGATCACAGTGAGAATCAGGAAGCTGAGGAAACCCACCTCCGCCTTTCCAGAACACTGAATGCAGCGAAGTGCTGTGAACCGCCAGTGGGCTCTCCTGGGCACTTCTGGGTTCTCATCCCTCTGGTTCAGTCCGTGGGGTAAAGCTGACTGGTTGCTGTTTGGGTCTGGGCAGTGTTCAGGGATCAGCTCTTGGGTCTGGTTTCTGTCCCTCGAATGTGAACCCAGAAGCATCAAGAAAGGTCACAGACCTCCTAGCAGACACGAGTTTGAATCCTGCTTCTGCCACCTAACATTCCATGGCCTTGAGCCAGGATTCCAGGGACCTCTGGGACCCTCTAGCTTTCATCTACAAAATGGGGCATCAACATGTCTCCTTCCAGGCTTCGAGAACTCGTGAGACCTCAGTCACAGGGCAGGGGCGTCACTGTCACTGCTCCTGCTACGCCGTGCCATGATGGCAGAGTTCCCACTTGGGAGCCACAGCCATTTGCCAGAGAAGCAAACGGGCCTTCCCATTCCACACCTTCTCCTCTGTCTCAAGTCCTGAGCTTCTCAGAGCGAGGCTTCCTGACCCAGCCTGCAGCTATGGGCAGACTGTAACGAGACAGGACTGGAGTGCCGTGCGGGTGGTGGTGGTGGTGGTGCCAGAGTCAGGGCCCCAGGCACCAGAGCAGAGGCTCACTGCTCCCTCTGCTGGCAGGTAAGCAGGCTGGCAAGAAGGTGGTTCTTACTGGGCGACAAAGGAGCTGCTGTTGAAGTGTAGCTGCAAGTCCTGTCTAGGATTCCCACAGAAGCGCCCCACCCAGCAAGCTACCTGTGCTGTAATAAGAAATAGCTATATGGGTGTGCGTGTGTGCGTGTGTGTGTGCATGTGTGCATGTGTGCGTGAGTGTGATCCTTGTGTCCCAGTCCTGACACGGAGGTAAGTGATGGGGGATAGGAGCACCTTTCATTCTAATGGGGTGGCTTGTGGTGGGCCCCTGGATAGCTTCAGGTTGGGGCTAGCTTCCAGAAAGACCCAGCTTTGATCAGAAGCCTGGAGCGTTCTGCTTCACTCTCCCCAACCTCTGGGAAAGACTGAGCTAATAATCCATTGCGCCTACATAACAAAACCTCCATAAGAACTCATAGAGGATGGGGTTCAGAGGGCTTCGAGGTTGGTGAGTGCAACACGTTCACCCCTCGGGGACAGAGGCTCCTGCACTCAGGGCCCTCGTGGGCCTTGCCCTGTACCTGCCCATCTGGCCATTCATCCATGGCCTTTGTAACAAGCCCATGATGTAAGTCAGTGTGCCTGCGCTCTGTGAGCTGTCCTCCCAGCTTATCTCAGGGCCCCACTTTATAACCAGTCGTTCAGAAGCACCCGAGGCCCAGGACTGGCGTCGGATGTCTGAGGTGGGAGTCTTGTGGGACTGAGCCCTTAACCCTGGGTGCCGGCACCAACGTGGAGTACCGAGCGTCAGAATGGAACCGAATTGTAAAACACCCAGTCGGTGTCCAGAGAACCAGAGAGCTGGTCGCTAGTGACCCGGAGGCCCCCAGGAAGTGAGGAAGGCCTGGCTCACCAACAGTTGGCCCCAGGCAGGGGCTGAGGGGCGCCCAGAGGCAGTCCTTTGAGAACCTTCCTGAAGACTGTCCTGGCTGCCGCCTTCTGCCACTTCACAGACCTCAAAGGGGGCTCACAGGTCTCTGTTAACATTCCCTTTCTGCCCTGTCCGCCTCCTCTTGAGTCCCAACTTTCCGCTCAAGCTGGGTCGGATGGCACTTCAGGGAGTCCTAGTGAGTCAGAATGCTTCTACACATTTTTTTCTGTAAAATTTAAAATTTTTTTTATTTAATTAAAATTTTTAAAATTTGGTTTTATTTATTTATTTATTTATTTATTTATTTTTAAAGTTTTGCATAGGGCACATGTGATTGCTAGGGAGAGACAGAGAGAGGGAAAGTGAAAAGTCACCCCCCGAGGGGTATGGCCACACCACCATCCCTTTGCCTTCATTCTCCTCTCAGGATTTTGGTCATGCGTATACACGCACCCAGTGTGATTTTCAAGCCATCAGGTCTGGACTCAAAACACAGCCATGTGGGAATCAGTGCTTTAACCTCCATGCCTCCCGCTGGCCCCATAAAATTTTAAATGTAAAATTTCCTGATTTGCCCATCTTGCTGGCTCATAAATAAGTCTGAGGTAGGCCCGGGCTGGCCCCACTACTGATTAAAGAAGCTGGATCCCTCCTGGCTGACCATGGTCCAAATCTTAGCCCAGTGGGCTTGGAAAGTATGCTGGGCCAGGGTGTACTCCCGACATCCCGACAGGATGGAGAAACGGAGGAGAAGGGATTGCAGCCTGACCATGCCCCAGTGGGGCGCTTTCTCCCTCTCTCTGTCTCTCTGGTGAGTGCATGTATCCTGTGATCCAAAAAAAGGTCCCAGTCCATCCAGATGTTATGCTGTTACTTCAGGTTTTCAAAGGACAAAATACTTCTTTAACGTTCTAGTTCCTTCTTGCTCACCTCATGTCCCTGAGACCCTGGGGCCTTGTTTGCCACTCTCGATACTACACAGCTGCCTAGCAACGGGCGGGACTGGAACCATCGAGAGGAAGCAGACAGGACAGGAAGCGAGTGCTCATGGAGACCTGCGAGCCCAGTGCTGCAATACTCTCTATGGGCTCCTCTTTCCACCTGACCTCGTACCGCACCCCGGCCATTCCTTGTCTGACTTCTCCTCAGTTGTCTCAAGACACCTTAAGCCCAATGGTCCAAAAGTGAGCCCCTGGGCTCATCCCTCACTGCCATCCCTGGGACCTCTTCTGAGGATCCACATCAGTGAATGGTATCAACATTGGCCCTTGAAGTTAAGCAAAAGAAAAAACAGAGAAACTTTTTCTTTTAAGTTTAAAACAATATATATTTTTGGAGGCAGCCAGTGGGATGGTGGTTAAGGTGCTGGACTCCCACATGGTTGATTGCAGTTTGAGTCCCGGAACTGGCAGCTTGCTTTTTCACTTTCCTTCTCTTTCTCTCTGTCTCTCTCGGGTGAGTGCATATGCTCTATGGCAACTTAAAAATAATAATACATAAGGGACCATCAGATGGCATAACAGTTACATTGTTGGACTCCCACAGTCAATCGTGGTTTGAGTTCTAGACTCAGTGGCTTAAATCTCACTCTGGGTGCGTGTGCGTGCATGCCCAAAATCCCAAGAGGAGAGTGGAGGAGAAGGGATTGTGTTGTGGACAACCCCCCTGGGGGGTGATTTCTCGGTTTCTGTCTTTCTGTTTCTCTCTGTCTATTCGGCGAGTCCACGCATCCTATAGCAAAAACTTCTCTAAAAATAATAATAACAATAATAATAAAAAATACAATTAAATAATGACTTAAAAATATTATTTCATCCATGAACAAGAGAAATGAGAAAGAGAGAGAGAAAGCACCCCCAGTAGCCCTGACCCTGCAATCCACCCATGGCCTTCAGCCAGACCCTCATGAAGGGCGTGGCTATGCCTGATGTGTTCAGGGAGGTTTCCAGACTTGAACCAGGAACCTTCTTGTGTGGGACTGCCTGGTAGGACATCGCATTTCACTATTGCACCACAGTCTGCTCTTGAAAAACTGAGACTCATTCTGATCATTTCCTCTGTTCTCTCCTCCCAAACCAACCCATCTCTCGCACCAACCATTTTCCTCTTACAGATCTCTATGCTTACCACTGCTCACCACCCCACTGCCACGGTCTTCATCCACGCTTGGAAGACTGTGGGGGCTGTTTCTCTGGATCCAACCAGATTCTCTCCCGATTGGGTCCCCACCCTGCATCTGTAAAGATCTTTCCAAAATGCGTATCTGATCTTAGCACCTCTGTGTAAAACCCTCCCAGGGCTCCCCATCAGTCCTAAAATAAAAACCAATTCTCTAACAAGCCTACAAGGCTCGTAGTGAAAGGCCTTGTTCTCTATGCTCAGCCACACTGGCCTCTTTCGGTGTCTCCCACACCCCGCGGCCCTCGCTGACAGCCCTTTGCACACACTGTCCTTCCATCTAGAATGATCAAACGGCACATCAACCACCCCTTCATCTAGTTAGCCCTGCCTGGCCTTCGGATCTCTGCTCAAGCACATTTCACTAAAAACCCTCCCTGGCTGCTCGGTGTAGGCAGTGCCTTTCTAACAAATTCTCCTTTAGCCTATTCCTTTCCTCGGGACAGGCATCCCTGTCTGCAATTTCGTATTATTATTAAGTGGTTGCTTCACTGAGCTCTCTGGCCATCATGTATCCCTAATTAATAGTACGCCTTTAACAAATATTGATTTAGGGCCAGCAGCAGGTGGTATAGTGGTTAAGGCACTGGACTCTCACATAGTCGACCATGGTTTGAGTCCAGGACCCAGAGACTTGACACTCATGTTGGGCAACATGTGTTTGCATTCCCCAAACCCCCAAAGAATAGCAGAGAAGGGACTGTGGCATGACCATCCTCCTGGGGGGTGGGGGTGGGGCATGATTTCTTGCTTTCCGTCTCTCTGTATTTCTGGTGAGCACACATGCCCTATAGCAAAAAATCTCTTGAAAGAAAACAATGACAAAAAAAAAAATTGACTTAATAAATGAATCAATAAGTGATTGAGTTAAAATCTTGGGGCCTCTGACTCATCCTTTGATCTTCTAAGTTTATGATACCCCAAATTTGTCAAGGCCACAAGTCTCAAATATCCACAGGGATAGATCGCCCAAGGGGTAGACTAACAAAAAGCCATTTAGCAAACACAGTGATCCTCGCAGCCACTCCGAGCACCTGGGGGAGGAGACAGGGGGAGAGAGGAGAGGGGTCCAAAGACTCTGAGTCCACAGGCTTTGAGAGTCCACCCACTTCCATCTAGAGAATGCCCTCTCATTTCAGCTCGGTTCCCACGGTGGCTTTGGAAGAGCAGGAGGGGCAGTCTGGCTGTCACGGGGTTGGAAAGAGCCCTCTGGCACATGTTTAGAGGGCCCAGGAAACCACAGGTTTGTCCCGACCCACAGGACAGTCAAACAGTTACCTGAGGGAGGGAGTGAGAGAAGGACAGACACACACAGACACACAGAGCGGAGACAAGATGAGGTGCTAATCAAGTCTGTTTATTGTAGAACAGACTGCAATTATATACATGCCGGTGGGCATTGATTGGCTGCCCGAAAGGCAAATAGGGTATCATACTGTGGACCAATCATTGATGGCCCAGAAATGTAAATGAGGCATTCTGGTTTGACCAATCAGCGGGTGTCCCGCATGGTGACCAATCATATTGTTTGCTCAGCAGGGAAGTGAAACCTAAAGATTTCTTAAGATGGCGGATAGCTCTTAAGATGGCTCCTGTGTCGCTCACATAATGCAGCACCCTCCACACAGGTTCTTCAGCATTTGGGCTCTTCCAGGCAACAAAACCCACTCTTGCTCTGAGGCTGCAGTGCCTCTGCTGAGAGGTACCGCGGTTGAGAACTTCCGAGGGCTGTTTACGTGGGAGGGCCCGGAACAGTGAAACTCTCCCTGAGCAACCCCGTGTGAGGGAGCTGAGCACTCAATACCAGGGAAAG
>NW_006159427.1:8698538-8728180 GCF_000334495.1 Tupaia belangeri chinensis
GGGAAAGAGGAGACGGCCATTTATTAAAGTGACAGTGCCGATAGCTGCCCCAGCCCAGGTGCGCAGGCTGGACTCGAGGTCTGGTCTATGGCACACACACACACACATACACACGGATGACTGTGACTGGCACACATGTACACACAGTACGGGCTATGGCAGACATACACACTTACACCTGGATGGAATGGGGCTGGCACACATGCACGTATGCACACACTCTATGGGCCATGGCTGGCATGCACACATACACATGCATGTGGATCACTGTGCTGGCCTACAAGCACACAGACACATGAGCTATGTTTGGCACGCACACACACAGATAACTGTGCTGGCACACATGCACACACAGATGGGCTATACTGGCAGGCACACATGCACAAAGATTGCTGTGGCAGGCACACACGCACATGCATGTGGATGGATGGGCTATGCTGGTGTGCACACACATGCACATGGATTGCTGACTGGCACACACACACACGGACGGGCTATGAATGGCATGTACACACACATGGGTGCGCTGTTGCTGGCATGCACACACTCGTGGGTAAAAGTAGCTGGTAGGCTAGACCCTCAGAGTGGTTTTGAGGCACGAGACCCACCCCAAACAGACCACTCTCGCCAATCAGGATTGCTTTCTCCACTCTGTCTCGTGGGGGTCAATGGTTTCCCTGGTGCTACTGGGATTCAAAGCTACGTTCTGAACTGTGCCAGATGACCACTCTCTAGTTTATGGTGAGCTCCTAACCAAACGTGCCTGGTACACTTCTCACGTCTGCTTCCAAGGGACAGTAACATAAATGATGTTCTTTAGGAAATTCCCCGTGCGTGGGCCAGTCAGTGTCGTGGCTATTTAAGTAGCTAGATCCTACATGGCTGACGCACAGTTTGGGTCCCAGAGCCCGCAGCTTGAAAATCACATTGGGGGTGTGTGTGTGCATGCCCAGAATCCAGAAAGGAGAACGGAGAAGAAGGGATTGCAGCATGACCGTCTCCCCTGGGGGTGGGGGGTGACTTCTCACTTTCCCTCTCTCTCTCTGTCATGTGCCCTACAGCAAAACCTCTCTCTCACGTGCCCTCCAGCAAAAAAAAAAAAAAAAAAAGAGAGAGAGAGAGAGAGAGAGAGAGAGAGAGAATTCCCTGTGCTCGGCTCGATTGTTCCTGTCCTCACATCTCCCCAAAATCACTTGCTCTTAGGTAGAATGGCTAAGAAGTCCCCCTCATGAAGAAAGGACCTTAGTGTATAATATGGTATAACAGTTTTCTGTGTCTTGGGTTGTCAGAAAAGTCATTCATATTTTTCTGTTTTTCTATTCAAAAAGGTGTCACGACTTTTCTGACAACCCAATAATATGCTTAGCATATAAATCCTCAGAGTCTGTATAAGCACTCTGCCAACTTCACTACCATTCTTCAGCTGCCACATGGCTTCTTGTTCTCTGATAACAAGCATAACATTTATTACAGAATAGTCAGAAAGCCCAAAGAAGAAAAATTAAAAACGATTCCTTATCGATAGTCGTTAATGTTGTGATGATTTTTTTTTCTCCAAGCATACATAAAATATTCTCCTTTATGTAAAATTGAGATCACACGATACATTTTGCTTTTTAACAGGCTTTGTGCATGGAGCAATATACCTGAGATGTTGCATAGCTTTTTTTTTTTTTTTTAAGAGGTTTTTGCCTTAGGGCGCATGCACTCACCGGAGAGAGAGACAGTGAGAGGGAAAATGAGGAAGCATCACCCGTGGGGGATGGCCACGCCACAATCCTCTTTCCTCCATTTTCCTCCTGGGATCTTGGGCATGCACACATGTCTGGCATGAGTTTAAAGCCAATGGGTCTGGGCCTCGAACCGCGGTAGGCCATGAAGGAGTCCAGCGGTATCACTGCTATGCCATCTACTGGCCCCACATGGCATGATTTCACGGCTGTGTATCATTACACTTCACAGGTGTCTCAATAGACCCTGGACATTTGTTTCTGTACAGTTTCTGAAAGGACACGTGGTGCTCGCTCAGCAGCCCTCCACGAACCTCCTTTCTTGCGTAAATCCTGGACATAAAAGGGTTAGGTCAAAGAAAATGGTTTAGATGCTTATCGCCCAAGTTTCTTGCCCAAGTTTTGTAACTGCGTGTACCTTCACAGGCAGTGTGCGCATGCACAAGTCGCCCACTTTGTATCGGTGGGTGGCGGCCTCTTCTCTCCTGGAACTTTCATTGTAAATCAATGGCGCCTGTTCAGTAGCGTGGACGCCATCTTCAGAACTCGTCCTGAAGAGCCCACAGAGACACAAAGACAGCACTTCTAAAATGACCAAGGAAATAAACGGACACATTTCAACGCAAACTGAATGCTGAAATACATTTTGCAAATTCAACACCAGAACAAAACTATTGTGCTGGATGAAAGTGTCAAGCATGGACTTGCCCATACACGTGTCTATGTAATTGTATTGATTTGTTTACTTACTTTTCTATTTTTTTTTTTACGAGGGCACACATGTTCAACAGAGACAGAGAGACAGGGGGAAGGAGAAATCACCCTCCAATTGGGCATGGTTGCACCACAATCCCCTCTCTCCCATTTCTCCATCCTAGGATTTGAGGCACACATACACAAGTGCCAGTGTGTTTTCCAAGCTGCCTGGGCCAGAATGTGAACCGTGGTTGGCCATGTGGGATTCAGCTCCCTTAATCACTTTGTCATGGGGTCAGCCCCACGGTACAGTGTGTGCCTGCCTACATGTAAGAGAGAAAGCAGTATCCCCAATGGCGTCTGTTCACATGGTGACGCTCCTCCTCTAGTCGGTCAGAATCTTGGGCACACAGGCATGTACCTGATACATTTCATGTGGACCGGGCAGGGATCTGAACCACAGTCTGCCACGTGGCTTCCAGCACTCCTTCCGGTATAGGACAGACTGTGCCACCAGGCTGAGCCTACCCATGTATTTATAGTAATTAGTCAGAGATAATGTCCCTAGGACTTCTCACTCTTTCAAATCGGTTTCTAGGGCATAGAGGGTCACGATGACAAATATTACTCCAAGCTTTACTACCCCACAGTCTCCAGTCTCTGGGTTCTCATCTGAGTTCCTACGATGTGCAGCTTTGTATGGCTTCCCCGAGCTGGGGAAGGAGAAGGGGCGACCCCATCCAAAAGTTATAGGAGAGAGCAGCGTTGAGACGGGGCTGCCTCTCAAGGTGAAGGGTCCCCCCGTCTACTATGTGTCTGCCGTTTCCACCTCTGTAATACTGACTCAGGGTGTGGGGACAGCCATGGCAGTTGTTTGCAGGAAAACACCGGTGACTCACCTTCCTCTCGAAGGCTAAAGGAGATTGTGGCTTGCGCTTGGGTAGAGATGCCTCATGTGAAATTCACCAAAACACTCCAACAACTCAAACCGTTTCTTCCGTCTGCAAAGTTGGGTAAGATTTGTCACATCTGGCCTTAGCAAGTTCCAGCTTGGGAATTTAATCCTCAGATCGAACAACTAATTGCTAAATTGGGCCTGTGATCAAGAGCGCTTTCGAGGAATATTAATTGTTTAAAGTTTGCAGCCAGAAAACACATGACAGCCCAGATTTTATGGCTCATTCTAGATGATGGTGACAAGTTACTGAGCAATGCATCTGCCTCCTAAGTCCATAAATTGGATGTTGTTAGAATCATGTCGCTGGAGCAGTAACACTTTATCACGAGAGCTGCCGTCCCATGAAAAGTCATTATTCAGTGTGTGTTTGATAAAGTGGTCATCACTCAGAGGCAGCAGAGAACTCGACGCGGCCTATTTTATTTACAGGGGAATGGGCAATACGTTATCTTCTTATTGGGTCATGTTTTCCTCTGCTATTGGAAGGGTTATATTGCCTTCTGCACGTCACTTGGGAGATTGTCAATGTCGTTGGTGTTAAATGCTTTAATGCCCAGGGCATAGGAATAACCTTTCTAGTCCCAGGATGATGTTCACAGGAAAATCTTGGACAGAGAAAGTCTCCAGGTATGTCACCTCTTACTTCTCAAAGGCCAAACCAAAGAGGAAACAATGAGCGGCAAAGCTGGCCAGGGCTTGGGAAACCAGCTGAGACGACTTCTGCCCTTGAATGTGAGAAGACTACGGTTGGCCACGCTCCAGAAGGTGGCATCGGCCTTCCATCCTCACAGACAGGCATCCCCCAGGGAACCTGGCCACCTCTCCCTGAGATTAACATTCTTCCAATGGCAAATCTGACATCGTTGAAGGGGACATCTGTCCTGGGGACATCCTCTCTTCTGGGAGTTCTCAGTCTCCCGTCTTGGGGTTTAAGCACCACTAACTGCCCACTCTGCTGCTGTCCATGTGGCCCTGGGTGCGTGGCCCTGACTTTGTTCCCTGGCCACGTGAGTGTGTTTGTGGGACACGCTGTGTGAGCAGGGGCCCCATGTCCTCTGGGAATGGCATTCAGGTTGGTCATGGCCATGAATCACTCTTACTCACAAGATCTCAGGCTCCTCAGGGGCCACCGACACCCTCCCCAACTTCTAGAGCTTTCTAAGCACTAGATCACAGTGTTGCAGCTTCTGGGCCATATGGCATCCTTACATTCTCCAACCTCTCTTGCCTTCGGTGTAGTAATTCACATGGGATGAATCTTCATGCATTTACTGGGTCTCAGCCGCAGACCCAATATCGCACTGTTGGGGGCAAGTTGGCCCAAGAGAGGTCACAGGCGTGGAACTGCAGTCACACCTGAGCAGTGTTCCGGTGTTTCCAAATGCTTTCACAAACACCATCTTTGGCGATGTGACCAGGGTGAGACGTGTGAGCTGAGAACCTGCAGCTCGCCCTCTGTGTGCATGCCACGGCTGCTTCCTCCAGGCTGCCAGCCCTTTCTCTCTTCTGGAATGTTAAGGCCAATGCAGCTGGGCTCCCCTGAGAATCAAACGAGACCCCATCACGAGCCCTCATTTGATGTCTCCTGCTGTCCTCCCACTAGCCCTGCTTTCCAGGTGGAAGTGCACCATCGCGGTGTGGCGGGAGCACAGGCATGCACGGTAGCCTCGGCAGGGGCAGCTCTGAGAGGTTCTCTATGTTCACACGGTTAGTCATGGCCTACTTTTTTTTTTTTTTTAGAGGTTTTTGCTATTTTTGCTATAGGGCGCATGCGCTCACCAGACAGAGAGACTGAGAGACAGAAAGTGAGACATCACCCCTCATGGGGGATGGCCGCGCCGCAATCCCTTCTCCTCCTTTCTCCTCTTGGGATTTTGGGCACACACGCACACGCGCCCAGTGTGAGTTTTAAGCCACCAGGTCCGGGACGCGAACCACAGTCAACTATGTGGGAGTCCAGCAACATAGCCATTATGCCAACTGCTGGTCCCAGTCGTGGCCAACTTTTCACCACCTTTCTCTTTATACAAGTGAGGGGCTGAGCTTGGAAGGCAGGACAGGGTTCTCGGTACCAGTGTTTGGGGTCGATGATTTTTCAGCATCCCTGGCCTCTGAAGCCAGGAGCACCATCCCAGTTATGATGACCAGAGCGTCTCCAGTGTCCAGTCCTCTGAGGACAAATTGACCCTCATTGAGAACCACCGATGTGGACAGTTTGTTCAAGGGCTAACAAGGAGCAGAGTCAGGCCAGAGCCCCAGAGCCCAACATTGCAGGGGGCTTTTCCATCCCCATTGCTCCTCTCCACAAAGAATTTGCCATGGAGCTACCGAGGTGAAAATACTAGCAAGTTTTACCTGACACATCAATGCCATAGCAAATCAGAAAAGGGGGCCTTTGAGGTGAGGTTCAGGCTAGCCAAGGACAGCTGAATGGAGGAGACAGAGCGTGGCCTGGGGCTTGTGGGCTACCATGGAGAGGACAGGGAGGCCAGGTGAGGCATCGTGCTGAAGGAACAAGGGACATAGGCCCAGAGGGGGACTCTGTGGGATGTACAAGGATAGAGGGGTCTGGTGTGGTTTGCAGGAAAATGAAGCTGCACCAGGCATGCATAGGGAATCCAGGCCATGGGGAGGGGAGGGGAGGCTTCGGAGGTTAAAACTGACACGGTCAGAAGCTACGAGGCCCGATTCTGGCTAGATTATGGGGGCCTGCCTGGCAGGAGGGGCAGCAGGCAGCTTGGTGGAGATTCACCGGGACCTACAGGCTCCCCACCCCGGGATGGGCCTATCCTGGCTTCTGCCATAGTTCTGATGATAGGCCTGGGTACAGCCACCCACAAGAAGCTGCGTCAGGGCAGGAAGGGCGAGGGATACAGCTTGCGAGGACTCCCAGGGCATGGGGCAGCGGGCATGCCCAGTACACCCCAGGCCAGCTCCACCGCTCTGGCCATGCTCTGCTCGGAAGCTGTGGCCAATGCCTTTCCCTTGGACCTGCCATTACCACAGAAGCCATTATTCTCCCCCCAAGCCTCCCCAGCCCCGTCTTGGCCTTCCAAGGACGACAGGCTAAGGGACCTTTGATTAGAACTCTTCCTGGTCGGAGGGTGCAGAGGAGCTGGCTGCAGCCACCACCTGGGCAATTAGGATTTCCTGAGGCCAGCGGCAGAGGCCACAGCTTTCACACTCCTCCTCCTCAGGAAATCCGGCCCCAGAGACACCCCCCCCAAATGCACCTCTCAGGCCACGGGTCTCTTTTCATCCTTCGTGGCCTGACCTGGCATGCACCAGCACCCCCTGTACACCGGGGAGAATTGCAGCACTGTGTGTTCAGGAAGATGCTCTTGCTGTGGGAATTCTGGGGGGCGTCCTGGGGGTCTCCACGTAAGGGACCAGGTTAATGGCGCTGAGAGAATCGTGGTTGGCCCTGAGGACTGTGAGGTTAAGCCCTTCGTGTTTCTCCGTGTCCGTGCACCAGAACTTTCTCCCACATGGAGAAAGTTCACATACGGCACCGTAGCCACGTTTTCCTAGGAACACTGACAGTCGCCACATGCCAGGCTCCATGCTCAGCACCGAATCTCTGTACGGGCCCCGAGTGAAAGAAACACACCCAGCAATGGCCCTAAGACAGCAAAGCACTTCAGAGCGACAGCAGAAGTTGCACACTGTGGACGGCTGAGGCCAGTGGCTCCCGCGGCTCAGGGGGTGTCAGGACATCACACGCAAACTAGGCAATGGATGTGAGTGGCTCAGCTCAGGAGAGCGAGTGTGGCTTGCTCAGAAGAACCAGCTGGACAAAGTCTCCGTCTCCGACTCACATCGTCAGTTGTTTCAGCACAAGAAGCAGCGCCCCTTAAACTTCCGAGCTTCCACCTCCTTTAGGCACAGATGCCTCCAGCCTCTTGCGTCCTCTGTGGCCTCTTGCTTCGTGTATGGAGGCAGGCCGCCAGTAGAGGGGGCCTCAGGCTCAGTCAGGGAGCCAGGGCTGCAGACAGAAGGAGAAACGCCTATTTGCATGAGCCAGGCTAGAGCTCTCGGGAGAGAGCAACTGATCAGAAAAGTATTTGGCTTGGTCCCCACTTGCTGAACTGATATGGCCTGAAGTCCACAATGAAATCACTCACCATGGACAGTGCCTGGCAATGCACAGAAACGACAAAACCAGAGGAAGAAAGCCGCAGGCTGGGAAGAGGGTCGGGGACCAGGGAGCTCTGCTGTCCCTTGGAGCCAGCATCCAGGAGCACACCAAGGCCCACTGAGTTTGTGCTGGCCTTGGAAGGCCCCCAAGGGCCTCATCTTTGTGTTGAGTTGTCCATTGGTCATTCTGAAGAAGGAGCTGGACCTTGAGGAAGGGAGGAGGCAGAATCCGGGAGCAGTCAGCAGCTGGCTGACTGCAGGGGGAGTCCGTTCTCGACTCCCCCTGCCTGACTAATGGATGGCTGTACCCAGGACAGCAGGAGCTGGGGCCAGCTGGTGCACTGGCCATGAAGGCAAGGCTGGGGTCTTCTCCAGGGAGCAGAGTCTTCTGAAAGCTGAGGGCCCGTGAGATGTGACAGCTTAAGAAAATTCAGTGTGACTGCAGGACAGTGCCTGCATTATCTGGTCCCAGCAGGCAGCTGGCAGTTCCTCATCCTCAGATCTAGCGACAGCGAGGAGAGGCATAGCAGGACATGAATAGGCTGTCCTGGACACCATTTAGGAAGGCACCTGCCCATCGGCTGATCCCCAGTCCTTCTAACCCCACTTGAAGCAGGCCTGGCTCTGCCCCTGCAGGTAGCCTCGAGGTTGATGAGATTTCTGCTAATGTGAGCACCAGTTTCTGCTAGAGAACTGAGTGATTCCTACAGCTCGCAGACCAAGGGCTTTTGTTTTTTAGGTGTATTTGATTTTTTTTTTCTCATGAGAGAGAGAGCATGAGAGAGACACGCACCCTCAACAGGGCCTTGTCACACTGGACCTTCCTCCAGGGCTCTAGTCAGTCAGGATCTTGGGCCTGTGCTCACTGTGATTCAGGTCACCCTAGGATCCCACCTTGTGTCGGCCATGTGGCTTCCAGCACTGCAGAGCCGTGCACCAGGGAAAGTGCCACCGTGGTTGGTGCCTTCCCCTCGGGACAGGCCGGGGTCCTGCACCCTCTCTTGTGGATATGGGGTGTGCCTCTCCCAGACACAGGGCTGCCGCTTGGGCAGCCTGCCTGCCTACATCCCAAGGCCGCTCCACCCTGGCCAGGCTGGAAGGAACGCAGGCTCCAGGCTCCGGATGACTGCACTCGCACCTCCCCAGGTCCTTAAAGCCACAAGGAGCACAGAATGGCTGCTGCGCCCCCGCACCCCAGCACCCCCCGCAGGCCAAAGCTGGACTCACAGCTTTTATGCCGAGGTGATAGTACATAGGTAATCATCGTTTAATCACCAGTCATGAAATGATCCGTGGCCCATGAGCAATCAGAGCTGGGCTGGCGAGCATCAGTCAGCAGGCCTAATCAGAAAGTCAAAATCCTCGGCCTTTCCTTTTTGTGAATGACTAGAGCCGCTTCCTGAGCAGCCCGGCTTCACCTGCAGCAGCACCGAGCCTGGTAACGAGGGTGCAGGCTGGGCCTCATCCGCTGGCAGGGGGTGTCATGCATGTGTGCAAGTGGCCTCCTGCCTTCCCAGGCATCTTCCGTTGTCTCCAGCCCCCACAGGGAGAGGGCACCATGCCTGCAGGCCTGAAGTGAGGCCTCCAGCACCTGCAGAGGCTCGGGGTCCCTGCATCTCGTTTCCAAGCCTGCCAGAGCCACTATTTTCCTGCCTCTTTGCCTCTCTAGATCATCTGGGTCTTCTGAATAAATCTAGGTTGTCTTTGGGATGCTTATAAGCAAGCAAAAGAAAGGGCAAAGGGAAAGAATTAGCTCTCACTGCTACCTTTTCTTTCTTTTTTTACATTTTTTATTTTATTTTATTTTTTTCTCAGAGAGGTTTTTGCTATAGGGTGCCAAAAAGACAGAGAGAGACAGAAAGACAGAAAATGAGCAATTACACTCCCACCGCCCCCAGGGGGGATGGCCACACCGCAATCCCTTCTCCTCCATTCTCCTCTTAGGATCTTGGGCACGCACGCACGCACATGCACCTAGCGTGAGTTTAAGCCACTGGGTCCAGGACTCGAACTGCAGTCAATTACATGGGAGTCCAGCAACATAGCCATTATGCTAACTGCTGGTCCCTCTTATTTTTTTCAGAGCAATTTTTGTTATAAGGCACATACAGTCACTGGAGAGACAGAAAGAAAGTGAGAAATCACTTCCCCAGAGGAGATGGCCATGACACAATCCCTTCTTCTCCATTCTCCTCTCTTGTGCATGCATGCACACACGCCCAGTGAGAGTTTTAAGGTGCCGGGTCTGGGACTTGAACCATGATGGGAATCCAGCAATGTAATCATTACATCATCTGCTGGCCCCCGTTACCTTTTCCTGTTTACTTTTTTAAGGAAGACTTTGCCATTTACCCTTTTACATAGAAAAACACATGACTTCTCCGACCACCCCATAGAACAGGGCACAGGCTCTCCCTTCTCTCTTCTGGCCTCACTGTCAGCCTCCAGGGATTGTCCTCAGAGAGGAAGATGGTCTGAAAATCCACTGGCTTTATCACGAACCCTGGAGAACCTGCCCGTCATAGGGGCAGAGCACCTAGCTCTGTACACAGTACCACTGCGGGGAGAGCACCCAGCTCTGTACATGGTACCATCGTGGGAAGAGCACCCAGCTCTGCACACACAGTGCCATAAAGAGAGAGCACCCAGCTCTGCGTACACAGTACCATCAGGGGGAGAGAACCCAGGTCTGCACACACATACACAGTACCATAAAGAGAGGGCACCCAGCTCTGCACACACAGTGCCATAAAGAGAGGGCACCCAACTCTGCACACACAGTGCCATCAGGGGGACAGCACCCAGCTCTGCACACACAGTGCCATAAAGAGAGGGCACCCAACTCTGCACACACAGTGCCATCAGGGGGACAGCACCCAGCTCTGCACACACAGTGCCATAAAGAGAGGGCACCCAACTCTGCACACACAGTGCCATCAGGGGGACAGCACCCAGCTCTGCACACACAGTGCCATAAAGAGAGGGCACCCAACTCTGCACACACAGTGCCATCAGGGGGACAGCACCCAGCTCTGCACACACAGTGCCATAAAGAGAGGGCACCCAACTCTGCACACACAGTGCCATCAGGGGGACAGCACCCAGCTCTGCACACACAGTGCCATAAAGAGAGGGCACCCAACTCTGCACACACAGTGCCATCAGGGGGACAGCACCCAGCTCTGCACACACAGTGCCATAAAGAGAGGGCACCCAACTCTGCACACACAGTGCCATCAGGGGGACAGCACCCAGCTCTGCACACACAGTGCCATAAAGAGAGGGCACCCAACTCTGCACACACAGTGCCATCAGGGGGACAGCACCCAGCTCTGCACACACAGTGCCATAAAGAGAGGGCACCCAACTCTGCACACACAGTGCCATCAGGGGGACAGCACCCAGCTCTGCACACACAGTGCCATAAAGAGAGGGCACCCAACTCTGCACACACAGTGCCATCAGGGGGACAGCACCCAGCTCTGCACACACAGTGCCATAAAGAGAGGGCACCCAACTCTGCACACACAGTGCCATCAGGGGGACAGCACCCAGCTCTGCACACACAGTGCCATAAAGAGAGGGCACCCAACTCTGCACACACAGTGCCATCAGGGGGACAGCACCCAGCTCTGCACACACAGTGCCATAAAGAGAGGGCACCCAACTCTGCACACACAGTGCCATCAGGGGGACAGCACCCAGCTCTGCACACACAGTGCCATAAAGAGAGGGCACCCAACTCTGCACACACAGTGCCATCAGGGGGACAGCACCCAGCTCTGCACACACAGTGCCATAAAGAGAGGGCACCCAACTCTGCACACACAGTGCCATCAGGGGGACAGCACCCAGCTCTGCACACACAGTGCCATAAAGAGAGGGCACCCAACTCTGCACACACAGTGCCATCAGGGGGACAGCACCCAGCTCTGCACACACAGTGCCATAAAGAGAGGGCACCCAACTCTGCACACACAGTGCCATCAGGGGGACAGCACCCAGCTCTGCACACACAGTGCCATAAAGAGAGGGCACCCAACTCTGCACACACAGTGCCATCAGGGGGACAGCACCCAGCTCTGCACACACAGTGCCATAAAGAGAGGGCACCCAACTCTGCACACACAGTGCCATCAGGGGGACAGCACCCAGCTCTGCACACACAGTGCCATAAAGAGAGGGCACCCAACTCTGCACACACAGTGCCATCAGGGGGACAGCACCCAGCTCTGCACACACAGTGCCATAAAGAGAGGGCACCCAACTCTGCACACACAGTGCCATCAGGGGGACAGCACCCAGCTCTGCACACACAGTGCCATAAAGAGAGGGCACCCAACTCTGCACACACAGTGCCATCAGGGGGACAGCACCCAGCTCTGCACACACAGTGCCATAAAGAGAGGGCACCCAACTCTGCACACACAGTGCCATCAGGGGGACAGCACCCAGCTCTGCACACACAGTGCCATAAAGAGAGGGCACCCAACTCTGCACACACAGTGCCATCAGGGGGACAGCACCCAGCTCTGCACACACAGTGCCATAAAGAGAGGGCACCCAACTCTGCACACACAGTGCCATCAGGGGGACAGCACCCAGCTCTGCACACACAGTGCCATAAAGAGAGGGCACCCAACTCTGCACACACAGTGCCATCAGGGGGACAGCACCCAGCTCTGCACACACAGTGCCATAAAGAGAGGGCACCCAACTCTGCACACACAGTGCCATCAGGGGGACAGCACCCAGCTCTGCACACACAGTGCCATAAAGAGAGGGCACCCAACTCTGCACACACAGTGCCATCAGGGGGACAGCACCCAGCTCTGCACACACAGTGCCATAAAGAGAGGGCACCCAACTCTGCACACACAGTGCCATCAGGGGGACAGCACCCAGCTCTGCACACACAGTGCCATAAAGAGAGGGCACCCAACTCTGCACACACAGTGCCATCAGGGGGACAGCACCCAGCTCTGCACACACAGTGCCATAAAGAGAGGGCACCCAACTCTGCACACACAGTGCCATCAGGGGGACAGCACCCAGCTCTGCACACACAGTGCCATAAAGAGAGGGCACCCAACTCTGCACACACAGTGCCATCAGGGGGACAGCACCCAGCTCTGCACACACAGTGCCATAAAGAGAGGGCACCCAACTCTGCACACACAGTGCCATCAGGGGGACAGCACCCAGCTCTGCACACACAGTGCCATAAAGAGAGGGCACCCAACTCTGCACACACAGTGCCATCAGGGGGACAGCACCCAGCTCTGCACACACAGTGCCATAAAGAGAGGGCACCCAACTCTGCACACACAGTGCCATCAGGGGGACAGCACCCAGCTCTGCACACACAGTGCCATAAAGAGAGGGCACCCAACTCTGCACACACAGTGCCATCAGGGGGACAGCACCCAGCTCTGCACACACAGTGCCATAAAGAGAGGGCACCCAACTCTGCACACACAGTGCCATCAGGGGGACAGCACCCAGCTCTGCACACACAGTGCCATAAAGAGAGGGCACCCAACTCTGCACACACAGTGCCATCAGGGGGACAGCACCCAGCTCTGCACACACAGTGCCATAAAGAGAGGGCACCCAACTCTGCACACACAGTGCCATCAGGGGGACAGCACCCAGCTCTGCACACACAGTGCCATAAAGAGAGGGCACCCAACTCTGCACACACAGTGCCATCAGGGGGACAGCACCCAGCTCTGCACACACAGTGCCATAAAGAGAGGGCACCCAACTCTGCACACACAGTGCCATCAGGGGGACAGCACCCAGCTCTGCACACACAGTGCCATAAAGAGAGGGCACCCAACTCTGCACACACAGTGCCATCAGGGGGACAGCACCCAGCTCTGCACACACAGTGCCATAAAGAGAGGGCACCCAACTCTGCACACACAGTGCCATCAGGGGGACAGCACCCAGCTCTGCACACACAGTGCCATAAAGAGAGGGCACCCAACTCTGCACACACAGTGCCATCAGGGGGACAGCACCCAGCTCTGCACACACAGTGCCATAAAGAGAGGGCACCCAACTCTGCACACACAGTGCCATCAGGGGGACAGCACCCAGCTCTGCACACACAGTGCCATAAAGAGAGGGCACCCAACTCTGCACACACAGTGCCATCAGGGGGACAGCACCCAGCTCTGCACACACAGTGCCATAAAGAGAGGGCACCCAACTCTGCACACACAGTGCCATCAGGGGGACAGCACCCAGCTCTGCACACACAGTGCCATAAAGAGAGGGCACCCAACTCTGCACACACAGTGCCATCAGGGGGACAGCACCCAGCTCTGCACACACAGTGCCATAAAGAGAGGGCACCCAACTCTGCACACACAGTGCCATCAGGGGGACAGCACCCAGCTCTGCACACACAGTGCCATAAAGAGAGGGCACCCAACTCTGCACACACAGTGCCATCAGGGGGACAGCACCCAGCTCTGCACACACAGTGCCATAAAGAGAGGGCACCCAACTCTGCACACACAGTGCCATCAGGGGGACAGCACCCAGCTCTGCACACACAGTGCCATAAAGAGAGGGCACCCAACTCTGCACACACAGTGCCATCAGGGGGACAGCACCCAGCTCTGCACACACAGTGCCATAAAGAGAGGGCACCCAACTCTGCACACACAGTGCCATCAGGGGGACAGCACCCAGCTCTGCACACACAGTGCCATAAAGAGAGGGCACCCAACTCTGCACACACAGTGCCATCAGGGGGACAGCACCCAGCTCTGCACACACAGTGCCATAAAGAGAGGGCACCCAACTCTGCACACACAGTGCCATCAGGGGGACAGCACCCAGCTCTGCACACACAGTGCCATAAAGAGAGGGCACCCAACTCTGCACACACAGTGCCATCAGGGGGACAGCACCCAGCTCTGCACACACAGTGCCATAAAGAGAGGGCACCCAACTCTGCACACACAGTGCCATCAGGGGGACAGCACCCAGCTCTGCACACACAGTGCCATAAAGAGAGGGCACCCAACTCTGCACACACAGTGCCATCAGGGGGACAGCACCCAGCTCTGCACACACAGTGCCATAAAGAGAGGGCACCCAACTCTGCACACACAGTGCCATCAGGGGGACAGCACCCAGCTCTGCACACACAGTGCCATAAAGAGAGGGCACCCAACTCTGCACACACAGTGCCATCAGGGGGACAGCACCCAGCTCTGCACACACAGTACCATAAAGAGGGGCACCCAGCTCTGCACACTCAGTACCATTGCTGGAATGCAGAGTAGCAACCAACCATCTCCTGGGTCTCTCACTTCATAGCCTTTGCAACACCACCCAGGGCCAGGGCCACCCTCCCAGGCCCGCCAGCAGTGCCCACCCACCCACTCTCTGAGTTCTTCCCTTTTGCCTCTTGTGTCTGGCAGTGTAAATGTGGTGCTCCCCTCCTTTCTCTTCCCCACTGCGGTCAGATGAGGGACCTGCTGCATTCGCCTCCAGACAGCCGCCCTCTCCACACAGGTGGGAACAGAAACCCTAAGACCCAGGTGAGAGTCTAGGAAAGGCCCAGACTCTGAGAATGAGCCCTCTCCTCTCCTCGTACTGCATGAGGTCAGAATCATGGCTTGTTTTCCCTTAAATCCTAAGCACCCCACTGGCCCCCGGGGCCTCGGAGGGATGTTCAAGAGTGTCATGTGGGTGGTCACACCCAGCTGACTGGGAACAGAGGCTGAAGACAGGGATGCACCGGGTGTCTGGAAAGAGGGAGCATAGGGAACCAGCAGTTAGCGTAATGGCTATGTCGCTGGACTCCCACGTAGTCGACCGCAGTTCGCGTCTTGGGCCTGGTAGCTTAGAACTCACGCCGGGTGCGTGTGCGTGAGTGCCCAAGATCCTGAGAGGAGAATGGAGGAGAAGGGATTGCGGCGTGACCATCCCCCCTGGGGGGTGATTTCTCGCTTTCTGTCTCTATGTCTCTCTCTGTTTGTCTGGCGAGCGCACACGCCCTATAGCGAAAACCTCTCAAAAAAAAAAAAAAAAAGAAAAAAGAAAAAGAAAGAGGGAGCACAGGCAAAGGAGGACTTGGCCTCTGAGCTCCAAATGCCACTTGCAACTCACTGGAAAAGACCAGCAATATTTACTCACCAGCACCGAGACCACGGGCAGACACGGACACACCTCGTGGTGGGTGATCTCTAGCAGGGAAGTTGCTGCTTGAGATAGAGAAGATCCCTAAGAGGCGGTGGGAGTGACCAGGACTAGACCCTCAGCGGTGCCGGATGGATTGAGAGCTGCACCAGTGTGCTCTCGGTCACCCCACCGTGGCCAGGGCTCGGGGTGCTGGGCAGACTAACTGGTCAGACTGGGCATTTGTCTCCATCCCCTGCAGCCGAGTTTATCCCTCACTCTCAGCCAGCCCCGAGGGAGGCAGAGTCAAGTTCCAAGAAGCTCTCTAATGAGGAGACAGAGGAACAGTCATCTCATGGTTAAAGGTATATGAGAATGTTCCTTGCTGGGTTCTGGCCTATTCTCTCCGTTTTGTCTTTGTTTTCTTTTGTTTTTAATTTTATTTAACTTTATTTATTTATTTATTTTATTTATTTTTAAATTTGACCAGAGAGGGGCAGAGAGAGAGAGAGAGCAAAATTGAGAAAGCAAGCTGCCAGGTTTGGGACTCGAACTGCGGTCAGCCATTTGGGAATCCAACGCCCTTAACCACCACTCCACTTGCTGGTCCTAGTGTTATGTTTTGTTTTTAAGAGAGATTTTTACTATGGGTACATGCACTCATCAGAGAGAGAGAGACAGAGAGACCAAAATGGAGAAATCATCTCCCAGGGGGGATGGCCACACCACAATCCCTTCTCCTCCATTCTCCTCTTGCGATCTTGGGCATGCATGTACATGCACCCAGTATGAGTTTTAAGTCAATGGGGCAAACCATTGTTAACTACATGGGAGTCCAGTGACATAGACCTTACACCATCTGCTGGTCCCTCTCAACATTTTTTAAAGTTTATTTATCTACTTCTTCTATGAGAGAGACAGAGACAGAGACAGACGAGAGGCACCAACAATGGGGTCTTCAAACCATAATCAGCCCTCAGGGTCAGCCAGCCTGGATCAAGGACATGTACTCATCAGACTGCATGTACCAGGAGGTCCTGGGACTTAAATCCAGGACCTTCCCATACGGGTCAGCTGTTACCACTGCACCATGGTCTGGCCCCACTGCAGCCCCTATCTGCCTGCAGGCCCACCGACTCTCCCTCCTCTGCTTTGGCCTGTGCTGGGTCCAGCCAAAGGGAACTTGGCTCTCTGGGACCTCACAACGGCCCTCCTGAGAGATTGGGAATTTCATCCTCTGGGCCGAGAGAGGTGAAATGTTTATTTCATCAGTTCAGGGAGAGGTGATGAGGGTTGGTATTATTCAGGGGTTTGTTTTCCAAAGGCTGGAGGCAAAGGTACTGGGTTAGACAGGAACACAGAGGCCTCGGCGTACCTGCCAGGAACAATAAACAAGTGCCCCAGTCTAATTGTCATTTCCTTTCTTTCCGAACTTCTAAGTTCACGAAGCAAATGGAGAAGCCATCTGCTGCTACCCAAATCAACCTCTGTGCCCACACACATTAAGGACAGAAAGGAAAAGTGAAAAAAATTGCAAAAATTAGTGCTTTGGGTTCAGGAAATCCCAGCTCCTGGAACCAATGGGTTAATACGAGGTCCGTTTATAACTTCCAGCTGTTTCGGTGTGTGCTGCGTGGTACGTGCTCCACATTCTTGCTGGAGGCCATGTAATCAGGGTTGGAATGGGCAAAAGGGATAATATCTTGAGCTGTTTAATTTTCGTTCCTACCTCCCAATGGGCCTATGCTAAAATTTCAACTCCTTGCCTCTGCTCGGATGGGCTGGTATAAAGTTACCTTCCAATGAAGCCAAGAGAACATTTCGTGTAAAGAAGGTGTGGGGCAGATGGAGTTGGCTCGCATCTGACAAGGAACAAGTTTCCACTGCGGGTTGGGCCTGCCCGCCCCAGCTCACAAGGAATGAATCCCAGCTGTGCAGCTCCTGGCCTGCTGACTACCTCGGCCTGCTCTGGGAAAGCCTCCCCTCCCTCCTTGATGCTGGGGCATGGGGGGAACAGGCAAGGAGAACAGGTGGTCATTGCCAGATGCAGAAAACTGGCTCTGTGCCAAGTCAGCCCCGCCATGTCTAGAGAGGTTTGTGAGTCTCCTTAAAGTGAAGACAACTTCTCCACATCATGGGAGAAAGCCAATGCCCAAAGGGGAGCAACGACAAAGCCATTGGAAAGAGCTTGAGGATGCTCTAGGCTTTAGGCTTTGAGGTGGGTGTTCATGTCATTATCTTCTCAGTCACTTTGGCCAACACCAGCACCAGCAGTCTTAAGAGTTCTAACAAGAGGTGAATCTGAGTTCCAGGCCAGCATAGGCCAGTAAGGAGCTTCGTACTTCTGTATGGGCCTGGGCTTCCTCTTAAATTAAGTTGGAGTAGTCCATTTCTAAGGTCCTTTCAGATCAGCTCTTTCAACGTTTCTAAGACTCTCCAAACTTGGTCGTGATCCATCTGACCAGTAAGCAGCTTTCTACAAAGACGCATGAACACATAATCATTTTCCCTCGGGTAGTATTTGACTCACTATTTTCCCAGAAATGAAGGAGTTGGACACCAACGAATAAACTACCGTGAACACTATTTGTATTGTTAGTATATAGATAAACAAATGTGTGCTCAGAGCTGATGGAATTTTGTTTAGACAATTTCTAAGCAGCGCCTTGTAAATAATCACTCAGCAAAGACTCAACAAAACACTCAAAACACCATTATCTACAAAATGTCTGAGCAATGCCCTGCACATAATTGCTATTTCAAATACAAGCCTGAATCTTCTGCAGGACTCAGTCAGTCACCCCGCAGCCATAAGTAACCCGCGGAAAGGTCTAGGAGTTTTCAAATGAGTATGCGGGCCCAGGCCATTCCTGAGCCCACTTGGCTAAGAGCTACAAGGAAGAAGAAATCCCTTATCTATTTACCCTTCCCTTCAAGGTCGGATGAATAGATCCAGGTAAACAGACCCACCTCTTAACGGATTTGAAGTAGGGGTTGATCAGGGGATTACAACCAGGGAAGGCTGTCCCTGTGACTTGCTGGCTGATCTTGGTTGTACAGGGAGGATGTCTGAATGCCAGGAAATACTTGTCTAAGCATAGTTCTGTCTTGTAGGATGCTATTGCAATTACTTATTCATTCATTTATTCAATATATTTGTCAAATACCTACTGCTTATATAGCAATGTTCTAGCCAACAGCACCGCACTAACAAATGGGACTAATGGAGTTCTTGCTCCTGTGAAGTTCACAAGCCAGCAGGGGAGGGGCTGCTAGCCATGAGCAGACTGTCCATAACCAACTCTGGGGAAATGTGGAAAAGCTGGGTTGTTATCAGCAGAAAAACCCGTTGCTGAGATGGGATTCTGAACCGCAGTGGGGACACAGCTGGCTAATTTACTCTCCAAGGTCACCTAAGATGAAGTCCTCACTGAAGGCAGGGCTTGGGGCTGGGGCTGGGACCACCAGAGAACAGTATGCAGGGCCTGGAGGAGTTCAGGGTTACAGCAAGAGGGAGCTGCTTACAACGGAACTAGAGAGGGACACAAAGCCCAGATGCTCACTGTGCTTCTCAAGGTGTGGACTGAAACCCAAAGCTTACCGCTGAGGGAGAAAGCCACGGCCACTGAGGCAGTTGATAAAGTGCTGTGGCAGTGGCAGTGGCAGTTTAGTGACCCCACGGTGGCTGTGGCAAAGCCCTGCTGGTGGCAAATCAGCAGTAGAGACAAGACCAAGTCCCTACAGGTGACCTCGTGACCCAACTGCCTGGCCTCTGCCAGTTGCAGCCTCTGATTCCCGTTACCTCCCACAGTGCCGTCAGCCGCCTCATACCTTGCTGCTCAATTCCTTTGCCATATACACTCACCAGGCTTAGTTTCCGTGCTTAAAACCTAGATCCTTAACTAGTACAGAAATTGGATTTTCCATGAAATGCAACTTTTTTTTTTTTTTGGCTATAGGATGCATGCACTCACCAGAGAGAGAGAGAGAAAGTGAGAAATTACCCCCTGAGGGGATTTTTGGGTCTTAATCCTTTCTCCTCCATTCTCCTCCTGGAATTTTGGGCACACATACACATGTGCCCAGAGTGAGTTTCAAGCCTTCAGGTATGGGACTTGAACTGCAGTCAACCATGTGGGAGTCCACGATGCCACCTGCTGGCCTGTAACAAACATTTTTAAAGACTTCAGGGCCTGTAGCATCTGGCTCCTCATGGGACTGAGTACTGAGAACATCACATCATCCTCTGTGGCCTTTCTGGACAACTTCCATCTCGAGGGCTGGGCTCCAGCCAGCCAAAGATTCATCACACACCACTAGAGGTCTGCGCTTTGGTTTGTCTTTGGGTGGACACAAGGTAGCTGACAATGCTGCAGCTCTTTACATGCTATACACCCCAGTGAGAAAAGAAGATTTACGCGGATAAAAATGGGGAGAAACACACACCTCCAGGGAACCAAGTACGAGGTGCCAGGTGTGGGTCTTCTTTTCCGACGCAGCAGTACGATGCTCAGGACTGTTTGTTTATGTGTGTATTTTTATGTAGAAGGCACCTCTTATGCATCAACTAAGTTCAAAGATTTTTAAGGAAGTGGAATTCATTTAGTCAGAAAATAATTCATCCCATCTAGCTGTATTTTTGTCTAGCCTATGAACCACCTTAAATGTTATTTAGAAGAAGGTAGATGTAAATAAATAAATAGTAAAGAGTTCATGATTCAGCACATTCTTGTCATTCTCACTCAGAGGGCAGAAGACTGGTCTTATGAGTTGGGAGACTGCGGTGGGGGCACAGCAGGGGAGCAGGACAGAGTCTCATTGGGAGGATGATGTAGTCCCCAAACAACAAGGCTTCATGAAAAATGTCCCATAGATAGCCTTGTATTATAAAGGCTTGTCGCCCCCAGGTTTGTATTTGTCGCGGTGGTAGTATTAGGAGAAGGGGCCTCTGGGAGATGATTGTGTCATGAGAGTGGAAATCTCATGAATGGGACTAGTGCCCTTATTAAAGAGACACCAGAGTATTTTCATCCCTTTCACCAAGTGAGGACTCAGTGAGAAGACGGGGAGCCTCTAGGAGCTAGGGAGTGGACCTTCAGGGGACACCATAGCCACAGATGTCTTGATCTGGACTTCCTGGGCTCCAGAACTATGAAATAAATTTCTGCTGTTTGTAAGTCATTTGCTTTATGGTATTTTGTAATAGCTGCCTAAACTGAGTAAGACAGGTAGCTCTGAGAACAAACAGGGCAGGACTTCAGAATATATGGTGCTCGAGTCATTACGGTGATGCCGTAGATACTGAAACGAGATACATAGGGACCACGTACCTAAGCACCTGGGAGGCCCACACCGTTGCACATGACCTTACGGACATCGAGGCCCTCCTCGCCAGCACATGCAGCTTACACAGAAGTGCTAGTCCCCTCCTGCCTTCTCAAAGTCCAGCTAAGGGCTACCGATCTGTGTCAATGTAGAAAAGCAAAAGAGAAATTCTGAAGAGTTGGAATCTCTCTCACCCTGGGGAGTCACGCAGTGTCCAGTGTCTAGACGGCTTTGAAGCCAGTAATCCTCACATCCCAAAGGCTTCTTGTCCCTTCCATGACCCAGCCGACTTGGAGAACTGTGGGGCAAGAATGAGTCTGCAAGTCCCTCTGGCCTTCCAGCATTGGGCAGGTAATTGGGATTCTCCCCTCCCAGCAGGTGGCAGTAAGGAATGTCACCATGGAACCAGAGCCAAGAATGCTCTGGCCATTAGCTGGAGAGGGAAGCTAAAGGACAGTTTCCTCCCTGATCACACCAACTCCAATAAGATTTAACCCCCTTTTTTTAAAAAAAAATTATTTAATTTAATTAATTTATTTATTTATTATTATTTTTTAGTTTGACCAGAGAGAGAGAGGGAATGTGAGAAAGCAAGCTACCAGGTCTGGGACTCGAACTGAGGTTGGCCATATGGAAGTCCAGCACCTTAATCACCATGCCACCTGCTGGCCCCCTCTCTCTTGTTTTTAATAGGCCCCATCCAAGAAAGTACAAGTCCCCACCCAGGTCTGAGGACACATATCTAGACCAGAATTTTCACCGTGACCACGTCACATCACCCATAACTGGGGTGACAGCTGGAAACTGCCTCCCAAGAACTTGATCTTCAAAGCTTAAGATGATAGTGACAGATTTAGGTTATGTGTGACTCTTATATTAAGATATTTTACACAAGTTCTTTTCAGTGAATTTTTCTTCTTTGCAATTGGAGGGGAGGAAAATTGAGTTATCTTGGTGGAAACAGCCTCTGAAGCCCTCAGCTAGGTCTTGTGGATCCTCCTGCCAGCACTAACCTGATCTGGTTTGGTTTGCTTTGCTGGCTGCCCAGGGATAGTTTCCACTGAATCACAGCCTCTGGGGAAGTCCTGTGTTCCCGGACACACCCCAGGAAGGAAGGGATTGTGGGAACGTGGTTTCTAGCTCTGCACCGAACTCTTCTCAGATTCAGCAATCCTCAGCAAAGGGACTTTTCCAGAAGTTCCAAAAGGCTCATGGGAGGTTTCATTTTGTTTTTAACAATTACCAAGGAAAAGGAAAATAAATCAAGCTGAGCGAAGAGCAGAAAGCCTCACTCCCTGACACACAAACGCAAACCCAACAGCAAAGTGACCGTGCACTGCCTCGAAGCTAGGCTTTGCCAGCACTGGAGCTGCAAGGGAGCCAGAGTGGGCGTGAGGGGCCTGGCGACGTTTCCTCCACTCTGCTCAATTCCCCATACCTGTTCCTCATTGAATAAACTTTCTCATGAATTAAGGTCTTGAAATTAAATTTATAGGTCCCACCGGGCAACTTGGAAATGAACTAGTCAGAGTGTTACACAACTACTGGTTTTCGACGAGCTGAGGCTTCAATGCCGACCCTGTGTTGCTAAGATGGTTCAGGCCTGTAAACGGTGGGGTCCCCCCAGACGCCTTTAACTTGTAACTCAATCCCCTCCATCGTTTTTAACAGTCATTGCTTATAGACCAGGGACACTCTGGGAAAGGGACTCATTAAAAACTCTCCAAAGACTTCTTTAATAACCTATTATTGTAAAAGTTCAGGGGGCAGGTGTGTGTGTGTAACATTTGAAGGCTTTGTAACTTCCCAGCAATGGATTTCTCTTCCAAGTCATACCTGAAGAAAATCACTTTTCCACAAGTATCTATCAATACCAGCATAATTTTACAAAATACGTAACATGTCTCTGGAAAAGTCCTAAAATATTAGCTATGTGTTGATGACAGGCACTGAAGAATGGGTCTGAATTGAGGTTGGGAGGCAAGGTTTGTAGGCGCTGGGGTTTCAGATATGAGATGACAGAGCCCTCCAAGGGCACCCCCGCTTCTAAGGGGGTCCAATGCCCTCAGCCCACCTCAATGCACATCTGAACCTGCCGTCCAAATAAGGCAAGAGCTAGGAGGGACACAGAGAGAAGGGCTCTCCGTGAGACGCTCTGGCTTGAGAGGTGCAAGGGGCATCTGGCCCCAGATACATCTGGCGTGTCAGCAAAGTGCACGGAGCTTGCTGAGAACCAGCTCTCCACGTGGACATCTGCGGAAACGTCACATCCATTTCCTGTAAGATGATGGAACATTTGAGGAAAGGGGACAGAGAGAAAGCTGTCTGGACTGAATTGCAGAGAAGCCAAGGCTGTCAGGAAGGACCCAGGAAGGCTCTCCAGGCCTTGGAACAGACCTGCAGCCAGACACCGCCCAGAAGGCAATCGAAGACTACATGGAAAACAACGCTGTCACTTGCTAGATTTATTGTAAGAAAGACTAGGTGTTCAATTTTCTAACTTACTAAATGTAATGCTTCTTAGAAAAGACAGTCCAGTTCTGTTGAGTAATGCCTGGGGTCCTGCCCACACCCATCAGGAAACAGCTTCTGTGCCCCAAATCCTGAGAGGAGAATGGAGGAGAGGGGACTGCACTGTGACCACCGAACCTCCCAGCCTGGTGGTGCTTTCTCACTTCTCTCTTCTCTGAGCATTCGGGCCCTATAAAAAATGTTTGAAAGAAGAAAAGAAAAGAAACAGCTTCCTCCTGCATCAGGGCAGACCTGGAGGCAGTTCAAGGGGGCTGAGGGCAAAGCTGCTCTGGGAGCTCTGTGCAAATGTGCCCCAGCTGGACAGAATCAGAGCTCCCCAAGGCGAAGGCTGGACTGACAAGGGCCCACTGGAAGCAGAGGGCTGCCAGAGTGCACGGCCCTGGGGGAAGGAGCGTGTGGTAAAGGGCTCCCCGCCCTGCAGTGGGGATGGGCCTCCCTCACTTTCCTGTCCCTGCCCTGGAATTGATTAGCAGGACGTGAGTAATTTACCCATTAACCACCTCGGAAGCAGGTGGGGTGCAAGAAGCAGAGGCAGAAACCAAGCAAAGTCTCTGTTTCCACCCTGTGAAAGCAGCAGTTAGGCAAAATGAGGGGTTCTTCTGGCGGCCTTTGAGATGAAACATGGGAGGACCAAACTTCAGCCTTTTTGTTGGCAAACAAAAGGCCTGTGGCTGGTCTGAGCTCCCCTGTAATTAGGGGAGAGACCGCGGTTCTACCCAAAACGAGGTCTACAGCAGAGGCCTGCTTCCAGGCAGGCCGGCTTTCAGCCTGTGGCTGGCAGAGCAAAGGGACAGCCCAGGTGGCAGGTAGCCAGGGTCAGGCCTGCACCTCAGACCCCCCCATGCAGGGAAGGCACTTGTGGTCCTCACTCTGCTCCACACCAAGGCAGCAGGCACTTCACTGCTCCCCTCTAGCCCGGCTCTGCCAGTCATCCCGGGGCCCCTGGGCACCACCCAGGTTTGCAAGACTAGCAGAAGGCTGAGCCATAGCTACAGACTCACCCGGCAGAGGCCTGAGAGGGTCCATGCTTCACAGGGTGTGGGAGGGAGACAGCAGCGACAGTCGACAGTAGCATAGTATTTGTGTCCCTTTTTTTTTTTTTTTTAGTTTTTGCTATGGGCCTTGAGCACTGACCAAAGAAAGAAAGAGAGGGAAGAAAGTGAGAAAGCATCCCTCAGGATGGATGGCCACGCCACAATCCCTCCATTCTCCTCTTGGGAGTTTGGGCACACACACACACACACACACTTCTGGTGTGATTTTCAAGCCACCAGTTCCAGGACATGAACCGAGCAGTCAGCCATGGGGAATCCGGCACCTTAACCTCCACGCCATATGCTGGCCCAAATTATTTGTGTCCCTTTTACAACGGGAGTTCCCACCTAATTCGGAGTTAAATATGTGTTTTCAAATTTGTGGCCATCTTCCCCGACTTCCTTCATGAAGCATGGCGGTTTGAGGGGAAATGATACGCTGAGAGCTGCCTCGTGGTCCCCGCCAGCTCCCGCCCTGTCCCTCCCTGGTGCCAGCCACCTGCACCTTAATGATCTCAGGAGGGTCCGAAACGCTGACAGCTGCTCCTGACATGTGGCTTTAAGTGCTCTCTCAGAAATGCGGTTGACCAATCCCACCTGGAACATCATTTGGAAAATGCTTGACATTTTCTGTAGCAGGGCAGTTGCTCATTTCGGAAAATATTATGAAGTGAGAATAAGAGCGAGGCTCCGAGGCCAACTCTTATGTGACCGCTGTCTGCCCCCAGCAGCGGGTCTCAGGCCACCTTGTTCTCTGTCCTCGCTTGTGGCCGCAGGTCTCAGACATCACGTTTCTACAGTGGGGAAGCACAGCCCAGATGAGAGACCGCCTGTGATGGCCCCAGCGTTGGTCCCCAAAGGGAACCTTAGTTCCAGGCTCCGAAACTGGCACACCTCGCTTCGTTTGCCTTGTAGTAACTGAGCTGCAGAAGAGCAGTAACACTTACTTATCGTCTAACTCTAGGCATTTACAGTTGTGTGCAATATAATTCATTTAGTTCGGTTACCGAAAGGGAGAGTGTAAAACACAAAGACCGAGTTTCGGATGTAAGTAGGAACAGGGAATTTTTTTACTTTTCTTTTTTTAAGTTTTTTTTTTTTTTTTTTTCTTAGGGCCCATGTGCTCACCCGGAAACGACACCAGTTCTGAGACTCGAACCAAGGTTGGCCATGTGGGTGTTCAGTGCCTTAACCAGCACACCACCTCCTGGTCCAGGACAGGGAACTTCTGGAAGGAGAACAAAGTGGCATATAGGGCCTCTCTCCTACATTTGGGCGTCCTACCCCACAGTAGACCCTGGTGTAACTGCCATTTCTAACTGTTCCTTGGGGACAGAGGTCAACATGCCTTTAGGGGCTGGGTGAGCAGGGGAAAACTGGACACAGAGCTACAAGGAAAATGGAAGGTGGACTCAGAGCAATGGAGGCTGTTCCTGCGGGACCTCCCCAGCCCTGGGCCCACCTTCACATACCTGTGCCCCCCTGGGAAAGAGCCCAGGGACAAGCCCACTGGGAGCTGGAGAGACCACTCTCTCTTTCTTTCTTTCTTTCTTTCTTTGCCATAGGATGCATGTGCTCACCAGAGAGGAGAGAGACAGAGAGGGAAAGTGAAAAGTCAGAGCCCTCCTTCCCCAGGGGAATGGCCCCTCTCCTCCATTCTACTCTTGGGATTTTGGGCAGGCATGCACATGCACCTGGCGTGGTTTTGAAGCCACTAGGTCCAGGACTCAAATGTGGCCGGCCATGTGGGAATCCAGAGCCTTAAGCACCACGCCACCTCCCCCGCCAGCTCCCGCCCTGTCCCTCCCAGCCACCTGCACCTTAATGATCTCAGGAGTGTCCGAAACGCTGACAGCTGCTCCTGACATGTGGCTTTAAGTGCTCTCTCAGAAATGCGGTTGACCAATCCCACCTGGAACATCATTTGGAAAATGCTTGACATTTTCTGTAGCAGGGCAGTTGCTCATTTCGGAAAATATTATGAAGTGAGAATAAGAGCGAGGCTCCGAGGCCAACTCTTATGTGACCGCTGTCTGCCCCCAGCAGCGGGTCTCAGGCCACCTTGTTCTCTGTCCTCGCTTGTGGCCGCAGGTCTCAGACATCACGTTTCTACAGTGGGGAAGCACAGCCCAGATGAGAGACCGCCTGTGATGGCCCCAGCGTTGGTCCCCAAAGGGAACCTTAGTTCCAGGCTCCGAAACTGGCACACCTCGCTTCGTTTGCCTTGTAGTAACTGAGCTGCAGAAGAGCAGTAACACTTACTTATCGTCTAACTCTAGGCATTTACAGTTGTGTGCAATATAATTCATTTAGTTCGGTTACCGAAAGGGAGAGTGTAAAACACAAAGACCGAGTTTCGGATGTAAGTAGGAACAGGGAATTTTTTTACTTTTCTTTTTTTAAGTTTTTTTTTTTTTTTTTTTCTTAGGGCCCATGTGCTCACCCGGAAACGAGGAGGAGGAGAATCCCCCCAGGGGGGGCCACAATCCCTTCTCCTCATGGGATTTTGGGCATGCATGCACATGCACCCAGAGTGATTTTCAAGCCACCAGTTCTGAGACTCGAACCAAGGTTGGCCATGTGGGTGTTCAGTGCCTTAACCAGCACACCACCTCCTGGTCCAGGACAGGGAACTTCTGGAAGGAGAACAAAGTGGCATATAGGGCCTCTCTCCTACATTTGGGCGTCCTACCCCACAGTAGACCCTGGTGTAACTGCCATTTCTAACTGTTCCTTGGGGACAGAGGTCAACATGCCTTTAGGGGCTGGGTGAGCAGGGGAAAACTGGACACAGAGCTACAAGGAAAATGGAAGGTGGACTCAGAGCAATGGAGGCTGTTCCTGCGGGACCTCCCCAGCCCTGGGCCCACCTTCACATACCTGTGCCCCCCTGGGAAAGAGCCCAGGGACAAGCCCACTGGGAGCTGGAGAGACCACTCTCTCTTTCTTTCTTTCTTTCTTTCTTTGCCATAGGATGCATGTGCTCACCAGAGAGGAGAGAGACAGAGAGGGAAAGTGAAAAGTCACAGCCCTCCTTCCCCAGGGGAATGGCCCCTCTCCTCCATTCTACTCTTGGGATTTTGGGCAGGCATGCACATGCACCTGGCGTGGTTTTGAAGCCACTAGGTCCAGGACTCAAATGTGGCCGGCCATGTGGGAATCCAGAGCCTTAAGCACCACGCCACCTGCTGGCCCTCTAAGTCATTCCTATCGCTCCTTCACTGGAGCTATGTCTGGTGAATTACCCTCACCCCCATGCCCTGCTGCCTGCGTGCAGTCCTCCAGCTCCGCCCTCTGGACGTCCACTTGGGCTCCTGCTGGAGTCAGAGCAGAGTCACCTAGACCGTGTCTCCTTCCCCACCACAGCCCCAGCAGAGAGCGGGCTGGGCACACAGACCTGCGGCCCGTCACTCTGCCTCGCTCTCTCCCAGACAGTGCTGCTGATTTACTGGCCCTCAGAGTTTTAGGAAATGAGTTTCCAGGAACTGAAGCATGGGCAGGTCACCCACAGGCCCCAGAGGGCTGCCCTCCAATGCGTTCATTTACATTTAAACTGGACTGTGACGTCACCTCTAATGAGAAGCCCTCCAATCCAGCCAACGTGTGGCCCAGGCCTGCAGCACAGGGGGCGAGGGTCGAAGAACGCACTGCTGCTTTGATCCACCACAGGGCACCCTCTGCCAGGAACTATTAACATCGTTTCCGTATTTGACATAGAAAGACCCCCAGACCCCCACTCCGGTGTCCTCCCATTACAGCGTCAGGCTCAGGCTCAAGGTCCAGGATCTCAGTTCCGAAAGCAGGTCCAGGTCCATCTGGGCAAGTTTCTTCAGAATCAGATCCTAAGTGTGGTTTTCCCTGTTCTGAAGATGTGTGAGCTACAGAAATGGCGACATGTCCCTCATACACTCGATCAGCAGTGTGGTATCAGGATCGGGGAGTACCAATGAGCACCCTTTATTCAGGAGCAGCAGGGAGGGAATGCATCATGTGATTGGTCCACAGCTGTCTGGAAGAAATCCAGTCAAGCGCAGGTCTCCAGTGCCTTGAAGCAACATCCTGCCCCCTGGCAGGGACTCCCCCAACTCTGTGTCTGCCTAAGAAACGCATGTTGTGGTTGAGGCGCCTTCCCAGCCTGCTTCCTGCTCTGGAGAGTCGGGAATCCAAAGGCCTCTTTCCATTTTGTGTTGTATTTGTCCTTCCAATACAAGCGGCTAGACCTGTTCTGAAGTGGTAGGTCACGTATGTATCAGTCAATGATCAATGCCTTTGACAAACGCCCCATTTCTTTCCAAGTCAGATCTTTCTCTGCCTTTGGCAACTAGCCTAGCTCTTGTGGGCAATGCTTCTAAGATTATTGACAGGCCTATTTTCTAACCGAGGAAGTCTAGAAGGCAAGCCTGTAAGACTGAGAACCCTCCTTGGTATAGTCTTAAATCATTTCAAAGTCTTAAAAGAAGTCTTACAGCCGAACCCTTGAGGTCTTCCCCTGAGACCATGCCGTACAAGAGTTGATCCTTGTCCTGATGTCATTTCTTACTGTGACACTTTTGCTGAGAGAATGGGGCTGAGAGGCTGGTCCATTACCATCCCCCCACATCTCTGTCTTTTCATGTTTTCCTCGAGCTCTGCCCTGCACACTATAGCTCCTTCCTTGGTTGGCCACTCTGTTGGAGTTTGTCATGACAGCTAGAAGAAGCCAGTGGCACTTTCTGTACTCCGCCTTGGAGTCTCCTCAGCCAGATCCAGGAGTTCAGTTTCCATTTTCCATGTTACCACAGGCAACCAAGTGGCCAAGCCCTATGTCCACCCTCTACTAACATTTTCCTCACTGTCCTCCAAGCTCTCATCAGTAGTATCCATAGGGTTCTGCCAGATTGTATTAGCTAGCTTCTGGAGGTCTTTCCAGCTTTTTCCTATGTCTCAGCCCCCAGCCAACAAAGCCAGGTGATAGATTTTGGTCATGGTGAATGTCTACTACCCATTTCAAGTACTTGATTCAGTTCTCGTCATCTGCCGCTGCCTAACACTCTTTAAAAATCACCTTTGTGTTTTGAAACAACCATCATTTTAATTTTTTTTTTTTTT
>NW_006159428.1:0-17024 GCF_000334495.1 Tupaia belangeri chinensis
ACATAGCCATTATACCAACTGCTGGTACCAATCAACCTATTTTATTTATTTATTTTTTTTTGGGGGGGGGGAGTTGCTGTAGGGCACGTATGCTCAGCAGAAAGAAAGAGACAGAGAGATAGAAAGTGTGAAATCACCTCCTAGCGGGATGGCCATGCTGCAATCCCTTCTCCTCCATTCTCCTCTCAGGATCTTGGGCACGCACGCACATGCACCCGATGAGAGTTTAAGCCACCGGGTCCAGGACTTGAACCACAGTCGACTACATGGGAGTTCAGCGACATAGCCATTACGCTAACTGCTGGTCCCAACCTCCCAGTTTTAAATCCAGCTGTCTCTATGTGGATTCCATGCACCCTTTCAGGTGGTATTTTGCTTTAGGACATACTTCCTTTCTCTCTAAATTTATCTTGGTTCTGTTTTCCTCCCCAAGCATTAGCTCTTCTTCATAGTTAAAGATGCCTTTTCCTCCCCCAAAGTGTTTGGGATTTTCAGGGCTGTGCTTCCAGATACAAGGACACATATCGGTAGAGAACCCCAGCCTTTTTTCTTTCTCTAGACAAAGTGACCTAGAAACACTGAGTACATTTCTAGCATGTTCAAAGCAAATAATTAAAGCCCATCTTCAGGTCATTTTATTTTGCAGAGAACTCACAATGCAGACAGACACAGATGTCCTTGTCTGTATTTTTCATTTTAGAAATAATTGAATGTAGAAGTGGGTTCACTCTGGGCTGAGTTTCTGTCATTATTAGTGTTCAACATTTCCCTTTTCTAAACAATCCCCTGAGATTATTTTAGTAGATATCTTATTTCCATGATAGACAACATCAACCTTATCCAAGGCCATCTGGCATAAACAAGTTCCTTTATTCTCGGTCTATAACCTCAGTACATCACTAAACAATTCCTCAGTAAATCCCGGCTGCATCCCTGCTATTTTAATCAATCCTGCACACATGACGCAGCTGGGTCTATGATTTGGCTCAGGACTAGAAAAATGGAGCTGGAGCCATTCTGTGCCTTGGAAAGGAGAATATAAAGTTGTGGGGAAATCAGACTCTTAAAGGAATCTTCACTGTTTCCAACATTGACATAAAAAGGGCGTTTGGCAGAGTTGGAGGAGAGGAATCAAACAGAGCCAGTCTAGGGATTGTTGCCAAACTGAGGGATTGAGTTTTGCTTAAGGGAGGAGTTAAAACTTCAAGGGCATGGCAGTAAGATAAAAGAGGGGAATTCTAGCTGGCTTTATCGCTAGCAAACATTTTACTGGAAAATAGGCTCCATAGTCAAGTGGCAATCCATGTTGGACCACATGGAAAACCTTTCTCAACCCCTGGAACTCCATGAGAGTGGGCTGGTGAAACCGAGTGAAGAGAGATGAGTAAGCCCAGCTGCAGGAGCACCCACACCTACTACACGGGCTTTCTGTCTGCCGCTCTATTGCAGCTGCTCCCAGGGCCACAGCAGGCCCATAAGCAGGGACAATGCGGCAGCAGCTGAGCTCAGTAAAAACGGAATCTGGGCCATGATGGAGACCATGCAAGACAGAGCTTTCTTTATTTTTAATCCAGTCCATTAGGCAATCATTCCTTCATTCCTTCTTCTCACACAGTTGTCACTTGAGCAGAAAAGGAAAAGCCTTATAAGTGATTTCAGGTACTACTTGGGTTGTGCCATGGGCCCTACGATTAAATCCCTTTGGATTCTCCTAAAACAAAGGATGCGAGAGAGCACTGATAGTCCCAGAGTGACCTGCCGCACTGACAATGGGGCCAAATGAATACCATCTTCTCTGCATTGGGGGGCCACAGAAAGCAGGCCCAGTGAGTTATTTACTTGTAGCAAAGGAGCACACCTGTCACTTACCAACGAAATGAAATCTACAGGCTTTATGGATGTTTTCTCATTTGTTTTTGTTATTGACGGTGTTCCCGAGAAAATGATTTAAGTAATTAGCCGCTCTGTATGGGCATGCAAAGAGTTTACCTTTACTAAAGCAAAGCAAAATACAGTCTTCTGGTGCCTAATGTTCTATCATTGGCCATATACAATTATTTTAAGATGTGCTATCTTGCTGATACCTACTAAAACGGATTAAAATTATAGATCACTGTCTCTGTTCCAGGAAAGCTGATGGCATCGAGAGATATTTCGTCTCCTGAAATGGTGAATAACACAGCTGTCAACGGCTGACTCTAAGAACCAGCTGTCCTCACATTCTGATGACCAAGAAGCCAGATTGTTGATAGATAAAGCGGAAGGAAACAGATCTAGGAGAGTGGGGCTTAAGTCCTATCTCTCACTCTGTCCATGTAATCTTCGGGCATCTCATCAAACCTCAGTTTCTTCCTCTAGAAAATGAAGATAATGAAACCTTCATACTTCATAAGATTGTGAAGATTAAGAAGGAAAGAGTTCATGAAGCTTCCATACAAGCATGGAATACCCTTCTGTTCATGCACCCATGAGTTGCAAGAAGCATGTGTCTATGTACACGCCCGCAGACACATATGGACATCTGAGTGAGGGGAGTCCGAAATGATGACTGTTTTAAAGGAATTTTTATCTAAAAATGCTTAAGAACCTCTAAACAAGAGACATATCTTCTAGTGACACATAAGCATAGGCACACACATGTAATCCAAGACACGTAGTGTAAGACAGGCAAAGAAAACACACACATCCGACAGGAACTTAAGTGCCCAATAGCACGCACACACTAATAAGAAACACACAGTATTGACTTTTACTGACTTGTGTCCCTTTTCATTTATCATTCGACTGTTCAGAAGTTTTTTTCTCACAGGACAAATATTAATGCTTGAAGGATATTTTACCAAAGAAGTGACATCTCACCAAAGAGTCAGACACGACTGAGCATCGGTGAGGCTGTGTAGAATCCAGAAAACTCATACCTCGCTGGCTCAAATGTAAAATTGTTTGGCCACTTTGGGAAACAGTGCAGTGGTTTCCTAAAATGCTAAACATTTTAAAAACCCATTTAAAACTTAACCTATGACCCAACAATTTCACTCTTGGTAACCTACCAAGGGGGTATGAAAGCACAAGTTTCCACATAGACCTGTACAAACATGTTCATAGCAGCATCATTCAAAATGGCCCAAAACTGGAAAGAAAAAATGTCCACCAAGTCAGGAATGCATAAACAACATAGATATATCTATCTAGTCAAGAGTATACATCAGCAATAAAAAGGAATGAAGTACTGATACTGATGCTGCAACATGGATGAAACTTGAAAATCTCACACTAAGGGAAAGCAGTGAGTCACTGACAGCCATTATTACATGGTTTCACTTCTGTAAAACGTCCAGAGATGGCTACTGAATAAGGACAGCATACATCTCTTTGGTTACCTGTGAGTCGAGGGGACAAGGGACAGTGGCAAAGACTACAAAAAGGCTCAAGGAAGTTAATAAAGAAGTTATAAAACTGGACCACAGCAACAGTTTCATAAATCGACACATGTACTATAAAATATTGAGTTGTACAGGTAAAAGGGGTGACTCTGCGGTATACAAATAATATCTTTTTTTTTTTTGAGAAGTTTTCGCTATAGGGCACATGCACTTGCCAGACAGACAGAGAGAGACATAGAGACAGAAAGCGAGAAATCACCCCCCAGAGGGGATGGTCACGCCGCAATCCCTTCTCCTCCATTCTCTTCTCGGGATCTTGGGCACACACACACACACGCGCCCGACGTGAGTTTTAAGCCACCGGGTCTGGGATGCAAACCGCGGTCGACTACGTGGGAGACCAGCGACATAGCCATTACGCTAACTGCTGGTTCCCTACAAATAATATCTTAATACAGATGTCCTCCAAAGGGAGTGAAAGGGGCCAGCAGGTGACATAGCGGTTAAGACACTGTACTTCCATGACCAAGACCGGGCCCCTCTTGGAGGTGCTTTCTCTCTCTCTTCTCCTCCCTCTTGCTCTCTCCCTGTCTGTCTCTCTATTTCTGTCTGGAAAGTACATGTACCCTCTGGCAATTAATAATAATAATAAAATAGAGACTATTCGAAAAGATTTAGAAAATATAAGCTGGAAGAGCTACAAAAACTCTTTTTGGTTTTATTTTCATTTTAAAATGAAAAAACTATTCAAAAATTATTTTACTCTTCTTTTCCTCTCTCAATTTCTTCCTTAACCTCTTGGTTACAGTGCTCAGCCTGAATGTCTTCCTTATCAGTTACAGGAGGAAGGAAAGCAGCCTCCAATGGAGGTAATAAAATTAGAAGGTGCAGAAGTTGGCATAGATAGCACTTTGGGAAAACTATTTGTGTTTAACAGTTTCCACCTAGTCTGGAAATAAGACTTTTTGCCTCTGTGCAACATCAAACCAAAAAGTGACAAGGTAATTCATTGATATTTTAGCTTATGAGTTGCAATTTGAGTGAGGGAATGCTTCTTCAATGGCCACTTTACAGATTCTTACCGTTAGACGTAGGAAAGGAGGGACCAGAAGATGGCATAATGGTTACGTCCTTGGGCTCCCATGTAGCAAACCATAGTTCGAGTCCTGGACCTGGAGACTTGACACTCACACTGGGCACATGTGCACGCATGCCTGAAATCCCGATAGGAAAATGGAGGAGAAGAGATTGTGGCATGGCCATTCCCCTAGGGGGCGATTTCTCACTTTCTATCTCTCCATCTCTCCAGCAAGTCCATGTGCTCTATAGCAAAAATCCTCTCAAAGGAAAAAAACAAGAAGAAGAAGAAGAAGTAGGAAACAACGAATTCACAGCATGAGTAAATAATGTTTATTCTTAGATATGAAAAGTTTGATTATTCACAGTTTTTTTCTAACAGAATTTCCAAAGAACAGAAGCATCTTCTGCTAACTCTATTACTTCAGATTGCTACCTTCTAAAAAAGCTCAATGGTTCATATCCAGCATCCCAAAAAGTTGCCAGATTTACATATTTTAAGCTAATTGGAGAATAGTCTCAGGTTTAAAAATAATGTAGCAGGATTACAGCTTAATATACTAGAGCGAGAGGACCAAAGTAAATAAGTAGCTTTGAGCCTATAACCCAGTGGAGAAGTGTGCATGCATTCTAAGAGGGTGCCCTGTGAGCCCTGACCAGTGAGCCGCCACAATCTCTACTCTGTGGTCACCAAGGACATGGAGGTGACTGTTGGGAGAGAGTGGAGGAGCAGGAGCCAATGACAAAATGTAATGGGTCTGGGACTAGCAGTTAGGGTCATGGCTATGTCAGCGAACTCCCATGTAGCTGACCATGGTTCAAGTCCCAGAACTGGTGGCTTAAACTCATGCCGGGCACCTGTACGTGCGTGCCCAAGATCCTGAGAGGAGAATGGAGGAGAAGGGATTGCAGCGTGGCCATTCCCCCCAGGGGGTGATTTCTCGCTTTCTGTCTCTGTCTCTCTCTGTCTTTCTGGCGACCACACACGTCCTATAGCAAAAACCTCTCCAAAAAAAGAAGAAAGAAAAAAAAAAGTAATGGGTCAACAGAGCTTGGTGTCAGTAGCACATCTTTTTAAACTAATTCAGACCCAGATTCACTTAAAGGGAAGTCTAGGTCTGAAATCTCGGGCAAACAGTACAATGTCATTATTTATGGAACGTGTATTCAATGCATGTTGCTTTAAAGGACAAGGAAGGAAATCAGATGATAGCAACTCGATTGTATTTCAATTCATGCACAAAGTATTTACTGAATATCTAATATGTCCAAGACAATGTCTGAAGGTCTCTACGGATTACTGGTAAGACAAAGAGCCATTCCTCACCTTCAAAATCAGCTCTTAACCAAGAACACAGGGCATTAATTTCAATATTTCGAATGCAAAATAGAAATTGAAAAGTGCTACAGGAAAAGACAGGGTGGTATAGAAATTGAGAGTAGGGAGTTTCTAAAGATGGGGAGGAGGGAGTTGTTTATGAAGGGTGGGGCATAGGATTAGTGTGCACACAAAGGAATGAAACATAAGGGACCCACAAAATAGATCAAGCTCTGGAGAGAGGAGCAGGCTGTATGGTTTAACCAGAAGTTAGGAGGCTCAAAGACAATTTTAAAAGACTAGCAAGCTGGGTGGTTTGAACAGGCTGGTGCCTAAGGAAGCAAGACTAAGTCAATTCAGCATTTTGCATTTGCCCAGCAGCACCACCTGAACACATGCCCGAGACCTTATGGGCTGGGAGTGAAAAAGGAAACAGCAACAGTGGTGCAGTTAATAGTAACCATCACAGTCCAAGGAACATCTGGGGAAAGGACTGGCAGCAGTGACTGCTACCCCGTTTTTCCATGCTCTACTATCCAGTGGCGTACAGTTAATGTTAGTTGTTATCATCCCTGCAAGTGTTAAGAAATGCACATACTTGGGACCAGCAGGTGGCATGGTGGTTAAGGCGCTGGACACTCCCACATGGTTAACCATGTGGTTCGAGTCTTGGCAGCTTGCTTTCTCTCTCTCTCTCTCTCTCTCTCTCTCTCTCTCTCTGTGTGTGTGTGTGTGTGTGTCTTCCTGATCAAATTAAAATAAATTACATGAATAAATAAAATTAAATAAAAATAATTTTTAAAAAATAATTCAAGTACTAGGACAAGTAGGTGGTGTAGTGATTAAGGTGCTGGACTTCCATATGGCCGACTGCGGCTTGAGTCCCAGACCTTGCATTTAGAAAAAGAAAATGTATTTATTTATTTTACATTCATTCACTGTATATTATTACAGCTTATGAAATGAATTCTCCCATCCAGAATACACTGAATATTGGCCCAGTCTAAGATATTACTATACCTTTTATCTAGCACTCCAGGCATATGTGAGTGTGTGTGCAAAACCCCGAAAGGAGGATGGAGGAGAAGGGGTTGAAGTGTGGCCGTCCTCCCGAGGGGGGTGGTTTCTCAATTTCTCTCTCACTATCTCTTCCTCTCCAGTGAGTACACGTACCCCATGCCAAAAACCTTAAGAACCCAAAAAAAGAAATGTATATACCTAGATAAAATAAAAAGTGAGTGGATGTTATTGTGGGTACTAATTAAACCATAGTAAAGGGAAAAGACAAGAACTGATTTTGAATGTGCCGCTGGTAGGGGTCAGATTTTGCCACTTAGTAAATACCAATTTTGCAAGAATATGCTGCCTTTGAACCACTAACTCAGAACAATGAATTATATCTGAGCTTCAGGACTGTTCTGTCCGAAAACTGGGTTTAGTAGGAACAAGCCCCCCTGAATGACACTAACCAGTCCTCCAGAGTCTCGTTTTTCATTTCACCATCTTTCAGGCGACTTGAGACAATGAACAGAGTGGCCGATCCTGTTCACCGGGTAGGACTCCCCTGCTTCTCATCTCTGCCTTCACTTTGTTTTTCTTCTCAGAGGACAAAAGGAGCGAGTCAGCTGCCATGCAGCCCAGCCCAGGCCTTCTCACAGGGGTTCTACAAGCTGGGGAAGCAGGTCTAAGTCAGCAGGGCTTTTGCTCAGATCCTAAGGGGAGCTCACATTCCTGCCATTCTTTTTGTCTTCATGGGCTTGTGTGACATCCCTCTCAGGAAGACTCGGTGAGTCGTCACACACTGGGGTGGAATTTCAATTTCACATAAAGTGGTCCAGTAGTTTCCCATGGTGATAAACCATTGTGCTGTGTTCTTTTCACTCCCAAAGTATAAGATCTTGTGGACATCTTCAGATGGTGTTGTTGGACAAGCTGCTTAGTAAAACTCAGTATGCTACATTCAGAAACTCAAGGCTTTTTAGCTATTTTTTTTTTTTCTTTTGGAGAAGCTTTTGCTATAGGGCACGTGCACTTGCCAGAAAGACAGAGAGGGACAGAGAGACATAGAAAGTGAGAAATCATCCCCCAAAGGGGATGGCCATGCCGCAATCCCTTCTCCTCCATTCTCTCTCGGGATCTTGGGCATGCACGCACACGCGCCTGACCTGAGTTTAAGCCACCGGATCCAGGACTCGAATCGCAATCGACTACATGGGAGTTCAGCGATATAGCCATTACGCTAGCTGGTGGCTTAAGCTGACTTTCACTATTTCAACCCATTTATGATTCCCAGCTTTGCAGTAATATCGTGTGTGTGTGTGTGTGTGTGTGTGTGTGTTTACCAGAGGGTGCATATGCTTGCCAGAAAGATACAGAGAGAGAGAGAGAGAGCACAAGTAAGGACCTCCCCATGAGGCATGGTCAACCTACCATCCTTTCTCCTCCATTTCGTACCCCTCTGCCCCCGGATTTTGGGCAGGCACATTCATGTACTTGGTGTATTTTTCTTTTTTCTTTTTCTCTCTTTTTTTTTTTGTAAAACCAGGCCACTTTAATGTTTTTGCACAATTTAATAAATAATCTTTTGATGTAAGACCAGCTATATTCAGAAACATCACAGTCATGATGGTTTTCCAGAATGGTGTATCATCCTCAAAAATTACAAGGAGGTATTTTTATGCAATTGCTATCAAACCTACAATAAGACGGCATCTATGCATCCATCATTTTCAGGATTGTTGGTAACTTGGGTGTATTCCCCCCAAATAACCTTTCCTCCCTGTGTCACAGGCCCAACTCGCTCATGTTCACCTCAATGACAGTACCTTTGGTGATAACACCCAAAGTTGTATATAGTGGGGATGAGGGATTCTTCTTTATACCAAGTGTGGATAGGCAGAAGGCGGCTTTCAGTGCAGGATGTGTTACGTGGGTCTCTTTGAAATGGAAGCCCATTGGCCTAATGAATCTTTCATATTTAGGTGGTTTTCTAATAAAGCCATCTCCAACAAAGCAGACCTTTGTAACCATCCTCTTCCATGCCTTCTTTCTCTTTCCTGTTCGAATAACTTTTAATACTTCTGTTTCTCTCAGGCTCAAAATTTGGATAGAGGGACTTCCCATTTTCCCACTTTCTCTTTCCATTTTTCATCATACTGGAAAGTACTTTAGCTCGGAACCGTCCTTCTCTGTCCAACAGATCAGCAGGTGCTGCTCCTTGTGGAGTCTGTTCGTCATTCTCCTGTTTGGTGTTCCTCTTTTCATGCATCTTGATGGTCTTTTTCATTTGTATTTTCTCAGCCTGACGCTGTTGATGATAGAGCTTAGCCTTCAGACCAATCATCCTTTTTGCCTTCTTTGAACGTTCATGAGACTCTCAACTTTTCTTCTTTGTTTCTCGTGGTAATCCAAACAGTATCCATAACGTTTATGATGTAATTCTATATATTCATTTTGGGGCATGGTGACAGCTGCAGAGTTGCCAGGAGCAGCCTCCTGGTTGGAAAGAAGCTGCCGAATTTCAGGACTCAGAGGCCCACCTCTCAGTGTATTTTTCAAGCCACAGGCCTGGAATTCTATCTGCTGTCAGCCATGTGGCACCCAGTCACTTTAACCAGAGGGCCACGGGCTTGCCTCGAGGCAATATGGTTTTTAATTCCCATTTTACTAACAGGCTGATAAATAACTTCATAACGCCAATAGGTGAGACGTCACTTCAGCCCCTAAGGCATGTGATACTTCTAAGTTTGCACTGTAACCTGCTGGGGGAAAAAAATTACTTTAATATCCAATTGTTTCATTTCTATGCTGTGGATATGATTTCTAATGAGGTTATAGATTTTCTTTAAATACTCTCATTTCTCACAAAATGGCATGCAAACAAAAGGTATTACTGTTCATTATCTTTTCCACACGTTTTGGCTCTGGTACTCTTGGGAAAATTTGGGCTGTGAGAATGGGAATATACTGCCTGGGCCCTGGAGCCGTTCTTTCTGAATAATCTCAAGCATCATCCCATGACAAACAATAAGACTTGTGTTTCCTCTTACCTGGAACACAGCGCTCAATACACTCATCCATCTCTCCATGCGTCATTCTAATGAGCCTCGCTGCGTTTAAGAGGTATCTGGTCCGCTAATGCACTCAGAGTGTCTGCAGCAAAGAGAAAAAATGAACGCCCAATTCCCAGCACTCTCTCACTTGATAATAAAAACATACAGTAAACTCTGCATTCTGAACATTTTCGCATTGCCTTGTTAAAATGAAAGAGCCAAAAGAAAATCGGATAGAAAAGAGAAAGGTGTTCCGATAGAGAATGCAGCACCGGTGCCTCAGGTCAGACTTCCAGGAAGAACCTGTCTCCCACCTTATGGACTGCAGCTGCCCTTGATGGGAAAGGAGCTCCACTTATCATTGACCTTCCATGTCAGTGGCCATGAGAGCACCAGGCCTGAGTGAACTTGGGCATTCAACTTGATCCTTTTCACAAAGGAGAGTTCCAGGTTATAAAAATAAATAAAGAAACCAGGGTCTGCTATTAGTCACAGTGGACATTCCAGAAACAAGACAAGGAAGAACAGCCCCCATGGTGAGTAAAATGCAGACCGATCCAGTACTTACACAGGGAGGCATTCAATGCGGTCTTTGCCGAGGGTCCCATTTCCATGTATTTCCTTTCCATACATGACCTCCTTGTCTTGAGATTTCCTCATAACAGAATAGAAGTCGAAGAGAAGGGATGTCTATGGGCATGCAAAGGAAGAAGAGAAGTTCGGACAATGGGTTCATTTAGGCTTTCTGTCTAGTTGCTCGAGTGCTCGGATTATCTTAGCCGTAGAGCCACTTAGGACAGTGGCTTTCCTAAGGTCAAAAATGACTTGGCGTTCTGTCACTGGCTCTGGGAGTCAATGACTTTTGGTGCAAGATAACCACTCAGGTGCCCCTTTGTGCCACATCCACAGAACATGTCAGGGAAGATTGTATTCTACGTGACAGTAACCTCTCACCCCTGGCTATCAAGAACCCAGAGTGCCTGAACCTTCTGTACCAGCTGGTTAGAAAGACACTCATGGGTCCAGCGCTATTGCATCCTGAAAGATGGCTGCTTGTCTTTCTATGCTACCATTCATTCCACTCAGGCATAGACTCAACTTTCACTAGAAATAATAGTCATTCTATATTTTTCATTATTATTGTTTTTAATTTACATATAATACATATTTATGGAGTACAATGTGGTTTTACAAAACATATACATTATGGAATGATAAAATTATCTACCATCTCAAACATTTATCATTTTGTGTTGTGTACATTCAAAATATACTCTTCTAAGTATTTTGAATCAGAGATTGAACTGTCACCAAATACCATTCATTACTTTACTGTGCTACAGTATTCTAGAACTCATTCCATGTAGCTACCTGTACTCTTATATCGGTTAACCAAGTTTTCCTCATCCATCCATTCTCCTCCACTTTCCAACTTCTGGTGTTTACCACTTATTTCTCCATTTCTATGCAATCGAATCTTTTAGCTTCCATGAATGAATGAAAAGAAATAGTCTTTGTCTTTCAGTGCCTTGCTTATTTCACTTAGCATTATTTATTCTATGTTTATCCATGTTGCCTCAACTAACTGCATTTTGTCCTCTTTTACAGCCAAATAATCATCCAGTGTGTATGTACACCACATTTTCTTTAGCTGTTGTTGGACACATAGGTAGATTTTGTATCTTCGCTATAATGAATCATGCTACGACAAACACAAAAGTGTAATATCTCTTCAACATGTTAATTTCTTTTCATTTGGGCACATACACACCAATGACATTATTGGATCATAAGGTAATTCTGTATTTTTAGTTTTTTGAGAAATATCCTTATGTATTTCCATAATGAGTACACTAAGTTGCCACCAATAATAGACAAGAGTTCCTTTTCTCTACACCTGTGATCCTTTGTTTTTCATAACAATTATAGTAACAATAATAATGATGTTTTAGGCTTGTGGAGGCTTTGCCAGGGCCCGTTCCATGTGCTTTCTCTAAATTAGTTGTCAATCCTCCATAGAAGAGGTACCACTATGGGTGCCATTTGACAGGGTAGAAAATGGCTACAAGGTCTCTATAAACTTGACAAGATCACATGTACTAAGTAATGAAGCTGAGATCTGATCACAGCCAAGACAACCCCAAAGCTATATCTGAAACCCTACATTTTACTGTCTACAAGAGTGAAAAATAAAGGTCTTTGTTCCTTTGGTCATTGATGACGTTGAGAGTCAATGCCACCAACTTTCTTAGGTAGAAACTCTATAATGTGCTCATGGTAGCTCTAATTTGGACAAGTGAATAACCAAAACAATATTAACTGTCAAACTTCCTTGGCAAGTTACTTTACATCTTAAAACTTAGATGTCTCATTTGAAAAACAGGAATAACAACAGTTTATTTCACAGGACTGTCATAAAGATTAAGTGAGTCATTGCATTAAAATGACTTCATGTATAAAGTTTTAGACATAAAAGCGCTGTAGTTATTGTATCTATTTATTATAAATATTCATTAAATTGTATATAATATTTAAAAGCTATATATAAAATGATGATATAAATAATTTAATAAAATAAGGATTGTACCTAAATTCCAAAACATAGATTATTCAACTTTCTTGTATTTTTTTATTTACACATTCTAAACATATATTTGTAAAAGATACAGTGTGATTTTTTCGGTACATGAATACAATGTGAAATGATCAAATCAGGTTTAATTAATATATCATCATTTCAATTATTTTATTATTATTTTATGTTGGGCCATCCAAAATTCTCTCTTTTACCTATATTTTGAAGTCTATTATGAGTTATTGTTAACTATAGCTACTCTTCTGGGCTACAGAACCCTAGAAATTTTTCCTTCTAACTGAATAATTTTCTGGGCTACAGAACCCTAGAAATTTTTCCTTTTATCTGACTCATTTTGTATCTATTAACCAATATTTTTCTATCCTCCCTCCCACCCACTCTTCCCCCAGTAACCACTATTCTACGTTCTATTTATATGAAGTCAACTTTTTTTGTTTCCACATACCGTTGAGTACATATGATTTCTTTTTCTTTCTTTGTCTGGCTTATTTCACATAACATAACTTTTGATCAAATAAATTGTTGGTATTTTATTTGCCGTTGAACTTTTTCCCCATATGGATCATTCCTTTTTTAAGAATCATTTCATTTTATTTATTATTGTTATAATTTTAAAAATTAGCTATAGGGCTCATGCACTTACCAAAGAGAGAGGAAAAATGAGAGAGCAAGCCACCAGGTCTGGGACTCAAACCATGGTCACCCATTTTGGATTCCAGTGCCCCATCCACCATACCACCTGCTGGTCTCAAGAATAATTCTTAAAATAATTAGCAGTCTCGAGCACCCTGTAATCTCAGTCATTTCACTTGTTTTCTTTCCCATGAATGCTTATGCTTCAGGAAGCAAGGCAAACATGCCAAATGTGAGGAAGGCAACCAGGGACCATCTTGACCTTCTCAGATGTGCACAAGAGGAACAAGGTGAGCATCACCCCAGGGTCCATTATTCATCACTCAGGTGAACAGTGCAGTGACTCTTCTCCACTTAATCATCTTCCCATTTTAAAACATAACTCAGAACATCATTCAGCTATGAAGAGACAGACAGCATCTCTACGCACTTACAGAACAGGCTGTTCCTGTTCAAGCCCGAATCCACACAGCTTCAAGCAGCTGATAAGAGAATGTGAAGTAAGACAAAACACAACAGTTAAACTTCTGAAGTAGTCACTGAACTGGGACTCGTATGATAAAATGTTCCCACAAAAGTCTGAACCCTTTTAATTACTAAATCAATTAAGCTAATTTTCAAGAGACTGTTTCCGTAGATAGAAAGGAAATGTTTAGGATTGAATGTGCAGATTACTCCCAATTCTGAAATGTTAACAAAGTGCTTCCAATCCTCTGGGGCCCAAAGATGCTACTGATTCCAAGAGTTTAAATATAGTAATGACAGCCACTAGGTGGCTTCCCTTCTTCCAGAAGGTCAAAAGAGGCCCTAGTTGGATAGAAAAGTCCTAGTTACAGAGCTGTGAAACTGCTCTATTAAATGGCCTAAAAATAACAGCAAAAGCAGCAGCTATCACTTAGAAAGTGCAAGTCTTGCTCTAAATGCTCAATTAAGGGCTTTTACTTGCCATTTCCTTTCATTTTGACAATAACTCTCTAAGGTAAGTTATTATCCCACCCACAGGTTTGGAAACTAAAGTTAAGCAAGGTTAAATATTATATGCCTAAGTTCCCGTGACCAGTAAATGTGAAGACAGAATTTGAACACAGGTCAAACAAGTTATGCCATGAAAAAGAAAACCTTGATTAAAATGGAAAGCTTCTTTATACTCGGTTCTTATCATTGCACATCTCTATCCAGAACCTGTCATGATTCGTTGTACCTCTGAGGTACTTTATGGCCTTAAACCTTATCCTATGACACATTTCTGGCTCTGTCTTTCTCTCCACACAAGCAGGGTCATATTTCATTTTCTTTAGTACATTCCCATGATGTGCATATTTTTCTGGCCCTGTTTGTGCTAGTTCTTGTCCTCAAACCTCCCTTAACTACTGGTCACTCACTCAATATGAATTGTTCAGACTCTATCTGTCCTTCAAATGTTGGGTTAATGGTTGGTACCCCAAAGATTTATGACTTAGAATTTGATCTACCGTGCATTGGGAGGAGGTGAGACCATTAAGAAGAGAGACCTAAGGAGTGGTGATTGGATCATGGAGGCACCATCTTTAAGGATAGATTAACGTGGCTTCCTGTGGGAAGGGATTAGTTATTGTGTGAGTGGGTTATAACAAAAAGAAGATGGCGGCTCCTAGGTCTCTCCTTCTGGATGTGTCACCTTTTCCTCTGCCTCTGTCGGACATATTGTAATGCTGACCCACACCTTTGGACTTGACAGCCTCCAGAATCATAAGCCAAATAAATTTCTGTTCTTTATCAATTACCCAAATTTAAGCATTTCTGCTAGCAACACAACAGTGAACTAAGATAAACACTTATTCAAATGCCATCCATCTAGGTCATTGGCTGGTGCCACTTCAAGAAGACTAATTTTTGCCAGGAGATACAATACTTAGCATTGTGGCTAAGAGTTTTTTATGTTTTGTTTTTTTTTTTTAGGATTTTGCCATAGTGCGTGTGCACTCGCCAGAGAGAAACAGTGAGAGGGTAGGTGAGAAATCATCTCTTCCCCTAGAGAGAAGGGCCAAGCCACAATCCCTGCTCCTTCAATCTCCTCGTAGGATTTTGGGCATGCACACACATACATCCAGTGTGATTTTCAAGCTTCCAGGTCTGGGATTCAAACCATTAGCCATGTGGGAATCCAGTGCCTTAACCACTACACCTGCTGGCCCCATGGCTTAGAGTTTGAGCACAAAATTCAGATCCAGTTTTTCATATTTTGTGACCATCAGCGTGTTAGTTAACTCCTAGATAAACAAATCTCCTTTTTCTGAAGTTATCCTGTGATACTTATGACCCTCTCTACCTTGTTTCTCATCTGTCATCTCTTGTTAGCCATCTTATTTCTTCTAAAAAATAACATGCTCCCAAAAAGCATATGAAAACATGCTCGATATCTCTTATCATAAAGAAAATGCAAATAAAAATCACAATGAGATACCATTTATACCCTAGTCAGAATAGCTAAGATTAAAAAAAAAACAAACAAACAAACAAAAAAAAAACGATAAGCGCTGGTGAGACTGCAGTGGAAAGGGAATTCTCATACACTGTTGGTGGGAATGTAAATTAGTACATTTATTGTGGAGTACAATATGGAGTTTCCTCAGAAACCTACAAATAGATCTACCATATTACACAGTAATTCCACTCTTAGATATCTATCCAGAAGATAGAAAAATGCTTAGTCAGAAAAACACTTGCACATTCATGTTTATTGTAGCATTATTCACAATATCCAGGACATGGAATCAACCCAAAAGTTTAAGAACAGATAAGTGGATTTTAAAAAATGTGGCACATGTACTCTATGGAATACTACTCAGGGATAAAAAATAATGAGACCCTGCCATTTGATATAAAGTAGACAAATATGGAAGATGTAAAGCAAAGTGAAGCAAGCCACACTCTGAAAAACAGGCATCGTATGTCCCCATGTAATACATAACAGAAACTGAAAGGTTGGAAGGTATAATAGCAAGGAGGACAACTATAGATACCAGAAACATTATAGCAGTGGGGTGGGTAATGGAGTGAGAGGGAATGGATGAAGAAAAACAAAAACCAAACAACACATCTAACAGACACATTTAATAGATGCTGATGATAATGTATGTGGTAATGTCTTTGACTTGACTAATATGCACAGTATTCATGCTAGGAAAAACCATGCTGTACTCTGTAAAGATGCTCAGTAATTAAATGTAAATAAAACAATAAAATTTTAAAAAGAAATAGAAAAGAAAAAAAAAACAGTAATATGCTCCAGAGCATAGGTATATGCTCTGGATAAAAAAGTGAATGAGTGATTAAGTGACTATTCAGATGACCTCACTGGCCATCATTCTCTTGAACTGCAAGTAGTTTGTCATCCTTTTAATTTAACAGTGGAGATAGATTAGACTCTTTCAAAGCTAACTCAAGGCCAACTCAGAACTCAGCCCACGTCTTCTTGGCCCTTCTGCCATATCGCATTCTTTCCAGCTGTAAGAAGTTATCTATTCATTTCTACACCCTTTTTAATTCTTCTCTTGAAAATATCTTTCGTGGTTAATAAAATATTTAATCCAAAACTATTTGTCCTTTCCCAGACTTGCTTCTTGGCTATTTCTATCTCTTCAGATCCTCGATTTCTAGCCCAAATTACCTCAAAGAAGGATTAAAAGAACATTTTTCTTACTAAAATTCCAACGGAAAATCTCTATCTAGGCCATGTTCTAAAATAAAGTCCTGTGGATTTTGTATTTACATGATTCTACTCTTCCTTGAATAAAAAGAAATGCCACTTACCTGAAGAGGCACCTTGTTCTAGAAAGTGACCTTCACCACCCCTTCGCCACTCCCACCCTGACTGCTGCTGGGCCCAGATGGACGCTCTCCCAGGGCTGATCAGCTTCTACCCCTTCTTTGAGGTGACAGTGGCCATGCATGGACTCTTCTGAAGTCTGTTTTCCTTCCCTACA
>NW_006159428.1:17055-20993 GCF_000334495.1 Tupaia belangeri chinensis
ACTTGAATTTCAAATTGAGATTTACATCCTTTTCTAAACCCTACTCAACTTTCTTGCACATCTTAACTTGAATCAGTTCCTAGGGCTGACAGTCAGACAAGATAGGACAAAGGCGTATCCAGAGCTCCTACGGGAAATTCTCAAAGTAAATACACTCATTCCACCCTGCACTAAGAATCATTGCCCTGGTAGCCACATTTTTTCAGAGGGTGGGCCATGGTGCTTAGGTGTCTGAGAGAGGGAAATTGAGCATGTGGGATACATCCTGTGCTTCCTGTGTGTTAAGGAGTTGATAAATACTTGCTGTTCATTATTGAAGTCTAACGTATACAAAAATGTCACTGGTACTGCCCCATTATAAGTAAGGCATTAAGACTTAGAGAAGTTCACAAACAAGCTGGTGTCACCCAACAATTATGTGATCAGAGACAAAATGCTCTCTGAACCCTATGCCCAAATGCCTAGCCACAACGCCATGTATTGTACCCCTGGCAAAAAGTAGTCTTCTTAAATAGCACCAGACCGTGGTCTAGTGGTTAAAGGAGCTAGATCCCACATGGGCAACCGTGCGGTTGGAATCCCAGACTCCACACCTTGAAGAACATGCCAGGCATGTGTGTATGTGTACCCACAATCCCTATCAAAAAAAAAGAGAGGTGAAGGAGAAGGGATTGCGGTGTAGCCACACCCCATAAAGGATGCTTTCTCCCTCTCCCTCTGTCTATCTGTCGGTGGCAAGTGCACACACCTTTTGCCAATTATTTTTAGAAGTTAAAAATTTAAAAAAAAAAAAAAAGGTATAGAGGCTGGCCCTGTACCCTAGTAGTTAAGAGCGCCAAATCCCATGTGACTGACCAAAGTTCAAATCTGAGTCCTGGCAGCTTGCTAAAAACACATGCCCCAAGCCCCAAAAGGATGGAGAAACAGAGATGGGATTGCAGTGTGACCATGCCCAAAGCAGTGGTGCTTTCTACCTCTCTTTCTTTTGGTTTTTCTCTGACAAGCACATGTCATAATTGCCTTCTGACAATCAAGGGAAAAAATAGCGCTCTGTGTGTAATCTGTGTGTCCAGTCTCTGCACTCCGGACATCAGCACAGTTACTGGAATAGCCAGGGTCCAGACGAGTCCACTGTTATCCTAAGAACCGTAGGCGTCTCGAGAAGAACTGTAGGGCATCCAAGGACGGCAGAGGAGTCTGGAGAATGGCAAAACCACGCCACGCAGCCAGCACTGCAGATCTCGGGACACTCAGTTTCACAGTCAGTTTTATACGCATGGACTATGAATCATGGTATGCATAAAGATGATGCAGAATTCTAATACTCATTTTCGATTCTTCTAAACGATGCTTAGGAAGTGACCTTCGTGCTGGCCTGTGGAAGCCCTATCACCTCTCCTCACTCGGGCTGTCTGAGATCTGCTTAGCTCTGCACATCCCACTGTGGACTGCTCCCTTGCTCTCCTGCCCACAGGTCACGATCTTGAAGAAGGCTGATTAGCGTTTATACCAGTGTTCATCGAATAGCAGGTTTGCCCCTACTAGTGAATCATGCAATCGATGGAAGTTGTCACCGGTATTTTCAAACAAAAGAACAGGCCCTGCCATAGTGGCACAGCAGGAAGGTGTCACTGCACAAGGCGAGGCCACCTGGAAGGCCCAGGTTCAGTTCCACACCCAACTTAAACAGGCCGGGGAGTGCTGCCTGCAGGTGGTCCTAGCTAACTGGGAGGCCAGTGCAGGAGGATCATGACATCTGAGCCCTGCCAAAAATCTCTCTGTTTCATTAAAAACAGAAAAGAATTTAACTGAATAAAAACTATCATGAGGGCCAACAGGTGGAGGAGTGGCTGGGGCTCTGGACTCCCACACAGCTGATGGCAGTTAAGAGTTCCAGACCTGGCAGCTTGAGAATCGCTCCAGGCACGTGTGCATGCATGCCCAGAGTCCCAGGAGGAGAATGGAGGAGAAGGGACTGCAGCGTGGCCATCACCCTGGGCAGTAATTTCTCACTTTCCCTCTCACCATCTCTCTGTCTCTCTTCAGCAACCACATGTACCCTATGGCAAAAACCTTAAGAAAGAAGGGAGAAAAAGAAAAAGATTATGATACATAACAATGTCCAACAAAACTTTCAGTCTACTAATATAAAAACATGTAGATGCCTGTATTTATTAGATCTTCAGATCACAGCCCCAAAAGTTGGAAAATGCTGATATACAAAATCATTCTGCATATGTGTTTATTCAAATAGTCAGTTTTATGTTCAAGTTTTAGAGAGTATTAAAGACAGTTTCGGGGGCCAGCAGGTGGCATGGTGGTTGAGGTGCTGGACTCCTACATGGTCGACCACGGTTTGAATCTTGGACCTGGCAGCTTGTTCTCTCTCTCTCTCTCTCTCTCTCTCTCTCTCTCTGTCTATTACTCTCTCTCCTTCTCTCATCAAATTAAAAAATAATAGTAATAAGTGAAATTAAATTTTAAAAAAGACAGTTCCTTCCTTTCAATTACCTTTGCAAGGCATGGGTCACCAGTTGCTTTGCTCTTGAGATCCAGAGGCCCATCTGTGGCCGCCATTTTGTAGAGCCCTGGTCCCCTGATTGTGACATCTCAATTGCTTTACTGCTTTATTTTTATTTTGTTTTTTGTTTGTTTGTTTGTTTGTTTTGCTCCATTACTTTAGGTTCTTCATTGGAGATCTAGAAGACCTTATGTTCATATTTCTGAAGGTACTGGTAGTATTGTTAGCATGACTTATTTCTTATAACAGTCACTAGAGATGTTGAGAGAACACTGAGGACAACAGAGAGAAAGCAGGAAAAAGATGAAAGTAACATGAAGGAAAAAAGCAAGGTGTGAGAAGCAACACAGCCCTGGTTTCCTGTAAAACCATATTAGACCCAGTTCCCACATTTTACATTTAGCTGAATAAATATACCTCTAATGTGTAATAGCCTCACCAATTCCCTGAAGGCTTTCCTCAGTCAAGAAAAGTGGTGCTTTAACAGTGTGTATACTGCTGGCCCGACCATGCCTGCTGATACTGAAGGCCCCGGGGTGAGCATTCCGGGAGTCCTTCAGAGGAGAGCTTCTTCACAGGCCTGAAGCCCTGTTAGTCACGGTAATATTGGGTGATTTCTTTGCCCTTTTATCTCTCACCAGCAAAAGCTGGTAGTAACAAATTGCAACTGTTGACTGTTGTCCCTGAACAAATCATGTCAGTTCTGTGTGTACTTCTCAGAGAGAGATATTTTACATGATTGCAACAAATGGAATACTTAATGCGGCTTCATTTCTCCAAGCTGTCTCCATCCAAACATCACACTGTGACTCATAACGGAGGCTAGCTCAATGGCGTCGCCTCTGCGGGGCGATGGGTCTAACCGGATGTCTTACTGACGGTCACCTATACCTTAGAACTGGTTAGGAAAGGGGCAGAAAGCCTTCCTGTGTGTAGCAGACCTTTTTTGACAAAAGCTTTTATTCATTCTCAAAAAAAAAAAGCAAGAAATGGCAGGAACTTCATATATTCTCAGGTATAAGAAAAAGAAAACTCGAAAGCAAGAAGATGCTACCAACCAGCACAGCAACACTATGTAAATGTCATATACTTGGGCCGGCAGGTGGCCTGGTGATTAAGGGCACTGGACTCCCATGTGGTCGATTGTGGTTCCAGTCCCGGACCTGGCAGCTTGCTTTCTCACTTTCCTTCTCTCGCTCTCTCTCTCTCTCTCGCTCTCACTCTATCCCTCTCTGATCAAATTAAAATAAACAAATAAAGTTAAATAAAGTAGTTCTTTTTTTCTTTTTTTGGAGAGGTTTTTGCTATAGGGCGCATGCGCCTGCCAGATAGAGAGAGACAGAGAGACAGAAAGCAAGAAATCACCCCCCAGGGGGGATGGCCATGCCGCAATCCGTTCTTCTTCATTCTCCTCTCG
>NW_006159428.1:21020-34358 GCF_000334495.1 Tupaia belangeri chinensis
AATGGAGGCAGCAATTTCTTGATATATATATATATATATATATATATATATATCAAGAAATAAAAACGCAGGTCTTTACAAAAAGTTATATACAAATGTCCATAACAATGGTATTCATAATAGCCAAAAAAATGGAGAAGACTCAAATGTACATCAACCAACGAATGGAGATATAAAATATCGTATATCCATACTATGGAATATCATCCAACAATAGAAGGAAATGAAGTATTAATGTATTCATTAATTCAACATGGTTGAATCTTGAAAACATGTTAAGTGAAAGAAACCAGTTATGAAAGACCATATATTCTGATTTCATTTAGTTAACTTTCTTATATGAATCTATAGAAACCGAAAGTAGGTTTGAATTGGTTTGGGCTGGGATGGTATCAACAGAAAATAACCAACTCTAAATAAATTAATAATGCTGTTTATTTCCAAGAAGAATATGAGTGACCTAGGCCCGGAGAGGAGGCATACATGCCTTTCTCAGGGTGATCAGGTACCCAGAGTTCCTTTCATTTGATTTTGAGAGTGAAGACAGTTGTACAATTCCATGAACAAACTAAATCATTGAATTCCATACTTCAGATAGATGAATTTTTGGTATGTAAATTATATATTTGTATATGCAATGTCTTCAAAAAATCATAGAAAATGCATATTATGAAGGTATGGATTTCAACATCTTGGGTACCAAAATAAACTCATATTTAATTCTAGGTTTCCATGAACTTTTTGAAGTCCTCACGTGAGTTTGTGTGTATCTGTGTATGTATACTAACTCAAAGAAAGAAACCACCCTACAGTTTTGGTAAGTGCCATATTACCAGGGTTAATGAAAGGGGGGAAACAATCTGACCATTTCTTTTTTTTTTTCAGTTTTGACAACGTCACATTTACTCCCTGGAGAGAGACAAAGATAGAGAGAGGGCATGTGAGAAGTCGAACTCACCCGTGGAGGGACCAGCAGTTAGCGTAATGGCTATGTCGCTGGACTCCCATGTAGTGGACTGAGGTTCGAGTCCCCAACTCAGTGGCTTAAACTCATGTCAAGCGTGTGCACGTGCGTGCCCAAGATCCCAAGAGGAGAATGGAGGAGAAGGGATTGCAGCGTGGCCATCCCCCCTTGGGGGATGATTTCTCTCTTCATCTCTGTCTTTACAGCGACTGCACGCACACTATAGCAAAAAAAAACAAAACAAAACAAAACAAAAAACTCTACAAAAAAAAAGAAGAAGGCAAACCCCCCGTGGAGAATGGTCACACTACAATCCCTTCTCCTTCCTGTTGGGATTTTGGGCATACATATACATGTGTACTGTGTGTTTTTCAAGCCTCCAGGTCCAAGGTTCGAATTGTGTGATTGGTCATGTGGGATGCATTAACCTTAATCACCATCCTATGGACTGGCCCAAAATCTCTCTCAAATAAATGTTTTCTCAGAACTTAGTTCCACAATGGGATATTTTTTAAATGAAATTAAAAAAGGAATCTCTGCCTCTGTATCTCTCCTCCAAGAGGCAGAGCACTGACAGGATGAGGAGGTGTGGTGTTATCGGTTGAAGATATTTTGATCAAATGGACTAGGGAAAAATATGGACGTATTGAAATGTTCACTTTGTAAGCTAAACAATGTGATTGAATGTATATTCAAAAAATAAATATAAAAAAATTTTAAAAAGGAATTTGTATTGCATCTAAATCTCCCTATAAAATGAGTAAGTTTTTTTTTTTTTCCTAATTTCTAAAATAGAAAAACCACCCATTCTGAGTTTTGTTTTTGGATTTTGGGGGCAGAAAAAAAGAATGTCTTCCTGACAGTGCACATTAGACGTGTAATCAAAAGGAAAACAGGGCCAGGCTATGGCATGGCAGTTAAGGTGGCTAGATCCCACATGGCCAATTGCCCAGTTTGAGTCCCAGACCCAGTTACTTGAGAAACAGGCATGTCACATACCTAAAATCCAAAAGGAGAAATGAAGACTCTCTTTCTCTTTCTGTCTCTCTCCTGTGAGCTCACAATACTCTCTAACAAACTAAAAGAAAAGGAAAAAAAAAAAACGCAAAACAAGTCAGCAATATTAAATGGGGCCAAGTTTTCTCTTCACAGTTCCTTATTGACACATTAGCATAGCATAGTTACCAGGCAGAGTGGCAAAACAACAACAACAACAAAACCCACGTGGTATTTCCATGTTTTCTTTGTAGGGTAAAGCACTAAAGTGGCTTCTGGGGGGGGAGGGTAGATATGGGTACCAGTGTGAGGAAGCTCAAGAGAGAGTTAAACATCTAGCCATGGCTGTTGCTGACCTCTCCCAGAGCCTCTGCAGGAGGCAGAGCATCAAGACACCATAAAAACAAAAACAAACACAAATAAAGGTTTGGATTTTTCAGAGCCTTTCCCTGGGCTGAGATCCTCCTCTTCAGCCCCTAATACAGGAAACAAAATTTTAGCCAAGTAGTACATAACCACTAACATGAATTCAGAGGACCATGGGGAAGAAATTATCTTTTAAAACCAGTCATTTATTCTCATTGTTAATTCAAGTCGGCTCTCTCATTTCACCCTGTGGGTTCCCATTTGAAGTGTGCTTTGCATATGCGCAAAGCAGGTAAGACTGTGTTGGTAGTAGAAACTGCTGGCTACCTTCATTACTCTTCAGGAAGGACGCCTTAATGGTTCTGCCCAGGCAAATGCTATTTCATTTTCCTCTAATGTGATATTGCAGGTGTTACTCTTCGATACTGAAAATTTTATTTAAAAATATGTCCTTAGGTAAAGAAGCAAGTGTGTGCATACAATAACCCAAAGGTAAATACCGAATACTGGTGAGATGATGGTAAAATGGAAACCAGGAAATCCAGATCCAATTACCAGTCTTGCCACTAATCACTAACTAGTCTGTGACTTTAAATTACAGACTCTTTTAGCATCTCGGTTTCTGAAGCGGGGTAGTTGGACTAGACGTTCTTTTAGACACCACACTCTCTTGCCACCTTTTCAGACCTTTCTTTTTTTAACTCTTTTCTATTATCACTTGTTTTTGCTTTCTTTCGCCTTCTGTAGGTGGCTTCGATCTGCAAGAATATAGGGTGAGTGAACAAACCTTTCGTTCCAAACAGTTGGTAATTGAACTCAAGTCTCCATCTGAAGAGTTCAAGACTTTCTATTTCTGTGCAGAAAATAAAACAGAAAACCAGCAGTAAGTCAAGGTCTCATATTTCTTCTTTTTTTTTTTTTATCAGTTTGACAAGGCCTTAGCAAACGCTTGTCCTTATTTTCCAACTCCTACTCCACATCTTCAGTTAAAATCACCCTTTCTGTGGGTCTCCAAAGCAAATATTATCCAAGACTTTTTTCTTTTAAAGCATCCTTAGATGATCTTCTAGAAGAGTTCTTCAAAGTGAAAAAATAGTCTACTATTCTTCTGCAGGCAATGGCTGACTCAAGTTTCTTTTTTTAAAAAATGTTTTTATTTCATTTTCCTTTATACATTCAATCACACATTATTATTTGGCTTACAAAATGGATATTTCAACAGGTGAACATTTCTCCCTAGTACAGTTGATGAAACTACAAAATATCTTCATCAGGTAATACCACATTTCTTTGTGCCATTAATGCTTTGCCTCCCTATTTTTCTTCTAAATGTCTTTCCTCAGACCACCTCTTTCACACACACTATATCTGGTATTTACATCTATATACTGTGTTTCTATATCCTTTAGTCAATTAGTTTCAGTCATAGAGTATGGACACTCGGTATATATTAAGTGGGGACATGCAATGCCTCTCCTTCATAGCTTGGCTTGCTTTTCTCAGCAGCAAATCTTCCATATTCATCCACTTCCTGTCAAAAGCCAGGGTTTTGTTGTTTTTTTTATGGTTGAATAGTATTGCATTGAGTATATGTGCCACAGTTTTTCTATCCATTCTGTTCATGGGCATTTGTGTTGTTTCCATGACTTAGCAATTGTGAATAGTGCTGCAATAAACATCAATGTGCAAGCACTTTTCTGATTAAGTATTCTTCTGTCCTTCGGGTAGACACCAAGGAGAGGGATTGCTGGATCAAATGGTAGTTCTATTTGTAGATTTTTGCGGAATCTCCAAATTGTTCTCCACAGTGGCTGGACCAATTTACATTCCCACCAGCAGTGTAAGAGAGTTCCCCTTTCATCACCCACCCACCCCTAACACTTATCATTTTTTGTTTTGTTTTTTTTTTAATCTTAGTCATTCCGACTGGGGTTAGGTGGTATCTCATTGTTATTTTGATCCGCATTTCCCTTACACTGAGGAATGCTGAGCATTTTTTCATATGCCTTTTAGCTATTCGTATGTCATCTTTAGAGAGTGGTTTTTTTCAACTCATTCTCTCATCTTTTAATAGGATTGATCATCTTTTTTCAGAACAGCTGCTTGAGTTCCTTGTGTATTCTTGTTATCAGTCCCTTATCTGATGCATAGTTTACAAAAATATTTTCCCATTCTGAGGGCTGTCTATTCACACTAATTACTGTGTCTTTTGCCATGCAGAAACTTCTTAGTCTGATGTCATCCCACTTGCCTATTTTGGGGATTATTGACTGTGCTTTAGGGGTCTTATTTAAGAAATCTTTGCCTACTCCAATGTCTCCCAGACTTTCCCCAGTGTTTTCCAGGAGCAGTTTTATAGTTTCAAGTTTCAATATAAAAAAATCCACTAACACCATAATGTATAAATATTATAATTTATTAATCTATATATTTGCTGTTTCACCTCTTTTAAAATAACTCATTGATATTGTTAAAAGAAAAATCAGCCAATTTAATAGAGCTTTATTGAGCAAACCTTCTTTTTATTTTAAGAATTATTTTAATTTTAATTATTCATTTATTTATTTTAATTTAACCAGAGAGAGAGGTGAGGGGGGGGAGTGAGAAAGCAAGCCACTAGCTCCGGGACTGGAACCATCATCAGTCATACGGGAGTGTCCAGCGCCTTCACCACCATGCCACCTGCTGGCCCCTTATTGAGCAAATCTTAACACGATTTCAATTGGGCAGTTGTCTCTGGACTTTTGGACAACTCCAGCCAGCCTCGTGGTTAACTTGGTATTTAAGTTAGGGGAAAGGAAGGCGACGTGTACAGGAATGGGAACAGGACGTATAAAAGTGAAGGAATGAGGTAGGGAGATGATTTCGGTTGGTTACATTTTGAAGTTTGTCTACACTAACAGTTTAAAAGGTGGGATGTCTGTGGTTGACTGAACCCTAGCTGCTGTGATTGGTTGTAACCTAGCAACCAACTCAGGAAAACAGTCTAACATGTACATTTTCAGCTTATCCATAAGAATCCAAGTGTGGGAGTACAGGGGCCATTTCAGACCCAAATAGTTTAATTTAACAGTACATGAATGTTTTTAGTTATTTGGTTTTGGTATACACCATTGAAGGACATAGGACTTAGCTATCTAATTCAAGATCTGTTCAGTAGCCAACTTGGCAAGAATCAAGGACGTTTAGCTCATAATGAGTCTAAAAAAGAGCGCAGCCGCGGTCAAGTTAGCAGAGACAAAGCCGTGGGACAGAAGAAGTGTTCCCTGGTACCCAGAGCATCGCTCTCTGCCCCTCTAGGCTCCCTGGCCTAACTCCAATCCCCAAGACATGCCCTGCCCCCTCTCTCCCATCCCCACTCTCAACGGCTTCATGACCATGCCCAGCCTCATCCAAAATCTAGGAAAGCGAGCCACAATAATTTATTAAAACACATGACAGGTGAAATTCCCAGGGACATTTGCAAGAGTCAGATACACTTAGCCTAAAGAGACAAAACTCCCTAAGTGGAATTTCAGAGACCTCTACCATGTGGGGAAAGGAGAAAGAATTTCTCCAGGCCTTCTCCCATTGCATGCACTTTGCCCATTCCAGTCATTCCCAAGAATGAGCCAGAGAGAGAGGATAAGAAGCAGAGAACTGCTAGATATTTTGCTATGATCTACCCTGGGCTCCTGTTGCACAATCTGGAAGGCAGATTAGAATGGTCTCCTTGAGGATGAGGCTTCGGCTACCATATCGAAGAAAGGCTCAGAGCAATAGAGTTAACTCCTATCTGATAAAATCTACTGGCTTCTTTGTGGAAGTTTGAACAGTGGAATATCATTGAGACTCTAAGTAGATTTTATCAATAAGAAACAATATTAGGAGCTAGCCCGTGGTGTGTTGGTTAAAGGACCTGGAGTTCAAATGGCCAGCTATGTAGTTCGAGTTCCAGACCTTGTGCCTTGAAAAGGATGCCAGGCACATGTTTATGTGAGAGAATGGAGGGGAAGGGATTGTGATGTGGATTTTTTCTCCTCTCTCTCTGTCCCTCTCTCAAAAGGCACATGCACCCTGTAGCAAATTAAAAAGAAAAAAAAAAAAAAGAAAGAAGAGTGAGTCATTAAAGAAATATTTCCCACAGAAGGTATATAAAACTCTGATTCCATAAGATATCTTGCTTTCCCAAAATAAAGTAAGTTTAGAAAATGATGTACATCAGATTGTCCTCTCAGAGAATCACAGATCATCAGTATTTCCAAGACACCACGCTGGAAAGAATCCCAATTAACTGTTTTGGGTGTTGGTGGTGGTTTCAATAACACCTATTAACTGCCCTTAGAAAAAATGTTATATAGGCCCTTCTAATAAAACATTGTACAAGAAGAAGAAATGAAGAAAGAAAAGAGTTAGCTGGAGAGTTGGTTGTAGTTTCTAGAACTTAACAAATAGTTTGTCCATATAAAAGTATTTGATTACTGTGTGTTCAATCAACTAAACTTAAAGTTAATAGCAATGGGTTGTCAGGAAAGTCATGATGTATTTTTCTATGTTTTTCTATGCAAAAATGCATCATGGCTTTTCTGATGACTCACTATTTTGGGGCTAGCAGGTGGTGTGGTGGTTAAGGCATTGTACTCCCACATTGCCAACTGCAGTTCAAGTCCTGGACCTGGCATCTTGTTCGCTCACTTTCTCTCTTTCTCTCCATCTCTCTCTGATGAATGCACATGCCTTATGACAAATGTAAAAAAAAAAGTAATGATATTGATAAATAAAATAAAATAAATAATTCTTTAAACATATTATAGTTAAATAGTATTTTATTACACTAATCAAAATTTTAGAACTCCTACAACTCCATTAATCACTGTTTACAAACATGAAACCCTCTTTCGATCCTATTATTTGCACTGCTACCACTGCATATTGACATTTACTATTTCCTCTCTTTATTCAGTGTAAAATCTAAGAAGCATGGTTTATCCTATTATTTTTAAACTAAATAATGAAGAAAAATAATTTTAAAAATAAATAAAATAAGTTTTCACTTTGCCTGTTCAGAGTCTAGCAATTTGTTTAGCCACCTGCCCTGGGCTATTTTTTTCCTACTGCTGGATTGCAGCTCTGACAATATCTATCAAAAAGGGTTTCCTTTGCATCAGGCTATTCAAGACTTTATGAATCGACCCCTCGAGGAGACAAGAACGTGAAAGAAGCTCTAATTCTTCAGAAAAAAATGCACAAAGCCATCACCAACTTGTAAAAAGAAACAAAGCATTTATCATTGTAAAGCTTTTTAAATGAATATTTCTCCAATACGTTAAAAGTCTGGAATAAGATTATAATTAGTTTTTGAAGCAAATCACTAATACCTAATGTCACATTCAGTTAAATAGCTTACATCAACATCATTGTTATCCCATGTTGTTCTTCTCAAACTGCACATTACCATTAAAATACCCCATGCTCCCATCTTTTGACATCATAAATAAGGTGATCAGCCAAGTGGAGTCCAGCATCTTAACCACCATGCTACTTGCTGGGCCCTCCTAACTCTTTTATAATTAGCTGGCCTAACTGCCTCCTAGGACTTCCTAGATGAAAAATAACAATAATTCCTATTGTTAGACAAAATAACATATGGAATTAGAATGAATTTGTGGGGAAAAACTTAAAAGACGTAAGTCTTATCTGCTGCTTCAATTTCTGTCACACTGAAAACAGACTATTAAGTCATTGGAAAAGTCATGATGCATTTTTTTCTATGCAAAAAATGTTGTGTCATGACTTTTTCAATGACCTAATAAATCAATAACACTTTGTTCTTGATCCTGATTGTAAAATTCAGAGAAACTCAAACTAAATTCTGGCTTCATTTCTCACGGGAGCCATCTAAAATGGTGAGGTACACTTGGAACTCGCGTGTCCTCACTAATGGAGCATGGACTTCGAGGCATTCAACTGACAGATTCAAGTGCTCTGGAACAACTCTCACACACAGAGAAAGCAGACTGAAGTCTTTCCTTTTCATTAAAATAATGGAATTTCAGAGTTCCCATGGACCTGACAGCTCAGCCCCTCTTCTTTGCAGAGGAGGCTCAGGGAGGTCACTGCCTGTTGAAGACCACTCAAGTGGCTAATGGTGGATCTGGAACTGAATCCGGGTCTTTCCTCAAGTGCTTTCACGCTCATCAAGCTCCCCATCATCATACCTAAGCAAATGTGGCATGCTTCAGAGACACAGAAACCACCCCCTAACCAGAGCTGTTGAACACCCTAGTCCTTTTTTTAAAGCTATATTCATTTAATTTTATTTATTTAATTTGCTAGAGGGCACAAACACTCACCAGAGGGAGAGAAAGTGAGAAAGTACTCTCTAGAGCGAATGACCAAGCTGCAATCTCTTCTCCTTTATTCTCGTCTCAGGATTTGGGGCATGCATATACACTTGCCCAGTCCAGAATTCAAACCATGCATTGACCCTGTGGGATTCAGCCATCTTAGCCACCATGCCACTGACTGACTCCAAACATACTAGTCTCTGAGAACTAAAACACATCAACACCAGCAACACATTGTTTCATGCTTATATTTCTACAATCTCATGAGAGAACTTCACATAATTCCAATTATATCCCTTTTCAGAAAAACTTAAATGAGGGAAAGATAACAAAATTCATGTCTTTTTTTTTTTTCTTTTCTCTTCACCTCTATATCGCCAGAGGACTATGAAGTCCTCACAAAGACTGTTTCATTTTGTAGTTCTCATTCACCATAATTCAGAGAAAGGAGGCTTCTGAGTGTGAGGAAGTGTTGCCTGGCACATGTATTAAGAAAAGCTGCCTAAGTGAACTCATGCCAAGAAAGACATGCTGTAATACTCTAACCGGCTTAATCCCATCATCAAAAAATATTCAATTAATGATAGCAGCCTTCTGTCTGAAAACGGTCCCTTTGTTCTCTCAGTATTCGCCATGATAATAATGAGGTCTTTCAGCAGGAGCATCTTCAGTGATGTTTATGTCAGAAACCTGGGGCTCAGACATCCGCTCCCAGCGGTGCACTCTGCCTTTCTGGAGCCCCACCACGGAATGCACACACAGCGCTGTTACCAGGCAGCAGTTAGAGACCCTAGCCAACTACAACACCAGCACCAAGCTCTGCCCTGAAGGAGAAAAACAAAAGCAGCTACCTCGGTAAAATGCAAATACAATTTTCTCTGAATCAAGCATGTATATAAATTGCTTCAAAGTAAAGGTATCCACATTCAAAGTTCATAGTCACTCTACCCAAACTACTGTTATTATTTCTGGATGATTCTAAAGATTTAAAGACTCCTGGACATTATGCAAAAATTTTGCAGGTAAGCATTTTTATATGAAGAGAGTTCTTAGCTTTTATAGGATTCTGAAAGAAATACCCCCAAAGAACTTTAGAGTTCTAGTATTAAGAACCTTGCCCCAAATCCACAGGGTTTCCACCTCTAATAGATATAATAGGGCAGTAAACGTGCAAGACCAGCCTCCTCTATAGGACATATCTGGCGGTATATTTTAGCGTTAGCTTTTGGACAATCAAGGACAGTACTCCATGAGCCATCAATGGTCAGTCAGCCATCAATGTTTCTTTTAGTTGATACCTTATCTTCTGATATTCTTCATGGTATGTCTGTGCTGTCTGACAGTAGGAGCCTTGCTTGTCTCCTGTACTCTCTTCCTCCCTAACAAGGATGCTGTAGAATATATTGGTGTACATCACCATCCGGCAGTGTTTAACTTGTTCTCCAAGCACCGACTATGGCCTCACTTATTGGCTGCCCATACTTACCAGCCTATTACCGTTAAGGAGAGGCTGAAAAACTGTTCAGATCACACACTCCACAGCTGGAGGATTCAAGTTCGAACTCTAGATCTGCCACATTCTGGCTGTGACCTGGGAGAGTTCCTTTAACTCTCCTGGATTTAGTTTCTTCATCCATAAATGGGCTTAATTCTACAACCTGCCTTATACAGGTTTGTGAGACTTAAGTGAACCATGAATATGAAGCACCAGAACAGTGTGCAGACCCAGTAAACTGCCAAGATGACTATCAGCATCGTCAGCAAGGATTGGTCAGCATCTACACAGACCTCATACCTCTGCGGGCAGCTCGGGAAGAATTACACATCCTCTCCTTCACCATACTACTTGCAGATGAAGAACATGGAATAGAAGATGGATAGAAATCCCTTAGAATTTCTATCTTAGGAGGACCTAACAGAAGGAACTAAGTGTAGTTTTAGGTTCTCTGTTCATAAGCTATATAATATTGCCTATTTAGAACCCAAGAATGACCTATAGTCACCAAATCTCCACTAGCCCAACTTCCTTGGTAAATTTGGAACATTTTCCACCAGCACTCTAGAAGCCCTTTCCTAGCCTGAAATGTTCTCAGAAGACTCCTGCGGAGCCCAAGTAGTGCTGGTCTAACACCAATTCTTGTTCTGCCTCATCAGTTGGCATAACACGCACGCTACAAGGAAAATCTCTGAGTTGTTCTGTACTTGGGCTACCCAGTAGAATTATATTCAGTGAAGATAAATTAATAAATATCAAAGAACAAAATAATATGTTCCCTTAAGCAAAGAACACTAAAAGCAATCAGTCTACTTCCTTACTTGTCTCACCCACTCAGTTGGAAAAAATTCTCTCAACTTCTTGCTTGCAAAACAACTCCCAAGCATCTTCCTTCGTTTGGCAGCATCCTTTTCCCCCCCAATTTTTGAGGGAAAAAAAAGAACACTTTCTCCATATAGGTTTGGATAACATCATGGAATTGAGTTTTCCCTCCAAGTTCACCCAGCAACCATGTGAAACCTATTTCTATGACATGTCCAAGATATAAAAGCCAATTAAACTATAAAGCAGTTGTTTTTAAAGTAACCACTCTATTCTTACAATAAACTTACATCTTATCCATACCATATTTATATATGTGTATTTTGGATTAATACATATCCTTCTGTATCCTTCCAAATTTGTCCTTTTAGAATTAAATTCATTTGGGGGCACTGAATTTTCATTTCAGTGACTCTCCACAGGCTATTAGCCCAAAGCAGATGAAAATATTCAGGATGCATAAATAGGATTTTGAATATAGTCATGAGTTATATGATCAATCTTTTAAAGCCAGATGGGGAGGATTCTGCATCTATACTGATTGGTTTGATGTCTTCAGGGAGGTAGAAAGGTGTCTAACTTGTTTACTGTATGTCTTGAAGCTAGACAATGTCCAGGATACACTAAGCATATTCATCTACTAAAAGTATAAATAAATGAATTCCTGTTACTGGTCTGAAAACAGATGGAATTTGAATCTGCTAATTACAAGTTTAGATAAATTGTGTTAGGATTTCAAAGACTGAAAATCATAGAAATTTCTTGAAAGAAACAAAGCATATATGCAATGTAATTGAGGAAATGGTGATATACATCTCACAGGTAGCCTAAACAGGGATTGGAGCATGAGAGAAACCTACTTTACCACTCTCTGCAGTACTACACTTTTTTTTAAACTTTATTTACTTATTTCTTTGTTTATTTTAATTTGGCCAGAGAGGGACAGAGAGAGAGAAAGAGAGAAAGTAAGCCACCAGGTCCAGGACTCAAACCGCAGTTGGCCATGTGGGAATCCAGTGCCCTTAACCACCACACTACCTGCAAGCCTCTGTACTACTACTCTTTGAGCATCCACTTCACCCTCTTTTCTCTGTACAAGTTGACTTGAGTTAACGTAGAGTATGAGTGCAATCCTAGTAACAGTCTGTTCTCAGGATCCATACAAGAAGATTGCTTAACCTTCATATTCATAAAATATATGGCCAGCGGAGGAAGCGGCAAAGCCTTTCTAGTAATTAAATCTAGAATCAATGTGTTAGTTAGCTACCTGAATGTCACCAATAAGAGCAAGAGCCTACACGTTGGTTCTCTGTGGGAAAAGCAACTTCGAAAAGGAAGTCCTTTGGTAAAGGAAGGGACTTTTGTGAGATAAGAGTTTTTATAGTTCAAAGGCAGTTGCTCCTTTGTAGAGGTAGATGCCATCCACCCACTCTTTCTGAATGTTTGAAAACTGAGTCTCTTGCTTTGGATGACGGGACCTGGAATGATACCTAGGCAGCTGCTATTCAAGTTTAGATGCTATTGTTTTCCAACAAAGCATCTTGAGCAATTTGTATGACCATATAATTTAGCTCCTAAGCCAGGACATTCTGAGATAAGACACTATTAATAATTATACTGGGACAACAGATGTAAGCAAAAAATGTCCCAGACAAAGTAAGACATATGTCACCTTATGAATAATGCACAATTTGGTATTCTCCACTTCCTTGTCCACAGGATCAAAAATGCTTTTAGACAGGAGCTTCATGTTTGTATGTTCTCAGGCACAGATCCCTGTGAGAGAATAATTTCTCTCTTTAGTTCCAAATACCAATAAATTGAAAGACCAATTACTCTTAACCACAGAGGTGTGATTATATTATAAGCAGCCCTCACTCTGTTTGGAGTGGAGTGGGAAGAAGAAGGTTTCACTTCCAACAAATGGGGTCTTTAGGACTTGAATTGTTGGGATTTTATTCTACTTAACATAAATTTCATAGTGTGGAGAACCTAGAAGCCAACGAATTCCTATTAAAATAATTGTACAATTTAACGAGCCTTCCATGGTTCTATGGATGACTGTAGAAGACATGAAATTCCTGAGTCAGAGACAAAGGACTTTATTACTCACAGCAGAAGCAACCATTTCCCACTGTTGTTAAAATTCTAACCCATGATTTTGGTTCCAGCTCTGACACCAACTGACTGTAACAAGCCATTTGGCATTTCAGATTGTGAGTCTCCTCACTGTAGGGCGTGTGCGCTCGCCAGACAGACAGAGAGAGACATAGAGACAGAAAGCGAGAAATCACCCCCCAGGGGGTGACTCACCCCAATACACATTTTAAAAGTAGTTTACAAATTGAATGGGGGGGGGGGGGGAGGGC
>NW_006159428.1:34396-37047 GCF_000334495.1 Tupaia belangeri chinensis
AGAAAAAAAAATTTATAATAAAAAACAAAGTATAAAAAAAAAAAAAAGGAGAGAGAAGAGGATAAAGACAGCAGTGAACAATAGAGAGGCAGGATGTTAATGAGAAATAGATATGGTTTATTACCTGTTGATGATGACATGTATAGTATTCTCAACTGAACCGGTCTGGAAAGTATTTCATGATGGGTGAAGTCTTTTTAATAAGCAAAACGAGAAATAGTGATTGACTGTCTAAAAAAATTATAATAATAATTATTGGGAAAAGCATGGAAAAGATATTGAATGATAAAGCGGGGAGATTGATATCTCTGTATTGACTGACATGCATGGCATTCCCTTTTGAAAAAGCAATGGAAGTCAATGTAAAGTTATATGTAATCTAGTGTAATAGAAAGAAGATTATGATGATAATAAAATAAAAAAAATAAATAAAAAAAAATAAAAATAAAAAAAAAGTAGTTTACGTAAGTAATGGCTTTTGAGAAGCTACTGATTTTCTTGAGCTCATAAAAGAACAGTAGAATCAATCGTCCCAAACTTTTAAAAGACTGCTAGGTCATACAATAAACTGCAATGTATTGGGTCATTTTAAAAGTCAATGATAGGGAACCAGCAGTTGGCGTAATGGCTATGTCGCTGGACTCCCACGTAGTCGACCGCGGTTCGCGTCCCGGACCCGGTGGCTTAAAACTCACGCCGGGCACGTGTGCGTGCGTGCCCAAGATCCCGAGAGGAGAATGGAGGAGAAGGGATTGCGGCGTGACCATACCCCCTGGGGGGTGATTTCTCGCTTTCTGTCTCTATGTCTCTCTCAGTCTGTCTGGCGAGCGCACGCGCCCTACAGTGAAAATCACTCCAAAAAAAAAAAAAAAAGTCAATGATACAATTTCGCATAGAAAAATACGTCATAACTTTTCCGATGACCCAAAAGTTTAAAATGATAAGGAAGGTATATAGTTATTTATAATTAAAATTATAAATATAAAACAAGAGAAAGTAGACATTACAAATAACATTGGATTCAAACCATGAGTATCTCCACCATTGCATTGATTCTGTAGCAAAGCAATGAAGTGTTACTTTGTGAATGTGAATTTGAAATGAGAACCCCCCTGGGTAAATGCCATTGAACCACACTAAATTCTCTATTTTGCTAAACTCACCCTCTCAGACTTTCCAGCTGATTATACATATTTGTCCTTTATGCTTCATCAGTTTCTCAACTCGTAGATATAAATAAAATGGTTTGCTCAGTGAGTCTGTTCAATTGTAGTCACTGTAATTATGACTATTTTTAAATGATTCATATTATGTTTTTCTATGCTGTAAAAAAATTAAAATTTTGTTCTTGGACATTTTACTATATTCTTTCCAGCAACATAAGGTAATCCAATAGTTTTGTTCTACTCTCACACAGACTTTACATTTCTAGCTTCTCCCACTTTTCTCTAGAGTGTTAATTGCATGTGAAATGGGATACTAATTGGACTAATGCAGTTATATGTAGTCCTAGTTCTTTCAGCATAATTATGTTTGCTGTGAATTAGTTAATTATAGGTTTTTACAAAAATATACTGATAATATTGTTTTCAGGGTTTTTTTTCTATTCAGAACAGTCTTCTGATCTTTGAAAGGAATTCATGTATGTGTATGTTTTATCATCCTAAAAAATATCTTTCTTAGGAATTCAACAATAAGTTCCCTGAAGTGCAGTAACAATAATAGACATTCCCTTTCTACCATAGTCCTGAAAAAAGAAGTATCATTAAAAATTGTAGGTTTCTCTTTTCCCCTATAATGGCTACTTTTTTCTGTTCACACTGTGATGCTTTTACTTCAAGAACAGCTTATGCCTGGTTCCAAATGCAGTAGCAATTTAGAATCATGCGTACATCAGTTTGGCTAAAGAAAGTACAGATGCTAATCAGTGCATTGCTAAAGAGGTAAAACTTTCACTGTCTTACTGAGGATGAGCAAACATGTCATGTGAAATAAAAGTATTGCTCCATTATGTCCTGCTTCATAATCTAATTGCTTCAGGAACCATGTAAAATGCATGTAATCTCCTGACAAACCAATGTGGGATTTTTTTTTTTTTTTTTGCTCTCATACATCTTTTGTAAAGCTTATAGTAGGTCATCCTCTAATTAGAAAACACCAAATTTACCAGGTAAAAAATTAGGGCCACCTTGTTCATTTATTTAGTCAATGTAATATTAATTTTAAAAATGTATTCAAATTTCTAGGCTTTGTAATGATTCATTCATTCATTCATCCTCCACAGATGCCAAGCACTGGAGAACAGTAACCTTGTGGGTGAGGTCTCTGTCCTTATTGTGGAGCAAACCTTCTAATGCGGGAATCTAGCAGGAAACTAGTAATACAATACATAAATGAATTCAGTACAAAAGGTATTAGGTGCAAGGGAGAATAACCAGCTGGTTCTGAAACAGAATAATAATGTTCTTAATCAGTCACGGTGGGCAGGAAAGGGAAGATCTCTCTATTAAACTGAGGTCCAGAAAGGAAGCTTCATAGGATAGCTGTACTTCTCTCTTTCTTTCTTTTTGAGAGTTTTTTGCTATAGGGCATGTGCGCTCGCCAGAAAGAGAGAGAGAGACAGAAAGTGAGAAATCACCCCCCTCCTAGCA
>NW_006159428.1:37261-43640 GCF_000334495.1 Tupaia belangeri chinensis
ATGGCCATGCTGCAATACCTTCTCCTCCATTCTCCTCTCAGGATCTGGGGCATGCACGCACACACGCCCGGTGTGAGTTTAAGCCACCGGGTCCGGGACTCAAACTGTGGTTGACTATATGGGAGTCCAGCAACATAGCCATTATGTCAACTGCTGGTCCCGGGATAGCTGTATTTCTGTTGGAGCAAGATAAACTACTGAACAGTCAGATGCAGAGGAGTTTTCTCATCATGGGGCAGGAGCTCCAGGGAACTCTAGTTCAGGAACAGAGATTGGGGAGACTGAAGCAGACTGACAAACACACTGAGCCCTGCATGGAGATGATGTGATGTGACTATTTGGGAAGCTTGAGCTAGACACCACCACTGAGGTGAACTGAGAAGAAAGGCCTGATTAAGTTAATTGGGAATGATTCTTACAGAGGTAAGCATTGTTCTAGCATTGAGATCTTCAATATTTTGCTGAGTAGTATGGCAATTCCTAAACAAATTCAATAGCTATTAGAGCATCACTGTTCCAATTTGCAATGGCAAATAAATTTTTCATCAGTATTTTCAACTAATTATGATAACATAAAAATGAAATGAGTTAGGGACCAGCAGATATCATAATGAGTATGTTGCTGGACTCCCACATAGTTGACCATAGTTTGAGTCCCAGACTTACACTGAGTGCATGTGCATGCATGCCTGAGATCCCAAGAGGAGAATGGGGGAAAAAGGATTATGGTGTGGCCATCCTCCCTGGGAGGTGATTTCTCGCTTTCTGTCTCTGTGTCTCTTTCTGTCTCTTTGGTGAGTGCATGTGCTCTATAGCAAAAATCTCTAAAACAAATGAAATAAGATAAATTTTTATGATATATTCTTAACAGTGCCAAATCCTTATAACTATTACAAGTGTCAACCTTCAGTGAGAATAGAACTGGGTTCTAATGGATGCTGATTCCTTACTAAGTAGTAAGGATGTTTACTACCACCAAATACAATCATGGAATGGATTAGTAAAGTATGTATGCTAAATCAATTTTCCTTTACAACTATTTGGCTCAGCTGACTATTGCTAATGGTAATGGCTTTTAATTGATCAAATACTTCATGATTGAGATCCAGAGAAGTTAGCCCCTTGCCTTGTCAATTAAAAGTAGCAGACTCCGACTACCTTAAAAACAAACTGTATCAAATGATCACCAACATGACCCAGACAGAAACTGGCCATTTTCAGAAGAATGGGATAGAATACAGTGGAAAAGTTTCAAGGTAACCAATTCATTTGCAGTTTTCACTTCCTTTTTAAAAAAGAGTGAAATGAATAATTGTTTTTTAATCTAGCGGGCATGGCCACGCTGCAATCCCTTCTCCTCCATCCTCTTCTCAGGATCTTGGGCACGCATGCACACACACCTGGCATGTAAACTCAAGTCTATTGAGACCTGAAAAATAATCTAATGGTCCAGAGGTTACCTGAGAATTCAATTAGAGACACCATCTCTAATAGAAATGTGAGTGGTAAAGATTTATTCAGAGAATACAACAGCATTTCAAGAAACTCCAGCAAAAGTAGAAAACACACATGAAAGACAAGCTATGTGGACCCAGAGAAAGAGTTAGTTTCACTTCTAGTCTCTCCTGAAGAACTGAAGTGAGTCCAATGACTCAGAACCATAGACTTCACCTTGCAGACTAAAAGTTAAGTTCAAGACAGTTGAGTTCTCCTTGTATCTAAAGGAAAAGATAAATCCTCAAAGGCATAACAACTAGGTCAGTAGAAGCAAGTTTTGTGTCATGGAGATTTTTCTTACTTCATTATGAGAAGCTATCCAAATAGTCATTCTCCTAAAAATCCAAAGGCTGCTGGCCATCACTTTGAGAGTTTTCCACACTAACACCAAGAAATAAGTACAAGAAAGCACCTGAGATTTGGGGGTAAAATATTCTCCTGGCCCCAAATGGTGCTATGTTTCATGTGCATAGGATGCGAATAACAGGAGTTCAGGCAGCATAGTTGAAAATGTGACAAACAGTAAATGTCTAGGTCTAGTGAACACTGACTTTCTGTTGCATGAAAGGGAAGCAAAAAAGGAAGAATGACTATTTTGGCTAGGAAGAACGAGCAAGTTCAGGCCTACTGAGACAAAGATCTGAACATTCACCATTGCACCATTATCAGGTAAGGGAAAGAAAGACTTCCTTCTTTACAGTACCCACATCAAAATCCAACCCAACTAAGGATGTCTTTGAAAGAAGTAAGGTTCCTAGAGTAGAGATTCTAAAAAGTGTAGGCTAAATCAGATCAATCATGTTATCCTTAAATAGAACATTTCAGCAATGTATGGCTGAAAACACTTAGGGCAGAACAGAAGGCAAGGTAGTGCCTCCATCTGCTTGCCACATATCCATGTCCAAAAGAAGTGATGTTAACCCATTCATTGCCTTTCCATAGACCTCAGTGTTACAGTGAAACAACACAATGACTACCAAAAGGCTCATGGTGATTGCATTCTGAACCAAAGTAACCAGGTGTCTCTCTAATTATAGGAGCGCTGTTGAATGAAGTGACTATTCAACACGTGAAATGTGGCTGGCGTCTTGTTGTTAGTGTAAAATAGACACTAGATTCTGAAGACTTAGAATCACAAAAATGTAAAATATTCCATTAATAATTTTTATTTTGGTTACAGATTGAAGTGATAGAATATTCTCTAGATTGTGTTAAATAAAATATTTTTTTTCTTTCTTTGGAGAGGTTTTTACTATAGGGCATGTGTACTCACAGAAAGACAGAGAGAGACTGAGAGACAGAAAGTGAGAAATCACCCCCCAGGGAGGATGGCCACACCACAATCCCTTCTCTTCCTTTCTCCTTTCAGGATCTTGGGCACGCACGCGCACGCTCCCAGCATGAGTTTAAGCCATCTAGTCCAGGACTCAAACCGCGGTAAACTATATGGAAGTCCAGAGACGTAGCCATTACACTAACTGCTGTCCCAAATAAAATATTATTAGAAATAGTTTAACCTGTTTCTTTTCATTTTCAATGTAGCTACTAGAAAATGTTAAATTACATACATGGCCCTTGAGATATTTCTATTGGACAGTACTGAGCTATAGCTTCCGTTTGGTTCTGAGAAAATAACAAGCAACAATGGAGACGTGAGTTTGTTCCTCCTAGAAGCCCTGGCTGGAGACTGAACCCTGCCATGCAGTCTTCATATCACTAAGAAGATAACAGGTAGGAGGCTAAGATTTTCTGGATGACTGTGAAACTAGAAAATTGGTGATTATGCAAAAGTTAGATCAGCAAGCTATGGAATATACTCTCCACTTTGGAAGTCACTAGGGCAGTTAAGAAAACAAGAAAAAGTGAGTTCATAGAATTGTGGGAAATAGATCTCTTCCAAACCAGTATACTAAAGAAAATTAGTGGGAGGGCCTTGTGAACTCAGATGTTGAAACTAAAGTGAGCCGCACTCCAGAAGGCATTTGGAAACCTGCTACAGGCACATGTCAACAGAAACCAGCCCGACGATGAGCTCCCTCTGTGACGTACTGAAGATCAGCTTGTCCGCCATCTCTTCCAGTTCCTTTTCTGTATTCGATCCTATATCCAGAACTAGAAAGCTAAAGAGCACATCTCCCAGACACCATTGCAGATATCAGACTTGAATTTGGGACAGTCATGTTCCAGATGTTCCTGCGCAGGAGCTTTCATGTTGCAAGTTTGGTTCTCAAGCCGAGAACTGGAAAGGCAGCTTCAGTTGGGCAGGCAGCTCTCTCTGACAAGGGCCAGAGGCAGCATCTCTTTGGCAGCCAGTTTTGTCATGAAGATCTGGGAATCACTGCCAGAAGCTTAGTCTAATGTCTGTGTCTTTAGCCATAAAATGTACATAAAATTAATATTTGTCTCATAAGCTTATTGCAAGGAGTAATGAGCTTATCTGTTAAAAGGCTTAGTATATTGATAGGCACCTGGAAACCACTGTTAACTCTTACAAGGATTTTAATGCTAGTTACTAGGATTTGAATTCAGAGTAGGGGTTTACACAAGTAGGATTTTGGTCAAAGGTAAATTTTTTTTTTTGATAGGTTTTTGCTATAAGGCACGTGCGCTCACCAGACAGACAGAGAGAGACAGAGAGACAGAAAGCGAGAAATCACCCCCCGGGGGGGATGGTCACGCCGCAATCCCTTCTCCTCTGTTCTCCTCTCGGGATCTTGGGCACGCACCCACATGTGCCCTGTGTGAGTTTTAAGCCACCAGGTCCAGGACGTGCACCACGGTCGACTACATGGGAGTCCAGCAACATAGCCATTACACTAACTGCTGGTCCCCGTCAAAGGTAAAATTGATTGTTTTCCTTCATGAAGACCCAAGAAAAGTCCCTTAACCTAGTCACATAGTAAAGAAAAGTTGGAAAAGTTTCCTTTCCATAAATTCTTGAGGGAAGGTAACTGTAGCAGATGAGTCTAAGAGGGTCTAGAGTAGAGAAACTTGCCGCAGACCTAATTGCCTGGGACTGTTTAGGAAAATGTATGCAGATGGAGGGGCCATAAATAGAATCATCTCATTAAAAATAACGTCACAGAAATCAAAACAAATAAAAATTATTTTCCTGCTTAGTTCTCATATTACTATACAATATTAAATGAAGGTTAAGCTAAGTTATTTTCTAGGATTTCATTACCAACATCATTTCCACAGGGCACCATTAATTAATTCTTTAAGTGGTGATTCTGCCTCATACGCACCAGGCAGGAGGAAGAAAACGTCAGGAAGCACAGCAGTGGTCTGTAATGTCAATGGTGAAGGTTGAAGGTTGACAAGGCCAAAATGATAAAAAAAGTGGAAGCTGAGTGGAAAATAATCAACCTTGGGAAACAATTCTCAAAGTGGGTAGAAGTCGATGGAAATTCCCCATAAATTTTCATCCCTTCATTTTGCATTTTTTTTCATCCTCTTTAATATTACCCCCTTTGCTCAATAGAAGATCAATAATCAATCTAGGAGCAATTTTATGAGCTGCTTTCTAAAGGCCAGGATAGTAACTACAAGCTTTCTAAACAATCCCAAGTTTACATAAAAGTTATGAACACTGGACAAAGAAATTTATTTCTGAGTAATTTGAGAATAAGTCACCTAATGATGCACCATCACACTCAAATACATTAATGTGCATTTCTATGAACAAGGACATCCTATTATGCAACTACAATACTGTCATTGATCAAGAAGTTAAACATGGCCTACAAGGATCTCAACAGGCCGCAACTTTGTCAAAAATGTTTGTCTCTGTGTCTCTTTCCTCCTCTCTCCTTCCCTCTTTTCTCCTTCCTTCTCTCTCATAAAAGAGAGAAGAAGAAGAAGGAGAAGAGGCAGCTAACCAGCTAATACTCAGATCCTATTTGCCATTGTCCTAATAGTGTCTCCTATAGGATCAGGATCTATTTCTAAATCACATGTTGCATGTTGTCATGTCTGTATAGTCTTCTGTCTGGAATAGTTTTTTGACTTTCATAGCTGAGCACTTCTAAGGATTACATGTCACGTATTTTGTTGCATTCTCCTCAAATTCGGTTACTCAGATAATTGCTCCTGGTTAGATTAAAATAACACAGACATAGGACTACATTCTTCTCCCTGTATTCCACCAGTGTCTATTGGCACCATTTCTACTACTGTTCACTTTGATCACTTGATTGATGTGTGTTTACCAGCTATCCCCATGCAAAGTTATTCTTTATGCTCTTTAACCAATGAGCAGTTTATGCAGAGGTACTTTCATATTGTGCAAATATTCCTTCTCTCATCAAAATTTCTATTTATTATTAATTTATCCCAGTATAGATTTGCAGTTTCTGGTTTTATTCAATGGATTATAATCCCTTATCATCATTACTTATTTTGATCTTTTTTTTCAAATTATTTATGTGCATTCATTCATTGTACATCATTATAGCATACATAATGAGATTTTCCGTCCAGAGTACTCTGTATATTGTCCCAATGAAGCACATCAACAAACATATTATTGTCAGCAAATGATCTTCCATTTCTTGTTTTCTGTATGTTTTGCTTTTTTTTCCCCATCCTTGATTCCCTATCTCTTACCCTCTGCCATCTCCCACTCTCCTCCCACACTGTCTCTGGTATCTATGTTTGCTTTCTATACTGTTTTCCCCCCACATTTTATTGAATTACTAAAGACCTTAATTAATCTAAATATTTTCATAGCAAACACAGGTGATGTATACATTTCTGTGAACACAAGTCTAACTTTACGCATCCTATAAAGTAGCACCTAGCTGGGGCTATATATATTACTGTAGTCATTGAATAGATATTTTTTTTCTGAAACTTTTTTTTGTAACTTAATTTACATTCT
>NW_006159428.1:44765-55475 GCF_000334495.1 Tupaia belangeri chinensis
TTTGAGTCTTTTGTAAAGTGTGTAATTCCTCTTTTAGATCTTGCAAGAATTTCCTCATCTCCTGGAACTTGTCAACTTCTTTCTCCTTTCTCTTTAGCAGTTCATTATCTCTCTTCTCTTCCATCTCTGTTAGCTTCAACATTATGAATGTTCTAAATGCCTTATCAGACATTTCCATGATTTTCACTGAACTGCTTGTGGATGAAGAAGAGTTACTCTTTTCCCTTGGAGGAGAGGTATTTTCTTGTTTACCCATATTTCCTGTGATCCAGCGGTGATTTCTTGTCATCTGATGGATGGTGTGTTTCTTTCAAATTCTTGAAGTTCAGCCTTAATGTTCAGGAGCAAGCAGACAGAAGTGATCTAGAATCTCTTTGCCACTCTATTGTGATCGCTGGTACAGCAGATTCAGTAGATATTGAGGAATATTTTAACCCTGTTAGTATTTGGATATTTAGCTACAGTGCTCTTAGATCCATCGCTAGCTTGTTTGCTGGAGGCTGAATTATCAGTAGAAAATCTTAATTTCACTTATGCCTGAAATACCTAGTTCGCAGGAGCCACGTGGAATCTTCTTCTCCTTATTTTGATCTTAATTGTCTCAGATTTGGTCAGTGGGAGTTGTTTCAGACTGGCTCCTGTACCTATTAGATATGGCCACATTATCCTTTGAGATCTTCTTTACTTTCTGACACAAAAAGACATTCCAGAATCATTGTACCTTTCCTGCTCCAGTTCCACCATTTCTCCTAGAAGCCCTGATTCTTTTTGGTTGAAATTAGGAATTTGTCAGCTCAGCTACAGATAGCCACCTTGCCCAACGTCAAGGGCAAGACTACTCTGGGCAGACTAATTGAAACAGATATAAAATGTGTCTCAGAATATGCTTCTTAGAAAACCTTAAAGACAACTGAAACCAATAATTAGTCATTAGTTGTATTCATTGATATTAGCGTGTTGCTGATCCTCAGCCCTCTCAATGGCAGAGCTACTGAACTTGTGTGTGTGTATGTAAACACACTTAAAAACATATTTATGTATATATCTATTGGGTCAGCAGAAAAGACATGACACATTTCTCCATAGAAAAAAAAAAAAATAGGAATGTTTCTGATGACCCAATACAATAGACTTAAAAGGATCTTCCCAAAAGTATCTACATTCTAATCCCTAGAAAAAGTAAATGACACCTTATAAAGTTAAACAAAAGGAGGGAATCCTTTTCAGATATAGTTAAGGATATTGAGATGGGAAGATTATCCTAAGTTATCTAAGTTGACCAAAGGTCATCATGAGGTTTCTTATAAGAGAGGCAAGAGCATCTGAATCAGAGAAGATGTAATGTGGAAAGCAGAGTTCAGAGAGAAACAGGGCCCAGATGTAAAAATCATAGAAATAGATTCTTCTACAGAGCTTCCAGAAGAAACATAGTCCTGCTGACACCTTGATTTTAACACAGTGAAGCTAATTATGGATTTCTGCCCTCTAGACCTGTGAGAAAAAAATTCTGTTATTTTTAAGCCACCAAGTTTGTGATAAAAATTGTTACAGGAGCCTTAGGAAACAAAAGCATTATCTATCACTACATGGAAGACTTCCACACCCAATTCATTCTAACACCCCACATTAGAAAATTACCCTCTCTTCCCCAGTGTGGATGCCCTCCTCACCCTCTGAACTTCAACATCCAGTTATGCAAAGCCCTCCTAAATACTGACCTTCTGGTCCTGCCTGGACTCAGAAAGCTCATGCCTGGCCATGCTCTACATGGATGCTCTCCTCACCCCATTCAAATTCTAACTCCCCATACTGCACCATGCTTCTGTGAAGATGTCCTCTTCTCTCATCTTGCACCCCAATAATCCTTTCCATTCTGTACCTCATGGGTAAATCTTCCTCCAGTTGTTTGCAACCAAGGAACCATCTTTCTTCCTGCCATGGGAGGCCAGGCATTAATTCTCTGAGAAATTGAACTGGACTCCCAGAGTCTCTAGACTTGAGTATCTGGAGGAGTGGTTAAAAGTCACTCCAAGGTGAGAGTCCTTTCTTATGTCCTTTTCCAAAAAGGCAATCAGGCTTACACTCAGCCAGGAACATTAATGAATTCTTCTCTGGAGAAAGTGAATATCAAAAAAGACAACTACAGATAGGAACATATGGAGACACTTTCTCACCAAAAGGGTCAGCACTGTTGATAAGTACTAGGCAAGTTCTAAGTAGGATCTTAGTATATAATACTCAAATTACTGGATAGCAAATCATCACCAGAGTTTTTAGAAGAACCTTGAAATGAAAACCAAAAAAAAAAAACAAAAGAAGTGAAAAAAAAAAGAACCCAGAGAAATATAGACAATGTGAGAAACAACAACAAAACAAATTCAAAAATATACAAATTATATTCTCGGATAAAGAAAAGAAGACTAAAATTCTATAAAAGGTAAGCATACAAAAAGAAAAACTCACAAATTAAAACAGAATAGATAAATTTTAAAATTCAGTAGAAGAATTAAAATACAAAACTGAGGACATCTCTCACAAACAGAACAAAAAGACAAAGAAAATATAAGATAAGAGCAAAATATATGAGAAAATAAAATGATAACTCTGGGCTACATAACATCTGACTAACAAGAATTATAAACAGAAAAGCATAAGGAAAATTATCAAAAATAAAATACAAATTCTATTAGAGATGATGAATAATATGTCTCCAAATTAATTCTCATAGAGTCCACAATAATGAATTTAAAAAAGAGAAAAAAAAATCTCACACTAAAAGACATCATGATGAAATTCTCAAATGCAAAAAAATGATAAAGAGAGTACCCTAAAAGCTTCCAGAGACAAAAACTAGGTTATATACAATGAAATAAAAATTAGAATAGCATCACATTTCCCTATAATCTAGAATTATATACCCAGCCAAACTATATATTAATCAAATGTAAAGGCAGAATAAAAATGTTTTCAAATTGAAAGGACTCAAAAATGTATTTACTGGGGCTGGTAAGTGGCATAGTAGTTAAAGTGCTGGATTCACACATGGCCAACTGCAGTTCAATCTCAGACCTGATGGCTTGCTCTCTCTCTCTCTCTCTCTCTCTCTCCATATGCCTGTATATCTATCTCTCTGGTCAAATTAAAATTAATTACTTAATTAATATAATAAATTAGTCTTTAAAAATATAAGTATTTATCATGAACCCATTTTTCTATTGTCAAGAAAAGTCAGGTTATAAGCAACGTCAAAAATCTCAGTTGCTTAATGCTGCAAAAAAATTTATCCCTTATGCATTCATAATTTGCATCTTCCCAGGAAATTCTCTGAGGAAAATATTTTTCATGGCAATTAAACAATCCAGGCTTATTTTTTTTTATCACATTATCTTCTTAACACAAGTCTTCTTCTTTGGAGAAAGAAGTTGCTTTAGCCTACAACAGGAACAAATCACCTCTACTCATAGCCCATTGGCCCAAACTAATCAATGACCCTACATAACTACAAGGAAGCAATAAAGCATCACCCTCCATTTGTCCAGGGTAAGAGAAAAACTGATTATGAAGGTGTCCTAGCAGTGCCTACCACATTTATCTTAGGAAACCAGTGTAGGATGTACTTTAAAAAAAAAAAAAAAAAAAGACTAGAAAGTCAATCAAGAAAAGGTCAGACATGAGATCTAGATAACAAGGAATACACATTATTGGACTAGAAATCAATCAGTCTAGATTAAAGTAGCAGAACTCAGGACTCTGAGAAAGAAGTCTGGAGGGAAAATATTAATAATAGGATTTATAGGTTATCTGATATGTGTGACTAGAAAAAAGATCATAGCTGGTTCTACAGGAAAAATAAGTAGAACAAGGACTTAGAAAACAACACAAGCAAAAATTTGATAATTGGGGAGAATGAAAGCCGTACAAGAAATAAATTATAATTATATTCATTACTTGGCTTAATAATAACATACTTTACCTATTCATAATAATGCAAACATTGACTATTAATTGAAACAAAGTTGTTGTATAACTATATTGGAATGAGAGGTGTAAAAGTTTAATACTCATTTGACCAATATCAAGAAATCCATATTTAACATCTTGAATGGGTAAATCAAGAAATAAAATATAGTATGTGTACTGCACAACCCCTCACATGATCCTTACTGCCTCCTTTCTGGAGGTGCTGTCTGTCTCCCAAGTGAAGCCACCACCACTCTTCCAAGCTCCCCACTGGCTGGAGTTAAGATAAAGTCCAGCACCTCTATGGTCTACATACACCATTGGCTGATCCTATTTGTGCCACCTCACCCTCCACTCTTGGACTTCAGTAACTGCAACACCATAGGGTGTAGGGTAAGTGTTCCTGAGAGTGACCACCAGAGGGCTACTTGATATGACACAGAAGTACAGAAAAGTTAGCTCCCCAAGGAATGAACTCTAACCAATGGAAAAGGAACACTGGAGGGAGCCAGACAAATCAGTTGGCTCTCCTTTTTCCCACCCACACAGTGTTTTGGAATGAGGTTTCTCATCACAGACCATGTACAAAAGTCAACATGCTGAGGACATCTGATTGCCTAATATCTGCCACAGTAATACGTTACATGGCATTGCTTTGTAGCTATCATTGCTCCACTTCTCTTTTTCCTAACCCTCCCCTCATAGGCTTAACCCAACTAAATAAAGTTTGAAAACTATAACTCTTGAGTTAATCTGGTTTTAGGGACGTAAGTCAAGACAGCATATTATTTTTAAATATAGAGATATTTACTTGAAGAAATAGTGCCCTGGAAAGTGGAGCTAGGGTATATGGATGGTGAGACAGATGACTATAAATGGATTTTATGAGATTTCAGATTTGAGGACCAGTCCCATAGCACAGATTTGGTGTTGTACAGAGGAAGCTTCATATGGCCAACCAGGGTTTAAAACGTGGCCCGCTGGGGATGCTTTCTCTCACTCTCTTCTCTCTCTCTCTATCTCCTCTCTCTCTCTCCTCTCTCTCATGCATGCACATATGCACTCTGGCATTAAAAACAAAAATTTCTGATTTTTAAAACTATTGCCAGAAACTCTCATGAAATAAAAATTGATTTTAAAAGTTAATATATAACTACCTTATGTGCATTTTAGTTTACTAACATACCTTTCCTGAGTTTTTCACATAAGTCATAGAAACAAGCTAACAATTATTTTCGTAAAATTATACTAATGTGACATAGACTTCTGCATTCATACACATCGCATAGATTTCTCTGAAGAAAATGCTCTCACAAAAAGTGGAGGAAGATGTCACCTTAAGATCAATACCTTCTTGTATCCTGCTTAAAGTGCTATATTCTTAAAATGGCAGCAAGTCTTTATGGCAGAATAGCAGTAAGTCAATCTATAGACTCATCTTAATGAATTATAGAGGAAAGAGAAGCAGCTAAAAAAAGAAACCATTTTATTTTTACATTGAGTGTCTTTTGAAAAATGGAACCGAGGGTGGAATTAATGATTTAATTAAACCACTTAATGTTTTATTAAAGTCAATACGGCCTCAAGTTCCTGTGCAACCGTCAGCTTATCAATAAAACCTCATATTTGTTTTTGCCAAATAATTCACATTTATTAGAGGTGCCTGTATTACAAAGCCTCTAATTGTTTTCAGGAAATCATACAAACCCTTATATTCCAAAACCCCTTTCCATTAGAGGAGCACAAAGATCTATCAAAAAAAAAAAATCAGGTCAGGTTCTGAAACCATGATTTATTCAGCTTGGTTACTACTCTCCATGAGAAGCTCTATTTCTGCTCTATTCAGCAGAATATCTGCTCAGCTTTTACAGCTAAGGAGGGACTCAAGGTCACCATGAGAGACCCACGTGAGGTTGTTGCCTTCTGCAGGGTACACTGAAGCCCCAGAGATAATTTTCTCACTAGAATCTGTTAGTTTTTTCCTTCACTTTGGAGTACATCTCCCAATTCTATACAACATAAATATGTTTACTATTCACTGAGAATAAATAGCCAATTAAGGTATAGTTAAGGTCAATTAAGGGCCAGAAAGTGGATTAGGAGAGGTAGCCAAGAGAGTTTATGATTGCTAACCTATTTCCACTTAAAGCATTCAGATTGGATGGCAACAATCCTGGCAGGGATAGGAAGAGCACAGACCTGCAAAACCAACGAACACAATGTTACACAACATGTATGCACCCCCTGCCAAACCCACTTTCACCTTACATGTCCTCCATGACGTGGCTTCATTTATAAGACCTAGGACAGTGTAAGTGTGGGGCTTTAGACCATCGTTCATTACAGAGACTATGGCTCCATGCCCATGCCAGTCCTATTTATATTTTTGCTTTGGTTCCTGAATTGCTAGAAGGAAACTTTCCAGACAAAAGATGCCTTTTAATTAGAAAGGAGTACCTGTCCCTTAATCCCAACAGCTGTGTTCACAGATCAAAGCCTATGTTGGAGTTATGTTCTCACACTTAGAGTTTTCTCTGGCTTCTCAACAGAAAACACAGACACACTGACAAATATTTCAGTCAAAATTTGAGACCCTTGGTTCAGGTCAACCCAATGTTATATATTCATTTCTCCACACTTTAACTTAATAAATTTTTATGACATTTATTTGGTTCAAATTAAAAATCTTTTAATTCACAGGCTTTAGTCTATTTGTTTCACAGGGTCAACTGGCTTGAATTACTTAATAATGTATTTGACTCGGTTTGATATATAGAAAATGCTTTCCACTATTTCACTTTACTCTTTGTTTATAATATCTCCACTTAGTCTCCCACATCATTTGTCCACTTATGTGGTTTTTGATCACCTTTAATTCTCTACCTCAAATGTTTCCCTATCTTTATTCTTGTCCTGATCAGCGAAATACAGTTCAATTTGGGTTTTTTTGTTTGTTTGTTTGTTTGTTTTTGGTTTTTTTTGAGAGGCTTTTTGCTACAGGGCGCGTGCGCTCGCCAGACAGACAGAGAGAGACATAGAGACAGAAAGCGAGAAATCACCCCCCAGGGGGGATGGTCACGCCGCAATCCCTTCTCCTCCATTCTCCTCTCGAGATCCTGGGCACGCACGCACACGCGCCCAGCGTGAGATTTAAGCCACCGGGTCCGAGACGCGAACCACGGTCAACTACATGGGAGTTCAGCGACATAGCCATTACACTAACTGCTGGTTCCCTGTTTTTTAATTCTTTTCTTTGCTAGTTTTCTTCTAAGGAATATCTAATAGAGAAATAGAAAGTAAGTGTATCATCACAAAGTTGTCATAATACTGACATTTTAATTCATTGAACATTGATATATATTATCGACATTACAGTTACATGTTATATATGCATATTTTATGTCTACACACACTCCTCAAACACACACACACGTACACATATATATTGCAGATTTTCAGTTAATGATCTTTTCCTCTAGAACACAGATGTGCATGATTTTATTCTTATTTATTTATTTTTATAATCCAAGGTTACAAAAAGTTTACAACACAAAATAAGAAAAGTATGCGCCCATAAATAGTTTATTTCTAAAAGATCACTGCCCCGAAATAGCCAGGTTTCTACTCTTTGTTCCCTTCTCAACATTAAAAATACCAGCTTGACTTTCAGAATGCACAAGCCATTTATGCATGCATTCCTTTAGGGAAGGGAAGGATGGGAAGGACAGGGCAGGGCTGAGGTTTTCTTTAACAACCACCAACCTCTTTTCTCTTTTCTCCTCTTTATTCTCTCTAGCCCACAGGCAACTCTCCCACACCAAGCAACCAGTAGCATAACATACATAATTTTTTTCATATTTTTCATACTTATATGTATCCAGAAATAAAACACTGTACATATCCTTCTGTCACTTGCTTTTTATTCAACATTAAGTTTTTGAGCTTTGTCCCTCAAGATTTATATAGATCCAGGGCACTGTCATTCATACTTCTGTCAAAAATCCTACCACTAAGAAAGTAACTATGATTCTTAAATATATAAGGAAAAGTTCACCAAACCCACTCACAAGTTCCTTCACAGGTACATTCACCATCATCAAAAAATGGAGATAACTTTGGCAAATTACTAAAGGGCAACTGTACCAGAAATCCCAGATTTAAAACCAAATGAAAATCTTTCCTTTAAAAAGTTTAAGTTACTTTATGCTTGAAAAAAGCATTTCTCCAGCTGCCTAAATTAAGGCAGTATGAAAGTTCAATCCAAGAATATTCCTTGGCTTAAAAATCCATTGCCTTTTCTTGTGGTTGGAAATAAGATACATTTTTCCCCCAAAGCTCTTGCCAATATGTATTTTCTGCTAAAAGACTTAAATAAATGTCAATAGACAGGCCAGCTCCCTTAATAATATTTCCTTAACTAGGATGATCTATTTTGGGTGAAGTTTTGCACATAGAGATGCTCTCACTCTTCTTGACACATTTCCAGAAAATATGCAAATAAGGCTCATATTCTGCTAAACCCGTTTACTCCACTGATGTACAATCGGTAACATTCTTTCTCCCCACTTCCCTAAAGTCTCACTATCTCTTTATTTTGATGTTCTCAGAGAAGAGAAGATGTTTTTAAGAGTTCTTCCCTTTCCTCCTTCACCTTCATCCTCCCACTAATCGTTTCAGGAATTGTTTTGAGGTAGTATCTACTTAGTTTTCTATTTATTCTGCTTTTTAAAATACTCCTTCTGGACCCCACTGTTTTATTTAGAATTTTAATGAACGCCTCGGAAAAGACAAACATGCACAGCGATGACAGCATACGTGTTTTGAAAGAGGGGTGGAGGAGGCTGAGCAGCGGCACAGCTGCAAACTCTGAAGCTCTGCCAGACTGACCGACATGAGGAGGTTTCAAGTTCATGTCTGGAGAGCTCCCCAAGTGTGTGGGACACATGTCTATCATGATCTGGGGGTATCACTAAAGCTGGGTGTAGATTGTGATACCCAGACACTGTTGGAGTGCTCTCTGTGTCTATCTCTCTCACTACTGGAAGAAAAAAAGAAGAAAGATGGTGGACATCTTGGTATCTACCTTGGAGTCCGGGTTCAAGTCTCTGCATTACACCCAACCTTTGTCCATCAGTGCTTCCACTCTGTAGAAGTGTAAGTTCTCGCTCTTGCTCAAACTCTTACAGCCTTAGCCACAAAACAAGTATTTCTGTCCAAAAATGCAGGAAAGGTTGTTTTGTGCTATCATTTTTGAAACCATAAAATCTGTCCCATACACTCCAGTGGGAAGTAATCCCCCTTTGGCTATCAATAGAATAAAAAATCAGCATTTGCTGATAAGAAAATAAGAAACACAGTGCATAAAAGAGTAAATCTACCAACTATTGAAAACTACACCTTCTCTGCACGGGTAGACTACACCTTCTCTGCACGGGTAGACATGCCAGTTCGTCCATTTCCCCCTAGATGTTTCCAGTCCCTTTGCCACCTGATCTCTCCTTCAAAACACTTCCATCTTTCCCTTCTACAACATGAACTTGAGTGACCTAAAGATTGAGGCTTGCAGGTGTTAAAAGAAGAATTGCCGGTTATGCAAGTTGCCAAAACCCAGTTCACTCCAGATACTCCAGAGAATTCAGCACTAGAAACAAAGAAACATGTCTTTTCTGCTTTGAGACATTGCGCATTCTGTATTTTTTTGCTCCCAGCTGTAAGAATTCATGGGTGAAAACAAGTGACAAGTGAGGTAATATCTGGATTCACCTTACGCCTATGATGACTCATTATTGGTTCTACCAACCCTACAATAAACATAAAAACTGAGTTCTCTCTCTTTTTTTTTTTCCTTCTTTTTGAGAGGTTTTTCTATAGGGCGCATGTGCTCGCCAGAAAGACAGAGAGAGACAGAGAGACAGAAAGCAAGAAATCACCACCCCCCCGGGGGGGGTGGCCATGCAGCAATCCCTTCTCCTCCATTCTCCTCTCGGGATCTTGGGTATGCACGCACATGCACCCAGCATGAGTTTAAACCATCGGGTCCAGGACTCAAACCACAGTCGACTACATGGGAGTCCTGCGACATAGCCATTACGCTACCTGCCGGTCCCCCCAGAGCTCTCTCTTAATTGTCTAGATGTATGTTATTCTCCTGCAAAGTAAGTATTTAAGCTAATTTTCCTTTAACATGCTTTGGAAAGAAATTCCCCAGTCACCATTTGGCTCATAGTAAAAGAATATATAGTTATTTTAATGTCAGCCTAACCAAAACACACTGCAGAAGGTAAGTGTATAAACTTTAATTGTAGATTATATTCTCTAATCAAATATACCTAACTGAAGGGTTAAAACTCATTTGGGGGATCAGCAGATGGTGTAATGGTTATGTTGCTGGATTCACACTTAGTCAACCACGGTTTGATTCCCAGATCTGGCAGCTAAAAGTTCACACCAGGCACATGTGCATGCATGCCAAAATCCTGAGAGGAGAATGGAGAAGGGATTGTGGTGTGGTCATTCCCCTGGGTGAGTGGATGATTTCTCACTTTCTGAAAATCTCTTTAAAAAAAAAAAAAAAAAACTCATTTTTGGCTATCTATACTTTTGTTACTTTTTAGGTAGGTTTTTTTTTTTTTTTTTTTTTTCTTTTAAGAGAGATTTTTGTCTACAGAGTGATTGCACTTACTGGAGAAACAGAGAGACAGAAAGCAAAAAATCACCTCCCCCCCCCCCCCCAGGGGGGAGGCCGCTTCC
>NW_006159428.1:55612-79241 GCF_000334495.1 Tupaia belangeri chinensis
TTTCCTCAGAGATTTTAGTGTCAACAATGAAAACAAATACATGTATGAGGAGACATCAAAAAAATTATGGAAATATGGAATTAAAATCAAGTTTCTTTTGTTACAAAAAAATCCTTGAAAATCAATGTGTAGTTTTTTTATAATTCACATTTTCCATGAACATTGTGAACATCACTCATCTACAAAGTCTCACTCCATGCAATCCTGCCTCTGTGTCAAAGGCAGTAAGTGTGGTAACTCTTTGATGTCTACATACTGCAGCCTTATACTCAGGTGAGAATACCGAGCCTGCTCTCCACCAAATTCCTCACCTTTCAAACACGGTTTCTCACGACTCACTACCCTCCCCCATCTCCCATAAATCTACCAGAAAATCTTGTAGCTACTCTTCAGTCCTTTAACTGAAGCCCATAGCCTTCTGATTCTTAGTGTCATTGCCCTCCTCCGGGCCCTCATGATTCCAGTTTTTACTAGAACAGTCTCTTCTGTCACTATTAACTTAGCCCAGTCCATTCTCTACCTAGCTTATGAGGAATTTTCCATTTAAAACGCCACTTTAATCACATCAGGGTCTTCTCCTGAAGCCTCTGCTCTCCAACAGTGTTACACAGCACAGTGGCACCCAGAGATGTCCATGACAGATGTTTGTAACATGTCATGTCATCGTGTCATTTGAAAAGAAACTTCACATTTGCAATTAAGACTACAAATCTTTTTTTTGTTGTTTAAGTTCACTTATTTATTCTGGTAGAGAGTGAGCACTCACAACAGGGGCTTGATGCCTCAATCCACCCCCAGGTCAGCCATCCTGGATCATGGGCATAGGCATGCCACATTCATTCAGGGAGGTCTCTGGGTGTGATGTGGTTAGGTTCTCATGTGGGTATTCCATACAGCATTGCATTTTACCACTGCACCACCATCACACCCCCAAATTACAGATCTTAAAATAGAGAAAGTATCCTGGATTATCCTCATAGGTCCAACACGATCATATGTGCTTTGAAAACAGAGAACTTTCTCTGACTAGAAGCAGAAGAAATACAACAGAAGGGTAAGTCAGAGATTCAAAACATGGGAAGGATTTGATTCACCATTTCTAGCTTGGAGAGGAAGGGTAAAGTGACAAGGAAGACAGGTGAGTCCAAAGGAGCTAAAAGAGAACACCAGCATACAGCCAGCAAGAAAACTGACCTCAGCCCTGTGGACATAAGGAACTGAATCCTGACAACAACCCTGTGAATTTGGGAATAGATTCTTCCCCAAGATTGCTAGTTAACATCCTAGCCCAAAGAAATGTTGACCAAAAATAAATGCACCTGGAAGCATACTACTACCATATTTCAAGATACATTATAAAGATAGAGCATCAAAAATGTCATGATACTGGGAAAAAATAAAACACTCACATAGACATGGACCAGTGGAATAGAATAGAGAACTCAGAAATAAATCCACATATACAAAGCTGAACTTCAGTGAAGGTGTCAAGAACATCCACAAGGTTAAAGACAGTCTCTAATAAATGGTGCTGGGGAAACTGGACATCCATGTGTAGAAGAATCCATCTCTCACTACATATAAAAATCAACTCTAAATGGATTAGGCTTAAATGTAAAACCTGAAAATATGAAGCTACTATAAAAAAAATATAGGGAAAACTCTTTAGGACATGTAGAACAAAGAGTTCTTAAATAAAAACTCAAAAGCACAGGCAACGAAAACAAACAAATGAATGAGATTATAACAAGCCAAAAAGCTTTTGTATGCCCATGGAAATAGTCAACAGAGTGAAGAGACAATTTTCAGAATGGGAGAAAATGTTTGCATTCTGTACCACTGATAATGGTTAAAACCCAGAATATATAAGGAATTCAAACAACTTAGAAGCAAAAACACAATAACCCAATTTTTTAAATGGGCAAATGATATGAAAGAGGAAATCTCAAAGGAAGACATACAGATGGCCAACAAATATATGAAAAACTGCTCAGCATCACTAATCATTACAGAAACAAATGAGATATCATCTCATCTTAGAGTAGCTATTATCAAAAAGACAAAAAATAACAAATGTTGGCAAGGCACGGAGTAACTTTTACACTATTGGTGGGAATATAAATTCACGCAATCATTATACAGTTCTAAAGATGGATCTGCCATATGATCTAGCAATCCTAATACAAGGTATATATCCAAAAGAAAAAAAAATCAGTGTTATACAGATATCTACCTCCATTGTGTGCTACAGCACTATTAACAGTAGCGAGATATAAAATCAACCTAAGTACCATTCACAGGCAAAGGGATAAAGAAAATGCACACACACACACACACACACACACACCACATGTGCATACACACAATGGAATACTATCCAGCCATTAAAGAGGATGACCTTCTGTCATCTGGGGCTAAACAGGCAAGCTTAGAGGATATTATGTTACGTGAAATAAGCCCAGCACAGAAAAGGAAATACAATGTGTTCTCCCTCATATGTGGAAATTGAGAAAAAAAAAAAAAAACAAAGAAAATGAAAAGATCTCATAGAAGTAGAGTGATAACGAATGATTTTTAGAGGCCAGAAAGTATGGGGAATACAGGGACATAGATTAACAGAAAGAAAACTATAGACTAAGAGGAACAACGTCTAGTTTCATAAAATACAGGAGGGAAGGCCAGCAGGTGGTGTGGAGTTTACAGCACTGGGTCCCACATGGCTGGCCGTGCAGTTCAAGTCCCAGATTCAGTGGCTACAAAACCACTACAGGTATGTGTGTGTGCATACCCAAAACCAGAGAAGAAACTAGAGGAAAAGGAATTGAGGCATGGCCATCCTCTGAGAGGCAATTTATCATCCCCCTCCCCCTTCTCTGGTGAGCACATATATATGTACCAAAAACTAAAAAATAAAAAGTAAAAAATACAGTACAGAGGATGCGGTTAATAATTTAGTGTGTATCTTAGAAAAGCTATAATAGAGGATTCTGTAATGGTCCAAACACAAAGTTATAACAAGTGAAGATCATGGGCACTAATTACATTGATTTAATCTTCATACATTATTCTCATGTACTGAAAATTCACACTGTATCCCCACAAATATGTATAATTATATGTTAATAATAATAAAAGTAAACCCAGCCCAGCACGCTGATTTGTGTGCTGTTTTAAGCTGCTAAATGTGTTGTGATTTATTACTACTGTAATAGAAACCTATCACACCAGCTAGTCACTCTAAGCTCTCCCGACTTGTCAAGACCCATCAGACGCTAGACCTAGTCACAAAATCCCACATAATTTCCCTCTGTTTACCAACACAGGTTTTTGATTTTTGCCAGGCCAGGCTCAGCTTTGTACATAGAAGTTATAAATCTTCGGTAATTAAAAAACGGCAATAAAAGAGAGAGAGAAATAATTCAATAGTGTAAATGTGAAAGTGTGTGGTAGACACACTGAGTTGCTGTTCAAATCCCCTTTCCAGGTTTGCTGTCCAGCTGCAAAAAGCATGGTCAGCAGGCACCTCCAGCTGTCATTCTTTCCAGATTCACTTTAGCTATAGAAAGCCCCCTTTCTCAAGGCCTTTTCCTTCCCAAGGAAGTCTGCATCTTGTGACTGAATGAGAAAGAGGAGGTTCATTTTGTTCAACCCAGGACACTCTGAAGGGCACTATTCATGGCCCCATGAAAGGATGGTCAAGGCTTTATCTAGCCCATATTGAAATTAAAATTATGTAGAAAATTTCTAAAACACACAAACAAAAAAATACCACCTAAAAGTGGGTTTGTATTTTTAATATCGGGGATGGGGAGCTTTAAGATTTTTCAGAAGTATTGTGAGGTGAGTCAGCCAGATGGCATGGGGGTTAAGGTTACTGTATCATACGGCCGACTACATAGTTTGAGGCCCAGATCAGATGGCTTCAAAAATGTGGGCTGCATGTGCATGCATAACCAAAAATCACAAGAGGAGAGCAAAGAAGAAAGGATTTTTAGCATAGTTATCCCCTTTAAGGGATGCTTTCTCACTTTCTTTCTTTCTCCCGCTCTGTCTCTTTGGTGAGTATACATATAGCAAACAAACAAATAAACAAAAAAACACTAATGGAAGGAAAAAGAAGGAGCATTTCATAATAGTAACAGGAATTCACTATAAATTCAATAATCCTTAACCTATAAGCGCCTCACAACATAGCTTGAAAATATATAACAAAAATAGTAATATGAAGAAAAGTATTTCTAAGAGAAAAGGAAAAACTAGTCATAATAATGTGAGAATTTTATAGAACTTGTAAAAGCTGAGAAATAAAATGAATCAAAATTTCCGAGGACAGAGATTTGAATATCACATTAATAAGAGTAATGCATAAATGTACATATCTCTATACACATATTTCAGCACTATTAGAACACACAGATTATTTTAAACTAAACATGGAACATTTACAAATATTGATCAAATTAAATACAGCTGTATTTAACAACTGTATTCAACAAACACCAAAGCATTGACATAATACAAACTTTATTCTCTAGTCAGAATTTAATAACTTTGAAAATCACCAGCAAAATAATTCCCCATACACATACATTTGAAAATTTTAAAACACAATAATACGTGGTTAAATTTAATTATGATGGAATTTTTTTTAAAAATTAGAATCAAACAGCTCCTTTCTTTTCTTTGTTTTTTTTTTTTTTTTTTTTTGAGAGATTTTTGCTAGAGGTCATATATGCTCGCCAGAGACACAAAGAGAGAAAAAAAGTAAGAAATCACCCCCCCAGGCAGGATGATCACACCACTATCCCTTCTCTAGTCTCCTTTTGGGATTTTAGGCACATGCAAGTTTTAAGCCACCAGGTCCGGGACTTGAACCATAGTCAACTACATGGGAGTCCAGCGACGTAATCATTACACCATCTGCTGGCCCCTCTAACAGCACTTTCCAAAGCAATTATTATATGTCAGAAAGAACTAGTGGAATACAGTTGACATCATACTTGAGAGGAACTCACAACCTTAAATTCGTGTATCAGAGGTAAAAATGAAAAAAATAATAAGTGAGCATCCAACTCAGAAAGTCAGTGTAAAGTCCAGTTTTACACTGGAAAAAAAAATCCTAGAAAAAAGATAAGAAATGAGAACGGAGTAGGTATTTTTAACAAGATGGTAAGAAATAACCCATCTAAGGAGATAGCATTTGGACAGAAATATGCAAGCAAAAACTTTAGATACATATAACATGATTCAAAACTTAATGGTATACACATTCTTTTTTTTTTCTCTGCCATGAAAAGAGAAAGGAAATTTGTTTACCAGTTCATTGTATATATATATATATATATATATACATCATGCATCTGTTCACTCATGCACTCTCCCTAAGGGGTAAAGGCATAGATGCTGCAAGTGTAGTGAGAATAGATCCCCTGGGGTCAGGGTAATGACAGTGTGCGGAAAGAATTCATTCTCCTGAAAATCGGAGAAACTCTCATTTCTGTCACCCAGTTGTCCAGCAGGAACTTAGCACCTGCAGTTTGTGTCCCAGCCCAAACTTATGGGAAGCAGTTCCGGTTCACTTTCTACCAACAGGTGGGACGGCCCCTCCCAGTTGCAATTCCACTTGTGCTCCCAGTCCTACGGTGGCTTTCACTTATCCCCTTTGCCCTTCATACCCTTTTAATCACTCCATCCGGAGTAAGCTGATTACTGACATTCTCCTAACAGATGATCCCTGCTCCACCTCACAGTCACATGGCTGTCACCAAGGAAGTCACCTTCATCACCCAGACTTTCACTTCCCGCTATGCTGTAGCTCCACTAATTGGATCCAATTTTCCACAGCCTTGAAAAAATCCATTCAGGAATTCCCTATCATTACCTCTCTAGGTAACACATATCATCTGATTATTTCCTTACTTAATTGATGTTGTTTATTTGATTGTAGGCCCTCCCCACCTCGCCCTAAATTAGAACGCAATCTCCATGAAGGTGGGGAAGCTGAGACCTACTGCATCTTGCTCACCACAATGTGCCCACTTCCTAGCAGTGCCTGGCACATCATGGGAACTTAATATTATTTAAAAGATGAAGTAGCGAGTGATTTTTTCCTTTTATGTCCTCAAAATCTTCTCTTCCTATGAAGGCAGAAGAAAGCTCGTTAGCTTTCTTCTGTAGTACCATCCTGCCACGTTAGAGTTTGTGACTACAGAGATAATGTGCTGCTCCCTCGTGTCCATCTTTCCCCACCGCATGAGAATTACACTGCTGCTACGCTGGCCCCATGCCCAGATGCAAAGGACTACACTACATCGATTTTAGCTGGGGCAAGATGCCAGCCAAGGACCATTTGGGAAGAATTTCCCACAGTAGGCAGAAAGTGACACCTCGGATGCAAGCTTCAGCTGCTCTCAGCAGCAAGTGATGACACAGGCTCCACGTGAGCCCGCACTGCGGGAGAGTGCCCCTGGGCATTCTGGGACATGACATCAGCAGCCAGAACTGCTTCTTGTTTAAACCCCAGCCCAGGCAACCCAGGCAAACCTAGGAAATCCACTCACACAGCAAGAAACGTCTTGGACCTTGTTAATAACGCACAGTTTGCAGCCTCTAATTAATCCCTGCCTCCTTGAAGGGTTTTCTTTTTGGCATTTGCTTACTTCAAAGTCGCTTCAAAGTTCAACCGTCAGCAACACTCAGGTCATTTTATTCTCCCAGGTGAATTTTTGGCTTTTCAGTAAAGGTATATGTAAAGCAAAAAAAAAAATTAAATGACAGTGGAGGAAAGATGGCAATAGGTTGGAAATGTCATCTTAATTAATCAATAATTTCCCAGCCAAATATTCATGCTACGGCCAAAAACTAATTATAACACTGAGTGAGTAATTTGGTAGGAATTACTAAAGGCTGAATTTTGGGTGGTATAATTGTCAAAATTTCAACCAATTTAAGTAGTTTTCATTGAGCACTGTAAGAGTACTCATATACATACAGCTTAGTGGACCAGCCTGCCAAGCTTTCAGATCCATCTGACATTTTGCTCCTTCCATCAAGAAGAATCTTCTCTGACTCCTCCAAGACTAACTATTCCTGTTACTTGTTTTTATAAAATCTTTTATTGACTCTGGTTAATTTTTATGAACTCACTTATTTCCTCCATAAAATATGAGCTCCTTAAAGATGAAGATTCTGTCTTGTTTCTGTTGAATCTCGAATACTCAGTACATTACCAGAATAGAATCGTGCTAAATAAATGCATTTGGTGGAATGCATGGATGACTATAGATGAATGGGCAAAAGGAGTGACGAATAATCTAGAGTAAAAGGAAAAGCACACGTTTTTTTCCCCCTCTACACACACACCACACTAACACCAGATGTGTGGGATATTTCTGTACACACTAGCTAAGCAATTCTCCAGTAAACACCAGCTGCGTGAATTCAATCTAACTCTGACACTACCTGGAGAAAGAAGTAGATCTCAGAGGTTAAGGGCTCAGTCCCACAGACTTCCCCTCTCCAGGTCCTAGTCATGAGTCCCAGGTCATGACTTGTACTTTTGACTGACAGGCTATAAGTTGGGAGTTCCCATGACTCTGTTCTGGTACTTCCATCTACTATTGTGCCATTAATAGAAATACCTTTGACTGGGTAATGTATAAAAACAGAGGTTTATTCAGTTCACAATTTGGAGATGCAAGGGTCAGGGGCTGTGGGAAGCTGCACACCAGCGAGTCTGCCAAAGTTTCTCAGAGAGCAAATAATTACCATGATTGGTTCCCTTCCAAAAACCTGACCTTCGAAACCTTGCTCTGATTGGCCACTAGAATCCCTCAAATTTGCATCTCCGGCACCTCATGAATGGTCCAAAAGCAACCAATCATAACCCACCGTTAACAACCAATCAGGGCCCACCGTTTACAACCAATCACAGTCCACCATTTACAACCAATCACAACCCACCCTTTACAACCCACCAGAGTGTATATAACCACGATGCCTGGCCCACAGTAGCCAGACGACACAGACGACCGAGACGACGACAACGACCAGGAAGACGACAACTGAAGAGCCTGAAGAGCTGAAACACCGTGCAGTCTCCAGATGACCCTGAAGATCCTGAAGAGCTGACACTGCATCGTCTCCAGACGACTTGGGAGACCCTGAAGAGTTGTAACACTACATCGTCTCCGGACGACCCTGAAGAGCTGTGACACCGCGTCGTCTCCGTGCTGCTCACAGTAGATGACGCGACACTGCGTCGTCTCTGTGCTGTACCGTGCTGCCCACAATAAACGGACGACACTGTCGTCTCTGTGCTGTAACACTACGCCGCTTGTCCCGGCTCTCACTCCTTCACTCAGGAAACCTGTTCGGCTGTCCCCCCGGGTCGGGACAAGGGGCCATATCTGGTAGGCATCTTACAGGGTCTCGTTACGTCACAAGGGTGAAAGTAGAGAAGAGCAGCAGATCATGAGTCTCTCTCTGTTCTAGTCCCATGCCCTCTCCTTAAACACCCACCACAACTTGAGATCAGGAGGTGACATGGTGGTGAAGTCACTGGACTCCCATGTGGCTGACTGTGGTTTGGATCCCAGACCCGATGGCTTGAAAACCATGCCAGACATATGTGCATGTATGCCCCAAATCCTGACAGGTGAATGGAGAAGGTGTGGCCAGTCTCCCCTGGTGGGTGATTTCTCATTTTCCCTTTCTTTGTCTCCCTCTGTCTTTCTGCAATGAGCACACATACCTTGTGGCAAAAGCCTGAAAGAAGAAAAACAAACAAACAAAAAAACCACAACTCTATCACAGAGGCCTTGCTCTAATCACATCTTCCAAAAGTACTACTTTTTGACACCACAATTAGATCAACTTTTCACTCTTTTAATCTTGTGGCAATGGCTTAACACATACATTTTTGTGGTGACACAAATAATAACACCAGGGTTTGAACTACTTTGCTAGAGTGGCTCACAGAACTCAGAAAAACATCGTTCAAGCAAACTTCACTTTATCATACTTCACAGCTATTGCATTTTATACAAATTACGGATTTATGACAACCTTGAATTGGGCAAGTCTATCAGCACCATTTTTCCTTTAGTATATACTCATTTTGTGTGTCTGGGTTGTATTTTGGTAATTGTCACAACATTTCAACTTTTTCATTGTTATCGTGTCTGTTAAAATGATCTGTGATTAGTGGTCTTAACACTACTAATCGAATTATTTGGGAGTGCCACAAATCACATCCATATAAGATGGAGAATTTAATAAATGTGTGTATTCTGATAGCCCCACCAACCAGCCATTATCCCATTTTACCCTCTCTCTGGACCTATCTGTTCCCTGAGCCACAATAATATTGAAATTGGGCCAACTAAGAACTCTACAATGGCCTCCAAGTGCTCAAGTGAAAGGAAGAATCACACATCTCACTTTAAATCAAATGTTAGAAACAAGCTTAATGAGGAAGGCATGTCAGAAATCACAGTAGACCAGGGCCAGTACATGGCATGGTGGTTAAGGTGCTAGATCCCCACATGGCCAACTGCATCTCAAGTCCAAGACCCAGTGCCTTGAAAACCAAGTTGGGTGAGTGTATGTGCATGCCCAGGATCCTGAAAAGAGAATGGAAGAGAAGGGATTGTGGCATGGCCATATCCCCAGGAGGTGTTTCCTCATTTTCCCTTTCTGTCTCTCTCTGGAGAGGGCACATGCCCTAAGGTGAAAAAGAATTAGGCCGGAAAAAAAGCTTTTTGCATCAGTTAGCCAAGTCAAGTGAATGCAAAGGAAAAGCTTTTGAAGGAAAGTAAAAGTGCTATTCTAGTGAACATGATTTTTAGAAAGTAAATAGCTTTATTGTTGATAGGGAGAAAGTTTTATGGACTGATAGAAAATCAAACCAACCACAGCAGTCCCTTAAATCAAACCAAGCATAATCCAAAGCAAGTCCCTAAATCTCTTCAGTTCTATGAAGGCGGAAAGGGGTGAGGAAGCTACAAAAGAAAAGATTGAGGCTAACAGAAGTTGCACTTATCAGGTTTAAGTGCAGAGCAAAGCAGCCAGTGCTGATGTCGAACTGCAGCAAGTCGTCCAGATGTATAACAGCTACACTAAAGTGGCTACACTAAACAGCAGATTTTAAATATAGGCCAAAACATCTTCTATTTTAAGAAACCATCAAGGACATTCATAGCTAGGGAGGAGAAGTCAATATCTGGCTTCAAAGCCAGGGACCGGGACTCTCTTGTTAAGGGCTAATAATGTAGCTAGTGACCTTAAACTGAAGTCAGTTCTCATTTAGCATGCAAGAAATGTTAGTGCCCTTAATAATTATGCACAATCTATTCCTCGATGATACACTTCGATGATAAAGCAGTGACAGGGTTTGAGAGTATTGGCTATCATTCTGCGAAAAGGTATATATAAAGATACGCCACTATTAAACATTACATGTTACAAAGAACATTTTCATGAAAAGAAGACTCGATCGACGTGGCAAACTTTAGCTTTATCTTATTTTTTTAAATTGCCACAACCACCCCAACCTTCAGCGTCCACCACCCTGATCAGACAGCACGCGTCAACATCAAGGCAGGACCTTCCAGCAGCAGAAAGGCTGGGACTCACTGAAGACTCCCGGGACTGTTAGCATCCCTTAGAAATAAAGCATTTTAAAATTGAGGTAGGTACATTGTTTATTAGACATAACAATATTGTACACTCAGCAGACTACAGAATAGTATAAACATAACTTTTATATATGGGGAAAACCAAAAATATTATAGGACTCGCTTGACTGGAGTATTTTATTGCAGCGGCCTGGAACTTAGGCAGTGGATAGATGCTCCAGCTTTGCACCCCTCAGGCGGAAGAGTCTCAGAAGCGCACTGTACATCTCATCAAGTCTCAGCACAATCAAGTCCCTGCAGCTAGCAGCAATGCCTTTAATACTACAGGCTTACTGAGTCTTTCACTCTTCTTACTCCTGCACGCCTGCTGCTTGGGATCAGCTCCCAAATAAACTGCCTACACCCACATTGTTGTCTCAATCTTTACTGTTATGGAAACCCAAATAAGAGGATCATAATTAATTTAATATGAGACTCTCAATGTATGAAAAATGTCTAAGACCTAAAAGATCTAGGACATGACAGCCACCAAAAACATTCATGAGAATATATCATATTACATAGAGTCCATCACTGAACAAAATAGTGAAATTGAATGCATTGAACATAGTGGTAGATCATTGTAAATGCCTACTAATTTGTTCCTTCCTTTTTCTTGTTACTTTCCCTCTTTCTGCATTGCTTCTTCTACAGGCTGTGTGAGAATAGAAGCAAAAACATCAGGCTCTAAATTATTCCTACCAGTTTTGCACTGCTCAGAAGCCTCGGACTAATCATTCTTTCCAGGTATAAAGGTAGCTTCATTAAAATTGGGGGACCAGCAGATGGCATACTGGTTATGTTGTTAGACTCCCACATAGTTGACTGTGGTTCAAATCCCAGACCCGGTGGCTTAAAACACGCTGGGTACATGTGTGTGCATGACCAAGATCCTGAGAGAAGAATGGAGAAGAAGATATTGCAGTGTGGCCAGCCCCCCCCCGGGGGGGGGTGATTTCTTGTTTTCTGTATCTCTTTGTGGTGAGCACATGCACCCTCTAACAAAAAATAAAATCTCTCTGAAAAGAAAAGAAAAATGTATTACCTGGGAAGAAGTCATTGTTTTCCTGCCACCCAAAAAGGAAACTGAAGAGGCAGATGGAAGGCTCGAGTCTGGGTCTTCAGGGCTTTCTAGAGAGGCAGAACCAATAGAATATAGTAGACAGATAGGTGCATATAGGTAAGATATAGATGATATAGGTATGTATTGGGTCCGCGGAAAAGCCATGACATATTTTTCTGTGAAGAAATGCATCAAGACTTCTCCTATGACCCAATATATGGAACAGGTGTTACTGGGGGAGCCGGCTCACATGCTTACACAGGACCAGAAGTCTCACGGCAGGCCTTTTAAGTTAAAGATTTGGGGATACCAGTAGCGTGGTTCAGTCCAAGCCTGAAGTGTCAGAACCAGGGAAGGTGATGGAATGAAGGGGACCACTGGGCATAAATTCCAAAGTCTAAAAGATGAAGAGCCTGGAGTTCTGATGCCCAAGGGTAGAAGGATATCAATATTCCAAGGAAGAAAGAGAGCAAATTCACCTTTCCTCTGCCCTTTTGTTATCTAAGCCCTCAGCTGATAGAATCTTCCTCACTCAGTCCAGCAACTCACATGTCAATCTCCTTTGGGAACGTTGTCACAGACATACCTAGGCATTGCTTAGGTAACCATCACAATAACAGGGGGTTCCTCTCTAACAGGGCAGAAGTGAGACCACTCACTGAGTACCAGATGGGTTATCAAAAATGCGATGTAGAACAGCAAAGAGAAACAACTTACTTATTCCTTCAACCAGAAGCAGCCTTACTACTGATACACAAGCCTGTGTCCTGAAGCCACGGTGTTGTCAGCTGGGGAAACTCTTCTATTGGTGACATTAAACTTAGGAGGAAAGTTTCTCTGTGTGTCAGAATGAGTTCCTCTCCCCTCCCCCTTTTCCTTACTTCCTTAAGCTGAAGAGGGCAATAAAATGCAGTCAATTCATAGGACTCATGCAAAATGAGTGCTTTGTGAAGTATTGATCTACACAAGCAATATCAATTCATGTTTAATATCCATATCATTTCCCAGTGCTGTTTCAGCTGTGTCTACATTAAACTATTCCAGTCACATATCTAATCATATAACTATATTTACTTTATATTCCCTCCTACATCCCAAAGGAACTGAATTAGCTATAATGTAAGATGCCTAAATAGTATTTAACCAAGAATAAAAATGCAAGAACTTTGAATAAAAAGACTCAGGCTAAAGGAGCCTATAATAAATAAAGTGAGTTTCCTAGAAGCCAAGGCAAAAAAAAAAAAAGAAAGAAAGAAAGAAAAAGAGGCAGAGAGAGAGAGAGATGAAGGGTCAAATAACCCTCATTATTAAATTTTTAAATGCTCAGTTATCTAGAATGAAAAACTATTTTATTTCTGAAGCACACAATGGATGTTTATTTAAAGTTTTACATTTCCTGTGAAAGTAGCCTTCACATAGCTTTTTTATATCTGCCTTCAAAAAAGTGTGGAGCACACATTTAATTATTGTTCCACAGAGACATCCCAAAGTGATGCTGATGATAATTTAGAGAAAAAGTGTATTACTTTGTTTTTAAAATCTCCATCTTGTTAGTAAAATTTACAGACTATGGGTTTCTGTTTTCATTTTTGTTTTCGTTTTTTAGGATAGGGCAATCTAAGTTCAGAATGAATAACATTTGCTCAACTTCTTTTTTAATTTCAACATAAATTCTTTTTGTGAACAATTCCTCCCAAATTCAAGAATCTGAAGTTGAGCAAAACTCACACAGAACTAAAGGAAGTCAGGACTGAATCATTCAGATGATCGTACCAGACCTGATGTTTGCCTGTGTGCTCCTCCTGCCAACATCCGTGAGTTGCCCTGCTTGCTGCAAGTCTCAGTGCCCAAGTGTTTGCCCTCTCCAGTTCCGTGAGTCACCTAGCCGGAATCCAGTTTTGAACCCTCCCTCTTCTTGGCTTAAGCCACTGAGTCAGCTTTCCTTTTCATACAAACAAAAATGGTTAACTCATAAATTCCATGACTAGAAATCACATTCTCATTGGAACACGTAAAAATATAGGGAACTTCCCTAGAGTAATATCCTTGGCATCTCTCCAACTCCTCACTCAACCCTCCTCCTGGAGTAAATGGCCTAACTGGTGAGTCTGGGAGAAGGAACCGAGCATGCCCAATTCAGACCTACTTGGCTTCTTTTTCCCTCAGACCTAGACAATCTACAGTAAGTGTTGCTGAAAAGAGACTTCCGTTGCCTCTTCTGCTGACTGTTTCTTTTTCATGATTATTGTTTTTAGAGAAATTTTTGCTATAGGGTGCATATCCGTGCCAGACACAGAGAAAGACAAAGTGAGAAATCACACCCCCCAGGGCGGTGGGGGGAGTCCCTTCTCTATTCTCTCAAGATTTTGGGTAAGCATGCACCTTTAGTGACTGTCAAGCCACTGGATTCAAGACTCGAACCATGGTCAGCCATGTGGGAGTCTAGCCCTCCAACCACTACACCAGTTACTGACTCCCTGTTGATGCTTTCTTAATCCCTCCAATTCAGGAACATCCAGCACAAGTGGCTGTGGTAAGAGTCTACTGTTCTTATCTACCTTATATCTGCATAATAAATCTGATTTTTTCATCTTCATTTGTTCGACTCCTCAGAATGACCCTTAACTCTCTCTCTCTGTTTCCATGTGTGTATGTGTGTGTGCACGTGTGTGCATGTGCACGCATGTGTGTGTGTGTGTGTGTGTATACAATGTTCTGACTTAAATAGGAAGAAATCACATGATTTATTAGACATCATCAAACTCCAATATTCTAGATTTTGAAATCTGGAAGGGCTTTTTTTTTTTTTGAGAGGGTTTTTCTATAGGGGGGGGGCCACTTCCCAAAAGACAGAGAGATGATTATTGTTTTTAGAGAAATTTTTGCTATAGGGTGCATATCCGTGCCAGACACAGAGAAAGACAAAGTGAGAAATCACACCCCCCAGGGCGGTGGGGGGAGTCCCTTCTCTATTCTCTCAAGATTTTGGGTAAGCATGCACCTTTAGTGACTGTCAAGCCACTGGATTCAAGACTCGAACCATGGTCAGCCATGTGGGAGTCTAGCCCTCCAACCACTACACCAGTTACTGACTCCCTGTTGATGCTTTCTTAATCCCTCCAATTCAGGAACATCCAGCACAAGTGGCTGTGGTAAGAGTCTACTGTTCTTATCTACCTTATATCTGCATAATAAATCTGATTTTTTCATCTTCATTTGTTCGACTCCTCAGAATGACCCTTAACTCTCTCTCTCTGTTTCCATGTGTGTATGTGTGTGTGCACGTGTGTGCATGTGCACGCATGTGTGTGTGTGTGTGTGTGTATACAATGTTCTGACTTAAATAGGAAGAAATCACATGATTTATTAGACATCATCAAACTCCAATATTCTAGATTTTGAAATCTGGAAGGGCTTTTTTTTTTTTTGGAGAGGTTTTTGCTATAGGGCGCGAGCACTCTCCAGAAAGACAGAGAGAAACAGAGAGACAGAGAGCGAGAAATCAATCCCCAGGGGGATGGCCATGCTGCAATCCCTTCTCCTCCATTCTCCTCTCAGGATCTTGGGCACGCACACACGCACACGTGCCTGGCATGAGTTTAAGCCATCGAATCCAGGACTCGAACCATGGTTGACTACATGGGAGAACAGCGACATAGCCATTACACTAACTGCTGGTACCTGGAAGGACTTTTGAAATGAGCCAAAGACCAGAAATGAATAATGATGCATTGGAAAGTATATTGAATACATTCACATACTGATCCTAAAGCCAGTGATTAGGGAGCTAGGCAAGAAAACTATAATAAGAAGAGGATTAGTTCCAACTGTAGATTATTATACTTGTGGGTGTGAGCATTTTCTAGTTGTAATGTCACCTTTTTTCCTCTGTTCTCTGCTTTTCATAAGGAAGCTGCAGTAGAAGAACCCAGACTTGATCAAATGTGCTCTCAGAGTTGTAACTATGACTGCTGAAAGAACAGAAACTGAATTCTGTCATTTGTGAGATCTGTTACCGATTTTGATGAATTCAGATCAGTATATCCTTCTGTGTAAATGTTCCATAAGGGATCTTTTCGCAAAAATTAATATTCTGTGCATAACTACATCTTCACAGATCCAGGGGACTAGTAATCATTAAAAGTGGTAACAGCCAGTATTCAGTGTAAAAACTCACAATTTACACCCTAGTCTAGGTATTCCACTTCTACAGAGACTGCTAACTTACTGATTAACATTACTGGTTGATTAAATAAAACCAAGAACTCTACGACAAGTACTGGCATGTAGTCGGTGTTGCCAATCATTCTCACCTATACAAACCTTCATTACCTGATGTACAAAGTTAAATGCAGATGTAGCTCCCAGGATAGTCTCATACAGACAAGTCTGATCAGCCCAAGTCTGCAAAATTAATACAGGCATTGCAACTTCTCCCAGCTCATGTTCCTGTTCAGTGATTTCACTCCAAGGTAGGAGACAGCGTAGGTTTGTGGGAGTATGTGTAACAGATGAAGGAATTTGGGGGGCCAATGCAATTGCAAGTCAGGTCACATGGGGAGGCCACCTAAATTCAAGATCTAGTCTTATTCCCCGATAACAGAATTGCCCCCCTTTAAAAGCTAACAGTGTCTTTCATAAGACATAAAGAAAAGAAGCTATACTATTACTGTCTCTTCGACACAGTTAGAGAACCCTCTACTTACTCAGGCATCCAAACTTAAAGTGAGCAAACATCACAGATCCTGCAAACATATTGTGTCTTAGGAAAGAAATCACAGCCCGTTGCGTAAGTCTGATATCACATTTGCAATTCTCAACTACTTTTTCAAACACCTTGCTTCTGCAAAAAGAAAAAAATCATTCCAAGTCTAGGAATTAGTGGTGAGTGCAATTGGCAACATTTGAATTCTTCACATGTCTATTCTTAACCCTAAATTTTAACAAATTCAACTTAAAACAGAAACTATAAATATATCTTGGGCAGACGTTATTTGCAGTGGTGGCAAAAACGAAATGTAGCCCCACCGCTGTCTCCATCAGTGTACTCAGATCACTCAGTAAATGCGCCAGTTAAGTATTAATATTGAGATTGCTCCAAAAACGCAGCTTTAAGAACGGTGCCGTAATCTCATCACTATCAAAGACAGCCCGGAAAATATGCAATCTGGGTAAAAGTGGCCCAAGCATTGCATCAGAACCAATTCTAACCTTTTGACCAGATTGCTGTCCAAAGCCTCTTCATGTAGATGCTCTGGGTCCACTACCATTTATCATTGAATTTTCCAAAATTTTTAAATAACCATGTCTAAATAAATATAAAACCTTTAACAATCATAGCTGTAAATATAATAATAACTGCAAATTAATGTAATAACCATACTTAACCTAGAATATACTTTATGATATTATTTTTAGTACTTTACTTTCCATTCTTAGGACATGACAGTCTCCAAGAAGTTCTTACAACCTTTTCAGAGTAGTTCTTTTATAGGTTCCGATCGATTCCAGGATGTGTATTTTTGCAACTTCAGCATTGGTTTTTCTACTCTAGCAAATACATAAAAGGAAAAATATACTGAAGGTTTTCATCTGTGTGGGTACTCTGCCAACCTCAACACCCAGTGAGGGTTAAACTTGGCTTCTATGTCTTTATTTACAAACAAGGGGCCCAAGCTTCAGAGTTTAAGATCACAGTGTCAAAAGCAGAAAACAGAGGAGAGGCTGAAAATCATTTGCTGATACTTGCTGCTGCTAACACAGAAGAGAGCTGATTTACTCAAACTGTAGGTTTTGATCTCTGTTGTCTCATTTCATTGGAATTCAAGGAGGATCCCAGGACATTCTGGCTAGTTATGTATGACAGTACCTTATTATAAAATGTCTGGACGAAAGGAAGAGCTAGAGTTGGATCTGATGTAATGTTTGCATAGCGGGCCACTTTTACCCAGATTGCATGATTATCAGGGATGTCCTTGATACCGGTGAAAATATGGAGCTATTCTTAAAGCTCCAATTTCAATATTCATGCTTGAGGGCTCTGAGTTCATTGATGGAGACAGTGGTGGGGCTAAATGTGGATAGAAAACTTCCTTTGAAATCAGAAGCTCAAGTTGTTAAAAACCAGTAATAATATCATTGTTACAATAGAGAAAAGAGAGATCAAGGGGTGACACAGATATGCAGAATTCATATGACTATTACCTTTGGTCAAACACGGTGCTATGCAAGGCTTACCCACTGGGAATGTTTCCAGATTCGGGTTGGGAGGCCTCCCTGAGTATACGGGGCATGTGTGTGTCCATGATCCAGGGCTGGCTGGAGATGGCAGTGAATTGCAGCATTAAGATCCTAGTGGAAATGGGAACCAGCAGTTAGCATAATGGCTATGTCGCTGGATTCCCACGTAGTCGACCGCGGTTCGCTTCCCGGACCCGGTGACTTAAAACTCACGCTGGGTGCATGTGCGTGCGTGCCCAAGATCCCGAGAGGAGAATGGAGGAGAAGGGATTGCGGCATGACCATCCCCCCTGGGGGGTGATTTTTCACTTTCTGTCTCTATGTCTCTCTCTGTCTGTCTGGCGAGCGCATGCGCCCTATAGCGAAAATCCCTCCAAAAAGAAAAAGATCCTAGTGGAAATGCACTTTCTCTCTTCCACATGAAATAAATTAAGAAGAAGAAGATAAAAGGAAAAAGAAAAGGAAAGGAAAGAGAAGAGAAGAAAAGAAAAGAAAAGAAAAGAAAAGAAAAAGGAGAAAATGTAGTGTATCCCACCAAGGGCAGGAATAAAGGTGGTTGTCCAGAAAGCAGTAAGCTGAGCATTAGGGAGACAGATCACATGAGATGATGTTTGGTTTGTTCCTCTCAACAAGTTTTGAATAACCAATTAGGGAAGAAGAGAAGTGAAATAGTCTCTCCTCTGTATTCTTCAGTAACATACATTTAGCACAACTGAAAATACACAGGTGAAAGTAATGTCTGGATTTGAAAACTAAAACAAGCTTAGTTACCTAGGTAATTATTTCAATGAGTCAGATTTCCATTCATACTCAAGGGCAACAGCTGCGCTCAGTGAGCGCCTGTCTTCAAGGTCAAAAGGACTCTGAAGGGTACTGTGCTTGTATTTGTGAGCAGGAGTCAGAAGGCCTCCACGTGGCAGACCTTGTCCAAAGTTGGTACTAACGGAGAGTCAAGTCACAGCACCAGGAAAAAGAGGCTTATGTCCTGTTTCTTTTCTTTTCTTTTTCTTTCTTCTTCTTTTATTTATTTATTTTTTGAGAAGCTTTTGCTATAGGATGCATGTGCTTGCCAGAGAGACAAAGAGACAGAGAGACAGAAAGCGAGAAATCACCCCCGGGGGGATGGCCACGCACTGCAATCCTTTCTCCTCCATTCTCCTCTCAGGATCTTGGGCACACAGACACATGCATCCAGCATGAGGTTAAGCCACCGGTTCTGGGACTCCAACCGCAGTCAACTACATAGGAGTCCAGAGACATAGCCATTAAGCTAACTGCTGGTCCCCTTATGCCCTGTTTCTATCTGCTCTATGAGTCTCCCTACTGAAAGAAATGAATCTAGAAAAACCAAAATACTTATGTAGCCTAAGGACAAGATTAAATGAAACAAAGAAGAAAGGTTTCTTTGGGGTGTTAGAGGATAGGGGAGGATGGAGTGTGGATGAACTGCAAAATTCTCATTTCTCTAGGCAGAAACATTCACAACAAAAAGACAACACACACACACACACACACACACACGGACTGAAACTAAGAGCACTGGCTCCTGGAATTGCTGTGAACTTGCTATCTCTTAGGGGCTAAATATTCCTCAGCCTCAGCAGCCTGCCAGTCTCTTTTCACCCAGGAGTTTAATTTTAGCTCCGCATTAATGACACATCACGATTACACACACACAAACACATACAGACACCTAATGATTATGCCACTGTTGTGGACGTGCCCCAGAACTTATTCAGGTCACCCCGGACTCGGTGGGATACAGTGATATTTACTTTCTAGCACCTCAGACCTGCTTCCTTCAAAATGGAAACCCTTTGCCCAAGGCCTTCCGGAGGAAAGAGATGACAGATTTCTCTATCAGATGCCATGCAATGACCAAGACAATGTGTGGGTTTGGTGGCCAAATCAAAAACTCCTGACAATACCTCTTAGGTTCACATGGCTTAATGTGCTCAGAGGACCACTTCGCGTGTGGCCACGTCTCACAGAGGTAATGCAGTTCAGAAGTGTGGCTTTTAGGTTGCTCAGGAAATGGATACGAAAGACTTTTCCTGTCATCGCTGCAGTTTTGGTGATTGCAAGATGGGCTGGGGAACAAAGGCTCAGCAGCAATCTCTGCACTTCCCTCAAGCCCAGCTGCTTGCCCTTGACATCTTGGAACTGGCAGTTCAGTGAGCTCTCCGCCTCCGAGAGCCACGCGTGGAGTGTAAGACCAGAAGCATCTATTTATTAAGCTTGGTCACTAAATTAATCTTTCCCTCTGGCCTGCTATGAAGCGGAGTTAATGAGGATGAAGCAGAAGCTGAGCTGGGACATATTTAGCCACAGGCTGCACCTCCAGGCCTCATTCGCTGGCAAAGGAATCAGGACAGCTCCCTCCTGCCATCCAAAGGGCACGAAGCAGGCTTCCAGGCAGCAAATGCAGGCGACTTCCGCTCCTCCTCACCCCCACCTCTCTGTTACTGAGGCTGGCCTCCCAGGACCGTAGCCTTCTCACAACAGCTGGACCTCCTTATCTGTGACTGGATCGCTGAGCCCCTCCCAGGTCTGCGCACTGTGACTGACGCTGCAGATGCAGGCGTAAACAAAGTGGGGTCCCTTCTCTCAGAGACTTCACAGCGCAGTGGGAGAAACGAGGGGCCACTCGATCCAACATACAAATTTCCACTTATCACATAAAGGCCGTGACGGGCAGCTGTGGTGTGGCTAGGTCAGGTGGGCATGGATGGCTTCTCCGAGGAAGTGTCACTTTGGCTGAGCCCTACCAAGCCCCAGAGCAAAGGACCAAGCACACCCTCTGGAGAGCACAAGGAGGAGCCATGTCCAGAGAGTTCAATAAATCTCTGCCTTGATAAACTGATAAATGGACTGGCATTTTTTTCTCCCCACTATCTTTTTTTTTTCCCCTAGATTTTTGCCATAGGGCAAGTGCACTCATCAGAGAGAGACAGAAAAGGAAAATGAGAAGTCACCCCCCACACGCCCACCAGGGAGGATGGCCATGCTGCAATTCCTTCTCCTCCATTCTCCTCTTGGGATTTTGGGCACACATGCACAATCACCACCCAGCGTGTTTCTCAAGCTGCCAGGTCAGGCACTCGAACCATGGAGTCAGCCACGTGGGATCCAGTGCCTTAACCACCACGCCACCTGCTAGACCCTGTCTCCTCACTACTTTAAGGTAAGCTGTTTTTTTATCAGGAATATAGCCATGGAATGGATTCAATCTGTTTGAGCTGAAACCCCGGGGAGGGTATGACAAAAGGCAAAGAGACAGATCCACATCCGGATTCCCAGCGGCCCAATTACTGTGTAAGGTTGGGCACGGTATTTACCTTCTACCAGCCTTAGTATTGTCACTGCTGAAAACCAGGGATTAAATGCAGAGAACATGAGCGCTACATGACATGGCTCTTGGCTCACAGTAGGTGTGCAGGGAGTCACGACTATTCATTGTGTGCAGAGAGGGAGAAAAACCCTTTTCAGACTTCTGAAAATTTAATTTTCCCAGTGAAATAGATATCGTTGTTACCACCACCGTTTTAAAGAAGAGAAAACAGAAGCCGAGAGAACCAAGGTAAATTGCTCCATATGTAAAGCCGGTAAGTGAAGGTGGGTACAGCCCAGGTTCGGCTTCAAAACCAAGCAATCAACTTGCTTCCCTAGCAAAACACACACAGGCAGGAGCTTTCTAACTCCAAGCCAATTTCTACCTCCTTAGGGATGATTAGAAAACACCTACCTTGGGACCAGCAGATGGAGTAATGGTTATGTTGCTGGACTCCCATGTAGTCGCCCACAGTTCGAGTCCCAGACCCCTCAGGTTAAAACTCATGCTGGGCACGTGTGCATACATACCCAAAGCCCCAAGAGGAGAATGGAGAAGGGATTGTGACATGGCCATCCCCCGGGGCAGTGATTTCTCATTTTCTGCCTTTCTGTTTCTCTTTGTCTCCCTTGTGAGCACATGTACCCAATAGCAAAAATCTCTCTTAAAGACAAAACAAAACAAAAAAACAAAACCATCCACCTTAATATCCTTAGTATTACCCTCTCATCCTCATTTTAGAGGATCTCAAAGGAAAAGAGATAACATTCCATTTTAACCTTTTCTTTCTGGTTTCTTCCAAACTCACATGAAACAATGTGAAAAATCTTTTGCATAACTCTATTTGTTAAGACAGCAGGCTGGAGTGAGCATAGCTGAGGTGAGATTCCTATTACTCTGTGGAGTACGTGGTTTATCACACACAAACACACAGTGACAGATTAGGTCCGGGATAGCAGTGGCCCGTGAGCTGCATACCACTTTGTCACCTATCTCCAAAGAAAAGCTGTCTCCATAAAGATGATGAAAACTTCATCTGACAAATCAGCAAAGTGCAAAATAGCGTTCAGTTCAAATGAAACTGTTTGTGCAAAAATCCTTCTCTTATTATATATTCCATTGAGAATTTATAGGGAATTAGAATATATGAGAAACACTGCCTGTAATACTTAGACGTAAATTAGTCAGTTCGTAGAAAAGAGAAGGAGGATAAACCTAGAATTTGTTATTTTAATAATAACTCGGATGCCTGTATTCCAGAAGAATTGCAAAAATACAAAAAAAGAAAAATAGGAAGCAGTCTTTTGAACATTATAAGGTTTTTCATTCGTTAGGTCCACAAAATCCTAGTAAGTGTATATTGGATACATGTTATGGCTCTGTACTGTACTAAACACTGGGGATTCTGCAGTAAACAAAGCAGAAAAATATGTACCATCAAAACAAGAATAAGAAGGGACAAAAATCTACCATCGTGAAACTCAATGTTCTTCTAAGACAAATATCCATGAATACGAGTAACTTCTGCTTCCCTAGCCTTGGCGTTTGGACTGCTATTTGATGTAAAAAGGACAGTGCCTTTAACTGGTTACCTGTCAAGTACACCTTACCCACCCACCAGTTTCCTCAGAGCTCACTTGGGCAAGAGAAGGGGACAATGAAAAGGGACATTTGGCTAAGGCACCAGGTGAGGTCGTGGGGTAGGAAGACGAAGGAGGAGAATGGTACCTCTCACAATTTTGCCTGCCAAACATACCGGCAACACAAAAGTCACTTCATTATTATCATCCTGAGTAAACCACCTGCTACTGCTTTAAAAAAAAAAAAAACTCATAACACATTTCAAAGTAAGATAGAAACGATGTGTATGGTCGAATTACTATTCCTTCCATTAGCATGGATAATCAAGAGCTGACTGTGTGTGTTCAATCAAAGCTAGCCCCAAGCGGGTCCTAAAATATAGCAATTACAGGGTTTCCTCCCACTCCTGCCCTGCATAATGGATCCTGAAGGAGAAATAGTGTTCAAACAGGCTGAAGCATAATTCTTAGTGCGTGGGTACATCTGAAAAAAAGTGCTGCATTTTAAAATAGGTAGGAGAAAGGAGCAGGGGTGTGTCCTCCCCTGAGACATCAAGAATAATCCCTTTTTGGAGGAAAGGAGACCAGGCCGCCAGAGTGACAACACGAGATCTGATTGGTTGCTCTTTATTTCTAAAAGATTTCAGGGGCTTGAGACCATAGACCAATCCAAAACAGTTCTTAGCCAAATCAGGCTTCTGAAAGCTACCTAGTAATAAAAGAAGAGAAATGAGAGAGA
>NW_006159428.1:79272-97852 GCF_000334495.1 Tupaia belangeri chinensis
AGAGAGAGAGACTCTGGTGATTGTCAGATCTCTGTGAGAAGGAATGGCACCATTATGCTTGCATTTTCAGAAGTGGCCCTCCTCTTATCCTAGTTTCAAAAGAAGCCCCTCTATTCACCTTCTCATTAAAACAGCCTCTCCAGAAAAAATGCTGAGACCACACAAAGCAGGACATTCATCACTAGGGCAACCCGGGTACTCGGTGAAAGCTGGCGAGCACAAAGGCTTGCCTAAGGCTTCGCAGGGAAGCTGGTTCCCTCTGCCTTCATACCATATTTCAAATGTAACAGTAGACTCCAATGGAAAGCCAGTTCTATTTTTTGTTTGTACTAGGAGTACTTATAAAGAATGAAACCATCCTTTTCATTTTATTTTACTTTTTAAAGCAGGCATCTTCTTGGGTGGCATTAAGCACCAAAATTTTATTTACCAAGACATTACCACCAACAACACTCCGCCCCATTTTAAACCGTCCCATTTATAACATCTAAATTCAATGTGGCTAGTTGTCTCCCAGGATGGCCTAGATAGTAAATCTACAGGGACCATTCAGATATACTTCTTCCCAGATCTACCCCCCACCCCCCACTATCGTCCAACCATCCGCCCTGTTTAAGACCACACACGCGCATGCGTACACACACACACACACACACACACACACACACGCCCCTCCTTAGGGTTGGCAACAGCCCACCTAGCATTGGTTCAAATACATATAGAATCTGGCTACAGCACCCTTCAGACATATGATGAAATTTACTGCAAGTCATTTGTATCTGATATGCTTTTTTTTTTCTCCTTGATATATTAACATTCCAGCAGGCGAGTGCCCATTCAGTGGAGGCAAGAGGCAGACAGTCTTGTAGCAAAACCATCACAAACTAGCTTTCAGTTAGTGTGCATACCTGATCAGCCCTGCTGTACCCCAGGGCATACTTACAGATCTCTTTCTTGTCCTGGAGATGAAATAAAACCACATTTGCCAGAATATTAATATTGTACCTCAGCTTTATTTTAATTTCCTGTTGACAAAGCTTTCTTTTAGCCACTTACAGAGAAATAGCATCTCCTGAGAAATCATCTTTAGCATATTAGAATCTCAAGCAGAAGTTCCATGGTGGACACCTGGGGCAATTTTCTCCAATGTAGGACAGACTTCAGCTGGAGTGTGAAATTGGATCTTTTTTTTTTTTTTTAATTTTTGGTCTTTTTTATGTATCCCAGAGTGGAGTGAATTGGTTTTGCACTTTTGTTTTATAATGATTCTTTCATTTTGTTTTAAATCTGCACAAAGCACCTAAAAAGGAAACTTGAAACTCAGATGAAATATTGGCTCTTTCTCATTTGCCAAAAGAATTAAAGAGATAAAGAAAATAACCATCTAAAGTTAATAATAATCAAGAAGCACACCAAGTTCTGAGTCATGTGCCAAGGAGGCCACGAGTGATAAGATATAAATTCTGCTCTTGTCATATTCATGATTAGGTGAAAAAAAGTAGGACAGAGTATTTCCCCATCTGGAAAGAAACTGGACATCTCAATAGGTAATTCCTGTGGGTATGCACCCAAACGAGAGCTCTTTGAGGTCATCGGTCATTTTCAAGAGTAGAAATGGGATTCTGGGATCAAAATGTTTGAAGAGCACTTGCTGTGGGTTTGAGTGCCTCCACAAAAACTTAGGCTGCACCTTGACAACCAAAGCAGCAGTATGGGGAGATAGAGTCCAGCAAGAGGTGGGACATGGGGTGGATACCTCGTGAACTGATCACGGCTGTCTGTCAGAGGAGCAAGTTCTCACACTAGTCCCATGACAGCGTGTTAGAAAGCAAACCAGCTAGTAGCATGTTTTCTTCTCCTTTGCACATGCCTGTTGGCTTTTGCATTTTTCCACCATGGGGTGAAGCAGCCCGTGGCCCTTATCAGAGACAAGCAGACGCTGGCCCCATGCCCGACTTTCTAGTCACCAGAATCATGAGGTTCTTTTCTTTATAAATCACCCAGTCTTAGATATTCTGTTACAGCCACACAGACTAAGATCTCACTGTTCTAGAAGATTGTGTTGAACCTGGGACCAGCAGATGGCATAATGGTTACATCGCTGGACTCCCACATAGTCGACCATAGTTCAAGTTTTAGACCTGGCAACTTAAAATTCATGCCGCGTGCATATGTGTGTGTGTGTGTGTGTGTGTGTGTGTGTGTGTGCCCAAAATTCCAAGAGAATGAAGGAGAAGGGATTGTGGTATGCCCATCACCCTGGGTGTGTGTGGGGGGGGGGATTTCTCACTTTCTGTCTCTCTCTCCAGAGAGCACAGGCATCCTTTGCCAAAAATCTCTCTTAAGAAACAAACAATAAAAAGATTGTGTAGAACCTAAAGAAACAAAAACAGAGAATAGAGAAAATAACTTCCAAGAATTGGACTATGAAGAAGAAAACCAGAGGATTACTGTTGTTAAAAGGGAACATTGGGGTAAAGGTATATGTGTATAGTAAGACAGATGGTATTTAGAAACTTGAGTATGTTAAAACACTTTACCCAACATGAAATACTTCTCAGACCAATCCAGTTGAGAAAACTGATTCAATGTAATATAAAAAGATTATGATAATAAATAAATAAATGTTAAAAAATTAAAAAATTATGCAGAAATAAACATTGATATGCAAGCAAAAAAATAAATAAATAAAACTTGAGTATATTTAAATTCTAAGAATAAGAGTTCATTAAATATTAAAGAGACAGATGTCACATAGGCAAGGGGTTTGGGGAGGTGAAAAAAGTAAGAGCTCTTAAAAAAAGAGGAGGGGAAATATTCTTAGATTGGAGAAGAGACAGCTCAGTCATTATAAGAGAAAACAAATAGGAAAGAATTGTTCAGATGCTGAGAATTCTACTTTTTATAGCAGAAAGTTGAGAAAACATGCCTCTTATGGCTGCAGTACTCGCCATGAATTAGGAGAAAAGTTATGTGCTGAAGATGAAGAGAGAGATTGGGAGCAGAGGGAGAATAGGATGGAAACATCTGGAGAATATTGAATGAGTTCCTAGGAAGGATGTGAAGGACAGGACAAGGGAAACTGGGGAGTACTGCCAGGAAACACTCAAAGTCCTGTTGATTCAAGTTAAAGACCAGAAATGTATATTAGAACAAACACTAGATTAATTTTTAGTTTTATTTTACTTTTTAAATTTTATGATAAAATACAACATACAGGGGGCTAGCAGTTAGTATAATGGTTATGTCGCTGGACTCCCATGTAGTCGATCATGGTTCAAGTCCTGGACCCGGTGGCTTAAAACTCACGCCGGGTGCGTGTGCGTGTGTGCCCAAGATCCCGAGAGGAGAATGGAGGAGAAGAGATTGCAGCATGGCCATCCCCCCTGGGGGGTGGTTTCTCGCTTTCTGTCTCTCTGTCTCTCTCTGCCTTTCTGGCGAGCGCACACACCCTATAGCAAAAACCACTCCAAAAAAAGAAAAAAAGAAAGAAAGAAAATGCCTTCTGAACCAAGTGGCTTCAGGGTTCAGCCTACTTCTTTGAGTTTCTGTTTTTCCTTAAATTTTAGTCTAGTAAATTTTTTAATATGTTTTAATTTTTCAGTGTTTTATAAGATACTTGAAATATTTTATCTAGCATTATATCTAGCATTTAAGTTGTTTTCAGGAAGAGAAAGTGCCCAAATAATCTAGCAACCATCATTCACATTGAAATCAGGATATATTCTCAGTAACACTCATCAGTCTGACTATGGAAGTTGAGAATTGACCTTTTTGTTCCATCCATTACTCAGGTTTGCCAACAATAATAGAAACAGGATGCAGCATGCCAGCCTAAGGTATTACTGAGGTACTGTTTGAGGTCTTGAGTTATTTTTATAAAAATGAGATGGAAGAGGAGAGAACAAAACTCTAAGAATGCTTAACATTGAAAGTAGACTGGATGTCTCAAAGAGGTTGAAGAATTCACGTAGTAATAATGGCTTAATGAATGACCTAAGTAGACAGGAAGTTGTGATTTTATCAAGAATATCTACCTGTATGGCTTCCAAGACTGAGAAGTTTCTTGTGAACTATGGAGTAGGTAGTTGTAATAATAGTAATGAGAAGATTATTATGGAAATGAAGAAGTGAAAAGTTTAAGAAGATTTTGATCTCAAGCAGAATGAGATCAGAACTAGAAGTGGAACAAAACACCATGAGGCAGACCCAGAGCCGAATTGTTCCTGAGTTAATGGGAATAGTTATTATAAGAGCAGATTTCAGGAAAGAGGTGAAATGGAAGACGGTATACTAGGTGTCACTTTAAAAAAAAAAAGTGAATTTAGACAAGATTAGAAGAGCTTTGAAATTAAGGTGATGCAGATTTTAGATCCAATTCTGAGGAACGTTGGAAGTAGAATTGTGATAAGGAAGACTTGGAAAACATCATGTAAGATTCATAGATATGAAATGATTTGTCATAACTCATTGGATCCAGGGGTAATGTAATATTCCCTTTAACCTCTTCTAGGTTCAAATCAAAAGCAAGAAGAGATTCTAGGATAGTCAATTTAACATCAAAGTATTAACTTTACTAATGGTCCAGGCAAATGTTTAATTAATGCCAACACTTGGAGGTCTGTGGTAGAGCTGGTGTGGAGAACACGATTTAGAACAACGATCTCTGACTGCACGGTATGCCATTTATACTGAACACCAAGTAAAATTGCTCAAAGAATTTCCACAGGGGGAGGTGGAAAAAAAAAAAGAACCTGAGCTCACGATTAGATACAATGCAAAACGAACCAGCATCTTTTTATTCAAAGATGATAACACAACAAAGCCAGACCTGTAACAGCTTCTTATACTGCAACTAGCACAGAATTTAAAATAAATATGTTTAATGTGAGTAAAGAAATTAAAGAAGAAATGTAAAAATATATATCTGAAGATTTCAAAAAGAATCAAATAGGACTTCCAGATCTGTGTGTGTGTGTGTGTGTGTGTAATTAAAAACTGACTGATTGGACTTAGCTGAGGAAATAGGAAATAAGAAAAGAGATCTGGAGTCTTAAAGTTCACTACTGCTATTGTATTCCTATCTATTTCTTCTTCAGATCCATTAATATTTGTCTTATATACGTGGGGGCTCTAACGTTGGGTACATATATACTTACAACTATTATAGCCTCTTAACGAAGTGATCTCTTTATCATTACATATTTATCTTTTTTGTCTCTTTTTACATTTTTTAATTTAGAGACTATTTTATCTGGTACAAGGATACATACTCCTGCTCTCTTTTGGTTACCATTTGTCTGGAATACCTTTTTCTTTCCTTCACTTGTAGTCTATGCATGTCTTTAAAGCTAAGGTCTCTTGTGTACAGCATATTATCGGCTCTTTGTGATATTTTTTGTCAGAGGGTGCATGTGCCCACCAAAGACAGAAAGAGAAAGAGGGAAAGGGAAAACCATCCCCACCCCTTCCACCGTGGGGCACAGTCATGGCACAACCCCTTCTCCTTCCTCTTTATTCTGTTAGGATTTTGGAGATACACACCCCTGCCATGTTTTTTAAACCACCAGGGCAGGAGTTTGAAATTTGGTTTGCCATGTGAGATCTGACTCCTTTTTCCTAGGCCAAAGAGCTAGCCTGGGATTTTTTGTTTTTTCCATCCATCTACTTTATGTTTCTGATTGGAAAATGTATTCCATTTACATTAGAGGTAACTATCCATGGGTAAAGACTTATTATTCATATTTTGTTCATTGTTTTCTGCCTGAATTTTAAGTCCTTTGTTCCCTTCCACAATGGATAGGTCATCCAGACAGAAGATGATACAAACACACTTGAGTTGAACTATACTTTCATCCAAATGAACCTAAAAGCCAAAGGACAGCACACCAACAGCAACAGAAGACATACTGTACTCAAACACACATGAAACATTCTCCAGAATAGACCGTATTTTAGGTTATAAAACAAGTCCTAACAAATGTAAAAAGACCAAGTATCTCTTCAACCACAATGGTATGAAACTAGAAATTAATAACAGGAAGAAAATTGGAGAATTCAAAAATATGTGTAAATTAAACAATATAATCCTGAATAATCAAGGAGTCAAAGAAGAAATTAAAGAAAATCTTTTTAATATCTTGAAACAAAATAAAATTAAAACATAACATACCAAAACATATGGAATATAGCAAAAGCAGTTTTAAGAGGGAAATTCATAGTGATAAATGCCTAGATGAAGAAAAAAGAAACCTCAAATAAACTACCTAAGTTTGTACTTCAATGAAATAGAGAAAGAGGAACAAACTAAGCCCAAAGTGGGTAGGAGGAATAAAATAATAAAGATCAAAGCAAAATTAAATGAAATACAGACAAGAAAAACAATAGAAAAAAATGAACCAAACTAAGAGTCATTTTGTGTATAAGATAAGTGAAAAGAGTTTATGGCTAATAATTGATGAAAGAAAGACAAATCCCAAAACTTTAACTAGTCTAAACGTAAAAAACGAATAGAAAGCATCCAAATAATAAAAATCAGAAATGAAAGTGAAGACTTATACCTGATTTTACAGAAATAACTGAAGTGTATTGAAGCACAATCCTGAGAGACTACTATGAACAATTTATACACAAATTGTATAACCTAGAAGGAATGGGTTAAGTCCTAAAAACAGACAACCCTATCAAAACTGAATCAAGTGGTGGCACAGTATTAATGCTACCACACCCACATGGGAAAGGTCCTGGGTTTGTATCCTAGGACCTCCCTGAGAACTCCATGCACACAAACACGTGCCTGTGATCTGGGCTGGCCAAAACTGGAAGAGGATCACTGTGTGAAGAACCTGCTGAGGGTTTCTATTATTCTCTCTACCCGTTTCTCTTTCTTTTTTTCTCTCTATCTTCCTCTCTCTCATGGAAGAAATAAAAGAATAAACTTTAAAAAAAAAAAGAAGGAATCACGAATAAATAGAAAATTCTAGCAGACCAATTATGAATGAGAAGACTGAGTCAGAAAACAGATCTATAAAAATATCCAAGATACAACACAGAAATCCTAATAGATGGAAAATATGAAAGAGGGTAAGAAAAAAGGCGACCAGCCCTGCTTAATACATACTGAATGTCTGCCCTCTATAGCAGGAACGGAAATATTAGAAGGTATAGTGGCAGGAACAGCAACTGTAGATATTAGAGACAGTGCACGTCGGGGGGTAGAGAGGTGGACCTAGGGACTGGGAGGGAGCAGATCGAGGAAAAAACAAACAAAACACTTAGAAAACAAAAACGAAAAGTTACCTGTTGATGATAATGTACCTGGTAATGTGTTTGACTTGACTAATATGCCCTGTACTGATGCTGGGAGAAACTATGTTGTGCAGCGTAAAGATGCACAGCAATGATTAAATAAAAATTAAAAGAGAGAGAGAAGTGGTGACTGACATGAGATATTATAATCTCAATTTAATCAGAGTTTCAATAGCAAAGATGGTGAAGAGAAACTAGTCGTAAAGAGTTTATGGATAATAATTGATGAAAGAACAACAAATCCCAAGAAGGAAAAATAAAAAGAAATTTGAACCTAAATTTATTTTAGCTACACTACAGAACACCAAACACCAAGAGAAGAGCTTCAGAACATATTATCTACGATGAACTAGAGCCGAGGTCAGCAAATTTTTCTATGCCAGGCCAAACAGTAAATAGTTTATGTTTTTTCAGGTCTTATGGTATTTTACAACTATTCAGTTCCACTATTTTAGTACACAAGCAGCCACAGCAATATTTAAATAAATGGCCATGGGGTGTTCCAATAAAGTTTTATTTATAAAAACAAACAGTAAAAGCTGGCTTTATAGCCTAATGGTTAAGGGAGTTGGATCCCATACGGCCAACCACAGTCAAATCCTGGGCCAGAAGCCTCAAAGCTTATCAGGGGAACCAGCAGTTAGCGTAATGGCTATGTCGCTGGACTCCCACGTAGTCGACCGCGGTTCGCGTCCAGGACCCGGTGGCTTAAAACTCACGCCGGGCGCGTGTACGTGCGTGCCCAAGATCCTGAGAGGAGAATGGAGGAGAAGGGATTGCGGCGTGACCATTCCCCCTGGGGGATGATTTCTCGCTTTCTGTCTCTATGTCTCTCTGTCTGTCTGGCAAGCGCACGTGCCCTATAGCAAAAACCTCTCAAAAAACAAAACAAAACAAAACAAAACAAACAAAAAATAACTTATCAGTACATGTTCATGCATGCCCCAAGTCCCAACAGGATAGAGACATGAAGGAGAAGGGATTGCAGTGTGACCACACCCTACTTTCTCCCTCTCTCTCTCTCTCTCTCTCTGTTGAATGTATGAGCTCTCTTGCAATTAAAGGGAAAAAAAATGGCAAGACAGATTTTTTTTTTCCGTGAGTCATAGTTTGCCAGTGCCTGACCTACAAAAAAAAATAAATAAATAAACTGCTGACTTCTCAACACAACAAAGGCAGTCAAAGAATAAGTCTCAGAGCAGAGGTCAAGAAGGTGTCTTTTACTCTCTCACCCACTCAACCTGAATAACCCAGTTCAGTGTAAGAACCTAGAGTTCCAGGGGCACTGTTCAGTCAGTCTCTGTCACTGAAGCTAGAACTGCAAGGCAAATCTGCTAATAGATGGATTCTAATGGGCACCAGGTCTCACCAGTCAGAAAAGTGCTCCTCACTTCTTCAAAATTATCCCCCAGTTAAAGTTACCAAATACAATCAATAATAACAAAACTCTAACCAGGGAGCTCACAGGAGGGATAGAGAACCTGTTTTTAATCACCCAAGTTCTCATATTCCTCTAGCACAAAGCCAGAAGGGCAAGGTGCATGAAAACATGGGCATAGACCAGTATTTTCACAGTGGGTATCCATCTTGCACCCAAGAAACTGAATAGCAGACAAGCTTGCAGAAGAAAGACGATGGGGGCCAGCAGGTGCCATGGTGGTTAAGGCGCTGGACTCCCACAGGGAGTCTCAGACCTGGTGGCTTGCTTTCTCACTTTCCTTCTCTCTCTCTCTCTGGTCAACTTCAATTTAAAAAAAAAAAAGACAATGAATAAAATTAAATAATTCTTTAAAAGAAAAAGAAGGACTATGGCCACAGACATCTGTGAATACCTCAAAACAGTAAAGTGGGAAGGTGACTGGATCTCCAGGAAGGCAACCATGGTTACTGATGAGATGATCAAGTGAGGAAAAGATTGCCTGAGGTCGTCCTTTCATGCAGTTCTCAAAACCAAGGCCAACAGACAACAATAAGGACCAGCCTCCAGAGACAAAACAAACGGCAATGCTGCAAACATCAACACAACCTGATGAGCATGTCCAGACAGGGCTTCTAGAAACGTAGAGCAGCATTAATCGTTGTTCCTAATTGTTGTCAGTTAACTCGCCCAAGGTCAAACCACCATCCCCTGAAACGTGTTGTCTTTCCTTACAATGCATTTTCTGTCATGCCAGTAGAAGAATCTGGCTTTGGTGTTCTTTTACAGAAACACTGATCGAATTACCCTAGGACCTTTTTGTGTGTTCTAGGTTACGAGGCAGAATTCCAGAAACAAACACATTATCCTCACGTAAAATACCTTATTTGTTGATGATATCCATGACTGAGCAAAAAGACAGTGTATTCTGGATGAAAATTCTCATTTCGTATACCGTAATGATGCACAGTGAATGAATATAAATACATAAATTTAAATTTCTTTTAAAATTAAAAAGAAAAGAATACTTCACTTCCCAAGACTGCTCAGAGGTAGAGGTTTCTCAGTCATTTCAAGCCTACCTGGCATCCCAGCCTCTGGCTGCTAGGTTACACAGGCCACAGGTAATCTCATAACCTCTTAAACTATTCCAGAGAGGATGAATTTTAGGCCATGTTTTCCACTGGAAATGTAAACTAGCCACATTTTTTTAATCCAGTCTCTGCACATTGCAGGTGCCTTTTCTAATCTTTCATTGTGAATTTCCACTCCATTCCATTCAATTCATTCACTTAAGAAACTGCTGCCTATTCTATTATTTAATACTGGGGGAGGGGGAGTGAACTTATATATTTTTTTCCATAGGAGTGTTCAATGTTTTGTAACACCTTGACGTTCTTTCTACTGGTATCTAGAAAAGCTAGCACTTAGGAGTGAATAAGAGTAAGACGATGATAATTACATAAGTCATTCTCTTAATTTTATAGTTTAGGAAACTGAGACCTATCATTTAAATGATTTGTCTAAGATTAACAGTGTCAGAATTGAATGCAGTATTCGTTCTAGTAGTTTTCCCACCATACCACAGATATCTTACAATTTAAATTTTGGGGCCATCAGGTGGCATGGAGGTTAAGGCAGCTGGATCCCACATGGCCAACTGAGTAGTTCAAGTCCCAGACCTGTCAGCTTAAAAAACACACTGGGTACATGTGCATGCATGTCCAAAATCCCAAGAAGAGAATGGAAAAGGGATTGCAGCATGCCCCACCTGTCTCTCTCTCGCTCTCTCTGACTCTCTCTGGAACACACGTGTCTTATAGCAAAAATTTTACAAAAGTAAAAACTTTTTAAAAATTGGAACTTTTTTATTTGCACTCTGAACTCAAGTTCCTAGAACTTTTCCTTTTCCTATGTAAACATTGCTGGTTATATGCTTTGCCTACATTTTTCCAGAAATATATATAGATATCTTTCTTTTGTTTAAAAATGTACATAGGACTAACAGAAGCTGACAACTGAATATTCATCATGTCCTTTGACTTTCATTTGACCTTGAAGTGCCAGTGTTACTTACTGAGATGATACCAAGAAGATAGCAGAGCAGATGCTGCCAAATGAAAAATTTGCTGCAATGAGCTTTTTATGAAATATCGAGGCTAAGCAGAGAACCAGTTCCTCTGACAAAAATACTCTCAGTCACTCCCTCCAGTAAATCACAGTGTGGAGGCTGCTGGTGAGCTGGGCTTTCCATCTCCCGCAATGACGCCCTGAGTGTGCTTAGCTGGGGAGACATCCAACATCGAGAGATGACCTTTCTCGTATTGCAGATTGTGAGACCATCTTCGTTCCCACCGGTTAACATTCAAAACAAAGGTTTCGGTTTCGTAGATGTTTTAATTACATGGTAGTCAAGAACCTTGTTTGCCTAAAGATAAGAAACGCTTTGCTCTGAACAGGGAAAGAAACGGCATGCGTTCCCCCTCAGCAGCCGGTCACATCTCAGAGCACACTGAGCACACCCCTCTCCCCTCCACGGCAGTCCCAGTCAGCCCCTCGCCTTCCCTCAGGTGGAAAATCTAACACCACATACTTGGATAGGAAACAGTTTGTGATTCACTCGATACCTTGACCTTCCACTCAGAGAGATCAACCTAGCTTAAGTTGAAAGACAGAAGTGGATGCCAGGGGAGGCAGCAGATGGCATGGTGGTTAAGGCACTGGACTCCCACATGGCCGATCACAGTTCAAGTACCGTCCTGGAAGCTTTCTTTCCCTTTCTGTCTTTCTGTCTCTCTCTGGTCAAACTAAACAAATAATAATGGTGGTAATAAATGAAATAAAATAATTATTTATAACAAACCAAAGAAAGGTAAGACAGATGTAGAGATGCTGCAGAGGGGCAACGAAGAGGTGCTATGTATAAGGAGGGTGTGGTAAAGACCATCCGAGGTGCTTCCTGCTCTCCTTGTTGCACCGATGGGGCACTCTATTTCATTACTGAGGCGTTTACTGAGCAGCCTGGAGGGACTGAGGTCACAGTCAGTGTTTGGCTTGAGATTCCAAGGGCAAACAGCTTTCCGCAGGGACAGGTTTAGAAGATCGGGGTGGGCTGTGTTGCTCTGTGGATGCAGAAAGTCACCGCTTGCCAATTCAGTGGCATGAGGCAGTGGTTGAGGGGGAGCGAGGCATCCGTCCATCCACACTTCAAGAACACTCTCCGATGACACTACGCCAGCCTTTCGTTCCACTGACTGCAATGGCCCCGCTGTTCTATTCCTGGCATGACGCTCAGTACTGGCCGGGATTCGTTTCTCCCAATTCAGCTCAAGTTGTAGTCACATAATAAAATGCACAGTGACAAGATTTCCTGAGGCTTTCAGATGCATTCATCCTGGCAGGCTACAGGTTGCTACATTTCTGGGTCCAATGGTTAAACGAAGGCCCCTATCGCTTCCAGACTCCAGTCAGAAACCAAACAGATGCTGTCTAGTATTAGTCATTCGGGAGACAGTTAAGGATCATTTGATTCTTTTATACAATGAAATACTTTCAGAGTACCAACTATGTCCCAGGCATTATGCTTGTTATGTTTGATATGAGTGTAAATAAGAAATAGCCTGGAGAAGCTCACTGGTAAGTGGGGGAGAGACAGGGGTAGGCATGACGTCTTACACGGTGAGTGCACAATTTAGAGATGAGAACCAGGTCTTTAGAAGAATAGCTAACCAGTCTGAAATGGCAGAGGAGATCTCCTCAAGGAAGTGATGGCTGGGAGAAAAGGGGGATAAAGGGAAGAACATTCTAGACAAAAAGGAAAAGCAAAGATAACGGTGTGTGAAGCAGAATCTGCATGTAGCTTGCTACTGCTCAAACGTAAAGCATCTGTGTGTAGCGGGAAGGGCAAGCAGCCGAAGGGACGCAGTGGAGACCAGATCAAGGCTTTACATCCTATGCTGAGGAGCCTTATTCGACAGACACTGAGAGCCAGTGAAGGCGTTTGAGCAGGGAGAAAAGTAGTCCATTTCCAGTCTGGCAGCAGTGTAGAAGAGAAGGCTCAGGGGACCAGCCAAAGGAATGGGGACAAGTTAGACGTCTATTTCAAAAGCCAAGGTAAATAGTGATGAGGGCTTGTTTTTTTGGTCGCTCACACAGCTGACCAGCTAGTCTGGAAATCCTGAACCTTCCAAGTTGTGTAGAGTGCACAACCGACCTTCAACCAACGGGAACAAATCCACCGTGTGGCTTTGCAAAGTGTGTCAGACCTAACCTTGGAATGACCTCCTGAAGCGAAATGAAAGCCAGAGGAGACAAAGTTCAGCAATTCCAGCCACACCCTCGCTCTCCACCCAGCCCTTTTCCAGTAACCTAGGTGTGCTTCCTGAGCACCCAGAACTGCCTTGCTTTTCCGGCCTGGGCAGGTTCTGTCACATCCGTATCCACTGCTCATTTTCCCTGCTTATGCTCCTTTCTGAGGACTTGCCTGTTATTGCTTTGCTGGGCTTGGTCATTTCTGCCCACCTTCTAAATCAACTGCAGAGTCAGTCCCCATGCATCGGCTCAGTATTGTGGCTGCTGAAACATTATTTTACTTAAATACACCCCCAAAGCACAAAGTAGTGATGCTGGACATTGGGGTAAAAGAGAAGCCTGAAACTGTTTCCTTTAAGTGAAAAAGAGAAAGTTCACAACTTACAAAGGAAAGGGGGGGGAAAAATCTATGCTAAGGTTGCTAAGATAGTAAGAGTGAGTTTGTGATTCACGAAATTATAAAAAAGGAAAAGGAAATGTGTGCTTGTTTTGCAGTTACGCTTAAAACTGAAGAATTTTTACATTGTTACTTGCATTTCTAATAAGTTCTCAGGTGATACTGATAGTGCTTGTCTAGGGAGTACAATTTGTGTATCACCAACTGCCCTACAATGAATAAATGAAAAGAAAAGAAAAGCAGTAGAAAATCTAAGTCATGGCCTGAAATATAAGAACTTCCTTCCAGATTAATAAGTGTAGTGAGCATAAGAGAAGAGATGCCAGGTGTTGAGCTTCCTAAATCGGGGCACAGTCTTTCCAGTAAAGTGCTCCAACTTGTCCTTTGGAAAACCCTTTTCTCCCTCACCTATTGCGCTTTGAATTTTGCTATAGGGCACATGTGCTCACAGGAAAGAGAGAGAGAGAAAGAGCCTGCCAGAGGGATGGCCAGGCTGCAAATACTTCCTCATTCTCTTCTAGGGAATTTTAGGCACACGTACACATGCAGCATGTATTTCAAGACACCAGGTTCAAGACTTGAACTGTACAGTCGGCCAGTGGGATCCAGCCGCCTTAACCTCTGCCACCTGGCTGGCCCCCTCTGTCACTCTTAGTTCATGTACTTTGGAAAGCTTTGATGATCTACCTCTGCCTCCAGGTAAAAGATAGGAATTAGGCCTTGACCATTAGGACTTCACATTTTCCTGGCCATCGTGATTGGTTTAAATAAATGCAATCAAAGATAATTAGATACGATGAGACTTTTACTGAGAGAAAGAGAGCATTAGGGAGACAGGGATTCTATTTTTCTGTTACATTTGATCTTGAAAAGACAGGTCTGGAACTGCCACCTTGCCCCCACGTAGAACCTAAAACCAAAGCCAATTTTGAGGTGAGTCAAGAGTTGAAGAACTCTCGGGACCAGCAGTTAGCATAATGGCTATGTCGCTGGACTACCATGTAGTCGACTGCAGTTCGAGTCCCAGACCCGGTGGCTTAAACTCACTCCGGGCGCGTGTGTGTGTGTGCCCAAGATCCCAAGAGGAGATTGGAGGAGAAGGGATTGCGGCATGGCCACCCCCTCCCCCAGGGTGATTTCTCACTTTCTGTCTCTCTGTCTCTCTGGCGAGCACTCGCACCCTATAGCAAAAACCTCTCTAAAAACAATAAAAGAGTTGAAGAACTCTCTTGAGTTGGTGTTACCATTTGAGCCCTGGATCAAATATACCTGCAACTCATTTTGCCTTGTGGGAAAAAAATTAATTAAATTTCCTTTACATTTGAGTCACTGCAATAAAAAAAAAAAGGCTTATTCTGACAGTTTACAAATCATGTGAACAGACAAAGCAGAATGAGTTAGATGCCATGTTACGGATGAGAATGAGCATTTCTGGAACCTAAGTCTGTACACACAATCGTGAAGGGAAACGTTCTACATGCAACGGGGCAGGGGCTCCTGAGAGGCACTGGACAGAGATGGTCAGGACCTAGAGGGTGTGACCATATGTACAGGCAGGGGTTTGGAACCAACAAGGACTCCAAGGTGTATCCTAAGCAGGGGCCGGGGTCCAGATCACACTGATAGCAATGAACTCATAGCCAAGCTTCATATGTGTCTTCTCTGTCTTCTCCCACTGTTAATTCTCTGATTCCATGTCTTGCCCCTCCCTTCTTGCCAGCTGCACTATAGACATAGTGGCTTCCTCACTTGCTTTCAAATACATCAACAACTTCTTCCTTTGGACTCTTGTCCTTCTTTCCTGTGCCTGGAAGTCTCTCGCCTGTATATTTGCATGACTATTTCCCTCCTTTCCTCCAGGCTTCAAATGGCACCTTATTAAAAAGGTCTCTAGGACTAGTCTCCATGGACAGGAAGCCCCCACCACTACTATGGCTCATCCTAAATGCCTTTTCTACTTTTTATCCGCTATGCTTGTTATTATCTCACACGCTATATATACGTACATTTTTTTAACTTTTTCTTTAATTTTTTATTTCAATTTCTTTTATACATTCAATGACATGTTACTTAGCTTGCAGAGTGAATATTCCAACATGTGTACATTTCTCCCCAGTCCAGTTAACAATACTATAAAGTTCCAGTCCAGTTAACAATACTATAAAGTTATCTTCAGTAGATAATAACCCATTTCTTTGTCCCATAAATGCCTTGCCGCTCTATTTTTCTCCTTAATGTCCTTCCTCAGACTCTACTCCTTCACCCACCCTCTTCCCACACTGTATCTGGTATTCACAACCATTTGGTATGTTTCTATATACTTTAGTCATTCAATTTTGGCCATAGAGTGCGGACACTCAGTGTATATTAAGTGGAGACATACAGTATCTCTCCTTCATAGACTGACTTGTTTCACTCAGCAGTAAATCTTCCATATTCATACACCTTTTGTCAAAAGCCAGAGTTTTATTGTGTTTTATGGCTGAGTAGTATTCCATAGAGTAATGTGCCACACTTTTTCAATCCCTTCATTTGTTCGTGGGCTTTTGGGTTGGTTCCATGTCTTGGCAATTGTGAATAATGCCGCAATAAACATCAATGTGCAAGCACTTTTTCGTTTAAGAATTCTTTTGTCTTTTGGGTAGATACCAAGAAATGGGATTGCTGGATCATGTGGTAGTCTTATTTGTAGATCTTTAAAGAATCTCTAAATTGTTCTTTACAGTGGCTGGACCAGTTTACATTCGCACCAGCAGTGTAAGAGAGTTCCCCTTTCACCAAACTCCTCCAGCACCCCCACCAGTTTTTTCAACTCATTCTCCCATCTTCTAATAGGATTGATCATCTTTGTTCAGGACAGCAGCTTGAGTTCCTTGTATATTCTAGTTATCAGTCCCTTATCTGATGCATAGTTTACAAAAACATTTTCCCATTCTGAAGGCTGTGGATTCACACTAATTACTGTGTCTTTGGCCAGGCAGAAACTTATTAATCCGATGTAATTCCACTTGTCTATTTTTGGGATTATCGACTGAGCTTTGGAGGTTTTGTTTAAGAAGTCTTTGCCTACCCCAACATCTCCCAGTTTCCCCATTGGTTTCCAGCAGCAGTTTTATAGTTTGAGGTCTTAGGTTTTAATCTTTGATCCACTTCGAGTTGATTTTTGTCAATGGTGAGAGGTAGGGGTTCAGATTCATCTTTCTGCAGGTGGATGCCCAGTTTTTCCAGTACTTGTTCTTTAATTTCCTCTCCTTGAGAGAATGCAAGCTCTAAGAGGGCACAGGCTTGGAGTTTTTTGCTGATATATTCATGTTGCCTAGAACAGACTAGATCACAGCACATGCCCAATAAATATTAAATACATGAATGAGTGAAAATGAATCAGGATTCAGCACCTACAATTAGCTCCCTGAGTCCTGAGTCTGTGTGAGCATTCCTTATGATCATCATTTAAAATTCTGAGGCTGATGCTTTCCCCTTTAAGAGAACAGCATTTTGCCTCCCTAACCCACCTGATTCCACTCAGTAGGGATTGCTTTCAGCTTACTGCCACTGAAACCTGGCTAAAGTGATTGCTAATTGATAGCTTCAGGTATAACTCATATTCTGTCAGTCTAGATATCTCTGCATGTTTATTTATATTCAGTATTCAGAAAGGATTTGATGAGTACCTACTATGTACATTTATTATAGTATTGAGCTAGGAGTTGTTAGAGCTACAAATACTAGGATATTTGGATGCTACCTGATACAATTTAACTTCTCATTTACAATGTCAAAAAAGGACTGTTGGAGATTCGGATGTCTTCAAAGGCCAAATAAATTTAATTTTGGTTAATTCAGAGGTGGTGAAGTTTATATCTGGTGATAAGGGGTCTTAACCCCAACCCTGGTGGGAGGCTAAAATTGACTTGTATCAGCCTATGAAAGCCAGTTGTTAAACACAACCATTACTAAAAGTTAAATTACTTAAACTTCAAATAAATAAATATTTAAAACAAAATACTTAAAACTCATTACTCCCATTTATTATATTAAACTACTATTTATTCTCTCAAGATTATTTATATCTATTTTTTATCAAGGGAATACTATAAAATGGTACCTCTCCCCAATTCCACATTCTGTGACATTGCCTTGGAGGCCTGAAATTTGCCATGATGGGAGCCCCGGCACCATGGAAATTGGCAAATGCTACAAACCAGGGCTCAACGTATTATTTTGCTGATGTCAAAACTTATGAAAATGATGGAGGCAATATTAGCTGTGCTAATTAAAATTAATTGTGTCATGTCTGCAGTATCATTACACTGTGAAAACTCAAATGTTCGTCCAGTATTTGTACACTATTGTTTGAATCAGCAAAAGAGCCATTCATATGACTGAGCAATGAGTAAATTTCCAAAGTACATTTTTGTTGTTTCACTGAATGAAAACATCAGCCAACATTCATGCCATAGCTGTAAATGCTTGTCAATTGCAGTGATAGTTCAACGAAGGATACAAATAATTGGCAAAAAGAAAGAAAGCATTCTAAAAACAGGGAATTTATACTAAGGAATATTATATATGTTATTCTATTATTTATAAAGTATACTGTAATACATCCTTTATGTCAGTAAATTGACAAAGAACTTAGATATGTAAAAATTTGCAGTCTTTTTCAGCAAACTGGTTGCTAAATATCTCCAGGGCACGATTGCCTACTGCTGTCCCTTCATCTGTATCATACCCCATGTAAACTCAGTCACGATGCTCCTGGCTTTGCAGGAAACTTGCTTATGTGAGAGATTTTATAATCCATGTCTATGAGTCCACACAGGACTTTATAAAATATATTGCGTCTTTTGGAAAGTCACGACGTATATTTTTTCTGTTTTTTCCTGTGTAAAACTGCTTTCTAGCTTTTCCGACAACCTAATATCATAGGATTATCCTCATACATAAAGAGCAAATAGTTAGGAGGGGCAGATTTTCTCTCCAGCTGAATTAACTTTAAGTGATATATGTTAATAAGATTGCATATGCTAATCATTCTTGTCGTTTAGTTTACCATTGTAGTAGAATCCTTTCTGAGATAACCGGTAGTAACTATAAAATAAATAGATATTGTATTACTCTTTTATAACTTACACTTTTTCATTCCT
>NW_006159428.1:97883-108921 GCF_000334495.1 Tupaia belangeri chinensis
GCTAGTTCTTGGTAGTGGAAGTATATGCTAACCCTACAGAGAGGCTTCATGAACACAGTACGGTCAACGTGTCAATCAAGAAGTGGGTTCTTCAAATCTCTAGTTCTATTTCATGTCTCTACAACAATAATTATCATGAATCTCAAAAGAAACGGAGCATGCTGACTATTAAAAGCAAAATAACATGGCAATATAACTTTGACAAGCAAGGCTTTTCACTCATTTTGCCTAAAGCTCAAAAATTATGTTATCAAATGTTTCAATTTATATAAATATTATGTCAAAGCGATTTTATTTTAGTATCCTAGAAAAGCACTTGCATTTTTAATTCATTTTAGAATAAAATTATACAAAGCACTTTAATTGTATCTTCCAATATCTTAAAAGAAACTAAGACTCTTCTGACCTAGTTTATTATATATTCTTGTTTGGGGGAGAGAGAAACAGAGAGAGGAAAAGTGAGAAATCACTTCCTCGGGGTGGGGGGTGGGGTGGCCAAGCCACAATCCCTTCTCCATTATCCTCTTGAGATTTTGAGCATGCATACACATGCGCCTGGCAAAAGGGGTCAGGACTTGAACCACTGTCAGCTATGTGGGACTCCAGCACCTTAAACACTAAGCCACCTGCTGGACCCTAGGTGCTTCTTTTAACATTCTAGACATATACTTTGATGTTTCCTTACTAAGATTAAATGAGCAATCTAGAGACTCTACATACTTTGGCAGGTGCTCTAAAAAATAAGACTTTGCAGAAATGAATCCTATTTTATTGTCTACACTGCTTCTCTGATCTCAAGGATTCACTGGCCAGATATTTGGCCAGTTCAAACAATTGGTTAGTAACAATGATTATTGACCAGCACAATGGATTGTCTGGCTTGAATGTGCATAGCTGGCCTCATGAATTCTCTTCTGGATGGAAAATCTCATTTTGTATACTGTAATAATGTACAGTGAATGAATGTAAATAAATACATGTAAAATAAAGTTATTTTTAAAAAAAAAAAAGAGAAAAAAAAGAGTTTTTCAGGTGGATTTCTCAAAAATTACAAGGCATTTTCCTGGAAGGCACCATGTGCCTGGAGTTGATTTCCTCCATTTTTTTTTTTTTTTTTGGAGAGGTTTTTGCCATAGGGCGTGTGCACTAGACAGACAGAGAGAGACATAGAGAAAGAAAGCGAGAAATCATCTGCCCAGGGGAGACGGCCATGCCGCAATCCCTTCTCCTCCATTCTCCTCTCGGGATCTTGGGCATGCACGCACACGAACCCGGTGTTGAGTTTTAAGCCACCGGGTCCGGGACGCAAACCGCAGTCGACTACATGGGAGTTCAGCGACGTAGCCATTACACTAACTGCTGGTCCCTTCCTCCCCCATTTTGACAAAGCCTATGTCTGCTCGACTTGTGAGCAACAGGCTACAGTATCTTTCTGGATTTTCTGTGTCTATCCACGAGTTTCAGGCATGCAGTTGGCTCTGGAATAGCTCATCATCTGTGTCTTCATAATGACAATCAGCTCACAGTGAGAAATTAAATCAATCAGCTGATTGTTTTCCTTGAAGAACCTGAGTGGTTTTGACAGATTTCCTTCACCCTGCGTTGTCTAAATGTTTGGAGACTGTGCCAATAAAGATTTCACTAAATGTGAGGTTAAAGATTATAAAAGTGACTAGTTTTAATATGATTATGAAAGCTAAAATTGAACTAAACACTACAAACACAATGTAAATACAAATAACAACAAAATGATTACTGTAGACATTGAAGCAAGGAGAAAAACAGAAGATTGATGAGATAATTTCACTTCTAGTCATCCATGTAACATCTTTTTAAAGAACTTGACTGTTTACTTTTCATGGGGTTGTTTTATCTTCAAGGGAGTAATTTAGTAAGCACTAATTTCATCTGCTCAGTCTAGGTGCCAAAATCTGGTCTGCACTCCTAGACATCCAATTTGCATGGGCATATCTTGCTAACCTGGAAAGGATTATTTAGATGAAAAAGAAATTGTGCATTGAGAAAAAAATTAAGTTCACTGAGGAGTAAAAAAAATCCCTTGCTATAGACTATATCTAATATCAATAATAACGATGATCACAATGATAAATTTTGTGTGTTAACTTGACTGGGCCATGAGGCACCCAGATATTTGGCCAAACATGATTCTGGTTGGTTCTGAAGGGGAGTTTTCGGATGAGATTAACATTTAAATCATAGACTAAGTAAAGCAGATTGCCCTCCATAGCGTGTGTGTGTGTGTGTGTGTTGGGTGGGGGGTCTTATTCAATGAGCTGAAGTCCTGAATAGAAGAAAAGACTGACCATCCTCCAAGTAAGGAAGCATTCCTCTACCTAATTGCCCTTGAACTGGAGTATTGGCTCTTCCTTCTTCTATAGCAGCTACCAGACTTTGCATTCAGAGTGCAGATTTCAGACATTCCAGTCTTTCTAATCACTAGAGTCAAGAGAGAGAGAGAGAGCAGCAGAGAGAGAGAGCAGCAGAGAGACTTCAAAAAGATCATAGAAAATAAATATTATTAGAACTGGCAGGTGGCTTGGTGGCTAAGAGCACTAGACTCCCACATGGCCAACATGGCCAACCATGGTTCAAGTCCCATACCTGAAGGCTTGCTTTCTCACTTTCTCTCTCTCTCTCTCTCTTAATCTGCCCCTTTCTGGCCAAATTAAATAAATAAATAAATAAATAAATAAAGCTAAATAAAGAATTATTTAAAGAAAGGAAATTAATATTATTAAAAACTGTGTGATTTCAAATTTATTTTTACGCAAAAATAAATCCATACTTTAATTCCATTTTTCACTAACTTTTTGAAGTGCCCTCACGTGTGTGTGTGTGTGTGTGTGTGTATTTGCTAGCACTCCTGTCTCGCTGAAGAACCCTAACTGATAGTGTGGCTGCACTACCCTGTGCACTGTATGCACCCACTGCTGTGCTACAGTCATTACTCCCACCCTCTCGTAATTCCCACAAGAAAACTTTTGAGCTGTATTTAATTCATTATGTCCATTCTCTCCATGATGAAACTGATCCAAAGCAACTAAATTACATTATTAGTGTCATTGAACTAGTTAGTGAAAGAGCCAGGGCCTGAAAACAAACTCTGTGCTCTCAATATTTCATATTTACATCTGTTTTTAATTTTATCGTGGCAAAAATTATTAGTGCTCATGGAAGAACCACATGCTCTTCTGTATTTCCTGCCCTCCTTGCAGTTAAGTTGGGCCATGAGAATAATGCAGTCTGGTGAAATGTGCGCACTGGGACCTTACGGCCGGGGCAATTAAGAGCGAGTATGCCTACTTCATTCCTTTCTCCTGCACTCAACCCAGAAGCACCCGTTCCAGCTAACATGGTTCCGGGATAAGAAAATCCCAGGTTGCTAGGTCTTCTGAAGGAAAGCCACACAGCAAAGTCATCTAAACCACACCAAACTGTAAGTATGAATCTTTGATTGGGCCAAACTCTGAGATCTTACAGTTGCTTGTGGCCCTTTGAAGGGCCACAGCTAGTGGCCAGTGGAGACTGCCAAGTCCTAAGGCAGCATGAGGCATCACCTGGCAAGGCCTTGCACATCTGTGTCTCATCATAAATGCACTAGTATCCGGTGATGGGGCCCCCACCCTGATCCTGACATCCTCCCAAACGCCCTTCCTCTAAAGACCATGCATGGTTGCATAATTTTCACCCTCTTAATCTTATTACAACCAAATCTCAACACATGAGGTGTGGGGTACACCTTCAAACCATAGTAAGTTTCAAAACCATGTCTTATTTCAAAAAAATATTATTTCATTTTTAGCTCCTGTAATGCAATTTGAAGACTTTTAGCATAAGGAACCTGGTCTACATTACAGACGTGGAAGAAAGATTTTATTTTTTCTCTGATTCATGCCCTAGCTTCAGTTTCTCATTTGTCTAACCATTCTCTAGGCTGCCTCCTTGAAGACAGATCTTGATGAAATCATTCTACTACTTTAAAATCGTTCCTCTTTCTTCATTGCCAGTAGAATAATGTGTTGTACGACTCACCTGCATGCCCTAAACTATCTGCCACTAGTGTCTTCCCATATAAAAGGAAAATGGGTAAGATGTAGTAGAAAAAGAACTGGATCAGGAGCTCTGAACACACTAAGTCCCACCTCTTGTCTCTGTAACCCTATCTACAGAAACTTCTCTAGATATGCTTTGCCATTGATAAAATGGAAATGTTATCTGTTCTTTATAGCCAACAAGGTCATTGTGAGATGCGTGTAACATTGCAAAGATGAAAGTGATTTATGATTTTTAAAGTATAAGGCGTATATAAAGAAAGGCAATGCTTCTCCAACTTTGGTGGAAGGGATAAATTCTCCTGAGGATAGTGTTAAATACATATTCACTCCAGTGCCTTTCTCAGAGACCTTGATTCAGTAAGTCCGAGGTAGGGCCAGGTCATTCACTCTTTTTACCGAGCACGAGTGATTTTGGAGCAGGTTGTTCTTGTACCACACTTTGAAAAGTGTCCATGTAAAGTACCATAAATTCCAAAAAGAAGAGTCCTAAAGAATGTAAATATTTTTTGACCCAACCAAACTGTATCTTGATCAACATCTACTCTTACATTTTTATCATCATTCTAAAAACAGAAAATTATTGTTAGACTGTCAGCAAACTGAAAATAGGATATTTATTAAGAGACCCAGAAACATTGATTGAGCGATCTGGAAAATTTTTCAGGTTTTCATCTCATTTCAGTCCTTGAAAAAAAGAAAATACACCACTTTGACACAAAGTTAACGATAAGGAGACTGAAGCTCAGATGTCGTAGAAACAAATTTTGAATCTCTCTTGCCACCTGGGCTGGAATTTGAGAACTTTTCAAATCCTACTATAAACTCATTTACTTTCCATTTCTCATGATCGCCTGCATGACAGGACCAGAACTGGCCGGAAGCCAGAGACTTTGTGGAAGCTTTCAAGGTTTAGAGGCGAACGTATAAGTTCTGATGAGCTTCAACTCCCCAATCAATATTTTCCCATAACCAGTTCTGCCTCCAGACGTTTTTATTCCCTTGGTATCTGAAACATTAAAAATACCATCCCTGTCGTAGCTATTCCTCTTTTCTATATTGACCATATATGAGCCAAGGCAGTCCGTGTGTGATAGAATGGCAGCTTTAGTATAAAAGTATTGTCCCAATCAGTGATCAGAAAGAGACTGACAGAGAGACTGGCAGATGGTGTTTTGGTATAGTCTACTGCGTTCGAGTCCCAGATCCAGCAGCTTGAGACTCACTGGGCACATGTGCCTGTGTGCCCAAAGTCACAAGAGGAGAATGGAGGAGAAGGGATTGCAGTGTGGCCATTCCCCCTGGGGGAGAGGGGGTGATTTCTTGCTTTATGTCTCTCTGTCTCTCCAGCGTGTGCATGTGTCCTATAGCAAAAAAAAAAAAAACTCTTAAAAAAGAGGAGACTGCTAATATTCAGCATCATTTCTTTTGGTCTAAATACCAAATAAATCTCCATTCTATCTTGATAGTGAGGAGTGTAAATAAATAAATAGCTTAATTTAAATATATATTTATATTAATGTGCTTAAAAGCATTTGGCAAAGTCAGAATTGAACAATCCGAAAAGTATTACCTTTGTCACCCAATTAGCTTGTTCATTGTTTTTCTTTTTTTTTTTTTGCTTTTTTAAATTATTAATAAAATAAATGAGACACAGTAATATAATTTTCTGACCAAAAGTACATAAACCTAGTAGAGAGAGAGAACTTATGCCTCAAAGCTAGCTTATCTCCATATTGTAACTAATACGTGTAAGAAGGCACTCTAAAACTCAGAGGTGCGTGATGATGTAGGAGAAATGGTTTTTACATGTAAAACTAAAAAATCCAAGATATTTTTAAGCCACAAAGAGTTTTTATTTGACTCAAGGCAAGCATTCATATTTTTATCTCTGTCGTGGTGCCTGCTTGAAGCAAAGCCGTTACAATGCATTAATAGGGCAATTTTCAGGAAGTGAGGCAAAGTAATGAAAAGGAAAATACAGAAAAGTAATTTAAATACAAGAAAAAATCCTGTACACCACCCTATAGCCCACTATCCACAGATTTCAAGGGAAAAGGGCGCACCAGATGTGCAGCAGAAACCACAAGTGTGTCCTTGCACCCATCCGAGCTGACAGCTGTGAGTAGAGCCGGCGTTGTAATACTTAGTCATCACTTCTAAAACCAGCTTTCCAAACGTGGAGAGGGGAATTGAAACATATGAGAAAGGAACTCCGCGGATATAAACTTGGCTGCTACCGATCTCAAAGTTCATCACCTTTTAAACTCACAATCAATATGTTTCCTTTATCAAGCCCGCCTCCAGGCATGTTTTTATGGAAGCATTGAAAATATCCCTTCTATTGTGGTTATTCTTCTTCACTGTATTGACCACATTTTTTTGAAGGAATTCATGGGATTTTGAAATACTTCTGGGGCAGATAAACTTCAGATGAATATACTTCAACATGTAAATGTTCTGGGGACTCAACCATGGGGCAGTGACCCATGGCACAAGCTTTGCAGACGGTCCAGATTTAAATACAGCTCTCATCCCTTTATGACCTTGGACAAATTACTTCATTTTTGTGAGCTTCTATTTCCTTCTCTGCAAGATGGGAATAATGATAGCATCCTACCACATCAAGTATATTATGAAGACTAAAGATGATACATATATATGTATGTATATGTAACGTATATGCATTTGTATGTATGTGTGTGCATGCATGTGCATATGTATGTTAATACGGGTGGATTAGAATCATGCCTACTGTATCACACGTATTCTTTAAGTATTAAATACTGTTATTGGTATTTATTATTCATCTCACAACTTTGCTCACGGGGCACTGATTAATTCAAAATCTGTGTCTCTGTAAAATTGAACTCACGAGAAAAGTCCTGACTAAGCACCTCTCATTTTTTTCCACTGAGGATCGTGTTGAGGAAGATGAATTAATTGAATGGACTGCCTGTTTGGGGTTGAGTACACACATAGAAAATATCATCATGACTCATCCTGAAACCTTTTCATCAAATTCAGTTCTCAGTCACGAATCAAAGGACATCAAAGATGTCTGCTATTTCACATTCAATTTGTGGCAATGAGGGGAATTTGGTTGGGTTAATTACTTTACTGACACATTTCAATTTGTACTTATCCGGTATTTAAGCACCAGATAGGATTCTTTGCTGAGGGCGAGTGTCCTCCTAGGGCGGGGGGGCCATGTGGTTTAGGTCTCTAAGTTGACTTTCTGTTTAGCAGGAGGAAGTGCAGTGTTGGGGGTTTTTTCTACTTTCCGGGAAGAGGTATGATTTTCCAAGGGAGGGAAGGAAATCATGTTTTTAACCATTTGTCTAAAAACTAAAGAGCCACATTCTTTTATCACTAATAATGTGATTTTATTTTTGTTTTCACTAACAGAAATAATTTTTATAGGAACTAAGCATTATTTTTTTTGGTTAAAAAAAAGGAAATTCTTCCTGACACACCTTCTTCAAAATAGTTCTAATACTGTCCTTTTTCATCTGTCAAACATTGACTTTTTTCAGCATTTAAGGAAATGAAAATGAAAAGGGCCATATTGTATTTTTTTTTTTTTTTAGCCACAACTCTCAGCTCCTTATTTTGATATAATATGTTTTCAGACACCAACATTTCCAATTATATCAGCTCCAGCCTGGGAAGAATTATGGTATTTCATTACATGCTTCTACGTCCACAGGGAAAGGAGTAAGGGTGAGCATTTGTAGAGACTACCAAATGTGTGAATTCTTGTACTGCCTTTTACATTTCTCAGAAACTTAATGGTAAATTTTCCAGCTAAATATTTTAAGCAGGAAGGCCGTATCTTTAAATCAAACACGGTCTCGAGGCTTATCATTTCAGATATCTCAGCAATGCATTCGTTTTAGCTGATGAACAAAAAAGCAACTGAAATACACAGGATAATAGAATAATAGGGAACTGATAGCATTCTTCCTGCCAGATAAACATGCCTCACAGAAGGCTTAACTGTCACATACCTACAGTTTCAGCTGTTGGAGAGAGTTTTGATAATAGCGTGAATGTCAAAATTCAGCTGCCAACACTAAGCTGTCAGCTTTCAAAATGCTCTACAGTGTGATTGTCCCTGAGGGCATAAATTCCAAGGAGCAACTGAGCTGCCCTACAACTTGACAGCTTACCCTAGTTCTGGGAGAGCCTCGCATCTGTGCAAATCTAGGAAATGTAACCGCAGCTCTGAGATGAGATGTGATTGGAGCACAACCACTCAGAAAATAGCACAGAGGCCATTTGGGTGCTAGATACTCAAAAGGCTTTGAGGTTTCTGGGAAACGGAGCTAACTGGGCTACACTACAGGCATGGCAGCTGAGCTTCAAGCACTTCCTGCTTGGGCCAAGATTCTCGAGGTGGAAAACGATACCCTGGGAGCCTCTCCTTTCTTCACTGGTGACCCTGCAAAGTAGAAGCAATTTCCTCCATTATGACTGCAATTTCTCATCAAGCATTACATAACCCATATCATTTCATCTTCCTAAAATAAATTATTCATGTCGTTGGAGAATTCATCTGGGAGCTGCAGGTCAAATACCCCATTTGCTGCTAAATTACTGTTAACATTTTTCTTTTTTTTTTCTGATTTATTAGCTGTTTACACAGAATATTGCTTGCAAATGACACATTTTCCTCAGTGCAAGCAGTTCTGGGAAGAGCACATCTTTGTTTTCTTTTGAATCCCCAAGGTCAAATTAAGGATTATCAGTGGCCCTTTGAAAAGCGAAGTGTTAGCCAAAAACAACAACAACAACAACAAGAAAAACAACCTATAAAAACTTTCTTGACCGATACTATCCCACCAAACTCTCGACTAAATGGAAGGCAGTGGATGTAAAGTGAAGGCAGGTGGATGTAAAGCCGAGGAAAGCAGTCTGACTACAGGGTGTATGTCCCAGCTTCTCCACCTACCAGCTGCGTGATAAGAGGCAAATTCTTTTCTCCTCTTAACCTGACCAACTTCCCCTAAAACATGAACATATTGTTGGCACCAATTTTAAGTACCACTATAAAAATTAAATGAACAAATACATACAGTGTATTTAGGTTGGTATCAAACGCTTAGTAAATTTCTGTCAAGTATTATTATTTTTACAATTGTTACATTATCCTGATCGGGCCTTTCAGGAATTCATGATTTTTAAAAAATCATAAAGAAAGGGAGTCAGAAACAGTGCAATCCGTTCTGTTACTTCTAAAATGCACGTTACTCATCTGACCATGGAACGCAGACCACCGACTGTTGGTAAATGAGACGTCCCTGCAAGTGCCTAGGAAAGAAAGAAGCTTGCCAGCTTACTAGGGGACAACCAAAGTCTGGAAAGCATAGACAAACATGAGGATTGCTGAGCCCCGGCTCTTACCTACCCAGCGGGGCAACCTCTGAGGCCTGCCCTGCCCATCCTATCTCAAGGAGCTCTTGTCATTCTCTCCTGTCACCTGCTCTACTTCCTTCATAGCATGCATAAGTATCTGAAATTAGCACTTGTACAGTTTTACCTGTTGACTCCTTTTCTTACTAATGCCCCACACACTTTTGCACACTTCTATTTCTACTCCTCTTTCTCAGCCACAGAACTCACGACGAAACATTCCTGGTAGCTAACAGCCACTTGTTTCTCACCCCTTTGTGGTGAAAGCAGTGCATGGGCACTCCTGCAGCACTTGCTGCACTGCGAAGCATCGGTGCAAACCTGTCTGTGGCATCAGGAGAAGGTACAGGCTCTAACCACAGAAACCAGAACAGTCGCTGTGTCAGCCGTCATCGTCAAATTCCACATTTATGAACCGCCATTGTGGAAATGGAAGGATGGTTGTAAAAATGGTCATTTCAGCTCTTGTATCTCGTTCTCAGAATGTGGGTCTAGGAATAAAAACGTACACTCTCAGATGAAACTGTGATACTCTGGTATTCAGTTGGGATGTTTTTCTTTTTCTTTTCCTTTTTTTTGGAGAGATTTTTTGCTATAGAGCGGGTGTGCTCGCCAGAAAGACAGAGAGAGACAGAAAGCAAGAAATCTCCCGGATGGCCATGCTGCAAACCCTTCTTCTCCATTCTCCTCTAGGGATCTTGTGCACGCACATACACGTGCCCGGTGTGAGTTTAAGCCACCAGGCCCAGAACTCGAACCTTGGTGCACTACATGGGAGTCCAGTGAATAGCCATTACGCCAACTGCTGGTCCTGGGATGTTTTTCTTTAATAAATGTATTAATAAAATGTAAAGAAAAAAAGTAAATATTGGCTCATTACACGTAAGAATCTCCAAACATGTTGATGTTAGTCCCAATTTAAGGTGTTTAGTGATTTCTTTCTATACATAGTTGCTTTGTATTTTCTATCTGCCAGAGACTTTTTTTTTTTGTAAAAGATATAATAACAGTAAATATTAAAGATAATCTTTTGCCTTGGATTCACACACAATTATTCTGTGGCAACCAAAAGAAGATCTAGTTTGCCTCTCTGCATAGAGCTTTTTCATAATGATTCTAGATGCATTCTCAAGTAAGTCTTTGTCTTAAAATTATTGATACACTAATAGGTTTCATTTCAAGAGATGAAATTTACAAACTATTTCTATATGCATCACTTCCCATGTGGGGGTCAACCAAGATTCCTTGGTGATACTTAGTAAGCAGCCAAAGGATTCCAGATGAACTCATTTACATCTTGTGCTTCAACTGAAATGTCTGATGGAGAACTCTTCACCAGATCATCTGCACACGGCCTTTCCAACATGGCAGTTTCAGAGTAGCAGACTTCTTGTATGAGAGCTCAGTGCTCAAAGAGGACATATACCAAGAGACATGAAGTAGAAGCTGCCAACATCTTAAGGCTGGAATCAGTACAGCCTCACTTCTATTGGTCAAAGCAGAGAGTCCATCCAGCTTCTAAAGGAGTCATTGACACTGGGCTCCTACCT
>NW_006159428.1:113086-145610 GCF_000334495.1 Tupaia belangeri chinensis
CGGTAGCTGTGCTTGCTTTCCTATGATCAATCCATGGTTTTGAAAACAGCTATACAGAGGAGACAAGGTGGTGGTGGAGTGGTGGTGCAACTGAACTCATATGGAAAAAGTCCTAGGTTGGCATCCCAGGACTGCCCGGGGCAGGTGTGTGGGCACATGCTCACATATGCCCACATGGGTTGGTGGGAATTACAGGTGGATCTCTGTTGTGATATCTGTCTCTCCGTTTTCTCCCTCTCTCTTCCCGCTCCCTCAATAAATAAATAAACTTTAAAATAACTACACCAGCAGGTGGCATGGTGGCTAAGGTGCTGGACACTCCCACATGACTGACCATGGTTCAAGTCCCGGACCTGGTGGCTTGCTTTCACACTTTCCTTCTCTCTCTCTCTCTCTCTGTCCCTCTCTGGTCAAATTACAATAAATGAATGAATAAATAAAATTAAAGAAAAAATTAATTCTTTAAAAAAAAACTACACAGAATCCACTAGTAAATCAGTAAAATGTGCTTCTTTTGCCATATGTAGTTAAATAACTTTATTAGTAATAAAAATAAGCCTATAAAAATACATTTAACAACTAAAACTGAATGGAAAACATGATAATGTAAGAGAAAATTATTTTTCTGTCAGTAAATAGAAATTTAACATTTTAAGAATGGGCAACAAGTGGCATGGTAGTTAAGATGCTGGACTCCTACATGGTGGACCATGGTTCAAGTCCCAGGCATTTCTCTCTCTCTCTCTCTCTCTGATGAACACACTTATCTTTATAAAAAAAAACAATCTTTATGAAGAGTGGTTTTTGAGATTATTATGAACTGAATTGTGTCTCCCTCAAAATTGTATGTTGAAGCTCTAACCCCTGATACAACAGAATGTGACTATATTGAAGATTGGATCCCTCAAAAGGTGATTAAATAAAAGTGATGTCATTAGAGTGGGCCCTAGGCCAACATGACTGGTGTCTGAGTAAGAAGAGATTAGCATGCAGACATGTTCAGAGGAAGATCTTGTGAAAACACAGGGGAATAGCCATCCACAAGCCAAAAAGAGAGAGCCCTAAGAAAAAAATAAACCTACAAACACCTTCATAGAAGTTTCTAGCACCCAGAATTGTGAGAACAATAAATTCCTATTGCTTAAGCCATCTAATATACGGTAGTTTGTTATGGCAGCCCTAGAGAAGTGACGCTTGGCCTGAGTACATGCATTTGTAAGTTTCAGAACTGCTCCTTTTTTGAGCTACTAATGCCCAAAATTTGCTGTCCCACAGGGTACTTTAAATAGTATTCCATTAATTTTTACTTCACATGCAACAATAGAACTTGTCAAAAACAAGATTAATAAGCAACTTACTTCATAAACAACAGAACCCATGTCTTAATATTTACCAAAAACACTATCTGAATTTATTTTCAGAGTTTACTTTTTTGTTTTACTTATCTATTTATTTATCTTTATTAATGGTAGTAAAGACACACAAAAGTGTGTGTGTGTGTGTGTGTGTGTACATATGTGTGTGTGTGTGTGTGTGTGTGTGTGTGAAAGAGAGAGAGAGGAGAATCATACAGGGATCTGGTTATGCTCTGATTCCCCTCTACCAATCTTTTGGCCTGTCAGATCTTGGGGACTCACATGTGTGCCCAATGTGTTTCTGGCAAATGGGGCCAAGGATTCAAACTGCAGTCACCATGTGGAATCCAGCTTTTCCTGAGCAGTGCATTGCTTCACTTTGTAATCACGAAATCAAACTGTAATTGCTTTACTAGTTATTTTCATAAGTCACCCTAAGATGTCCTTGATATTTTCTGTGCTTTTTTTTTCATAACTCAATTTTCATTGATTTCAATAAATTGGTTTAAAATAAAAGATCTAAACAAGCTAGCACCTCTGTTTAACCCTTGAAATCTTAGGTATAGCTGGGATAGATCTAGTTTACAGCTAGAAATATCGCTCTCTCTTTCAACTCTTTCCTCTTTTTGTTCCTAAATTCCACCTTATGTTAATTTTCTTATTTTTCTAGTCGCTTATTTCCAGAAAAAATATTTTACATACTCCTCTTCAAATGACCACCCTTTAAGGATCAGTATGCCCCATAAATCTTTAATTGACAATCTTTTCCCCTTACAAGCATTCCCTGGGTAATCTCACAGATCCTCACGGTTTTTTTCTATTCTTATGTGCTGAAGACCAGAATATCTATTTTTCAGCCCAGCTATTTCCCTATTCTCCAGACCTATATATCCAAATGCTAGTTGGAATCACTATCTGAGTGTTCACTAAGTCAGAAAGTCCAATGAATCATTAGGCATCAGTCTCTGCAGGCCTGCGCCTCCATCTTACCCATCAGCGTTGTGAAGGGTCCAGTCATACATCCAGCCGCCCAAGCAGAAAATCAAAATCATGCTTGACTCTCTTTTCTTCACCACACACGTATAATCCGTTCTCCAAGCGTGAATCCTTTTCCTTCCTATTACATTTTTAGTCTCTTCACACACACACACACAAACACACGCACACGCACACAAATTTTTACTTTTCGTGCCTAAATTCTGGCTCGCATATTTTATCACCTAAATTATGAACTGTTTCTGAACAGAGATCCCTTCCCCTGGTTGACATTCTTCCAATTCACCCTCTATGGTGCCACCAAAGTTCTCCTTCTGAAAGGAAAATGAGATTAAGCCTCTTTCTGGTTTAGAATCCTTTAATGTAAATGGAACCACACACAGTTCTGAGCAGAGTCCCAGTTTCCAAACATGGCAGCCAAGGAACATATCAATAGCTGGTCCATTTTTTCTTTCCTTTATTGAATGATGTCTTCCTTACTTCAAAACCCAGTTTGGATATCACTCCACCCAGAATGTTTCCTGACTCCCTTACTAGATTCCCCTCCAATGTTTGTCCTTTGTTATCTTATGTTTGCCCCCATCATACCACATTCACACTCTTTTTAAAAATTTGTATTATTTATTCAACATTTATATTATTTTATAATCATGCATATTTTTGTCTCTCACCCAGAAGATGTGAGCTCCCAGAGACCAGCTCTCGGATAATATGTAGTTTCTAATCAACATGTATTTTCATTTCTTTTCTTTCTTTTTTTTTTTTTTTGGAGAGGTTTTCACTATAGGGCTTGTGTGCTCACCAGACAGACAGAGCGAGACAGAGAGATAGAAAGCGAGAAATCACCCCCCAGGGAGGATGGCCATGCCGCAATCCCTTCCCCATTCTCCTCTCGGGATCTTGGTCATGCACACACACGCGCCCAGAGTGAGTTTTAAGCCACTGGGTCCAGGACTCGAACCGTGGTCTACTACGTGGGAGTCCAGTGACATAGCCATTACACTAACTGCTGGTCCCCCAACATATATTTTCTAAGTGAAATAATGAAAACAGTATATCATATTATGAAAATTTCCATTAAAGGGCCAATCAGTTACCTAGCAGGTAAAGGAGCCAGACCCTACATGGTCAACTTCAGTTTGAACACCAGCCCCAGTGGCTTGGAAAACATGTTGGACATGTATGTATGTGTACATCCTAATCCATAAAGGATGGAGAAATGGAGGAGAAAGGATTGCAGATTAAGCACATCTCACTGAGGGGGTGGGTGCTTCCTCTTTCTCCTTCTATTGCTTTCTCCTTCTCTCTGTGCCTCTCTGGTAAGTGCACATACACCCTCTAGTCATTAAAAGAAATCAATTAGAACTTTCAACTAAGGTTTAAGGGAGAAAAACAATGTTTTTCAGTGCCCTCTAATAAAAATCAGGAACCACTGAAAGCATTTCCCAGTGAGAACTATGACCATACAAAGGAGAAGATACACTTATCTGGAGAGCCGTTTGGGAGGTCCTGCTCATTTGCTGACTCTGGAAAAAAATCTGTCTGGAAGATGACTGAATGGCGGGCATTTAAGGAGCCATTAACTGTGCACAGCCCTGGAAACATTCCTGGCTGGTGAGAAAGAGAAACACAAGGATGCTTTTAAGAGAAAGACACTGAGCTGGCAGCAAATGACCGAACACATGTGAGGGCAATTAACTAAGAATCATGACTCTAATATCCAGTGCAATAATCAAGTGCAGAATCATAGTGCATATTTTATAACCTTAATCGTACTGGAGGGTGAAGATAAAACAATGTCTTGACCACATAAACTAACTGTATTTATTGGAATATATTTTTACCTCCCTAAAATAAGTACATTCTTTGACAACACAATGAGCATGAATCTCCGTCCACAGTTCTAGATCTGTTAAAAAACATTCTATCGTCTGTAATAATTTCTGACCCAAAGCACCATTTCACTAAGATTGTATTGAATTCCCTGCTCCCTTTAATATGGTTCTGTAAGAGATCTAGGATATTTGCCAAGCTAGAGCATTGGAAGACAGAGTAGAGAGAAGAGAGCCTTAATCATCCTTCACGTAAGTTGCCTTTGAGATACATGATATTCCTTCTAACAGATCCCTTCAGGTCTGTTGTTCGTCTTTACTTCTTTTTTCTTTTCTTGTCCTTTTTTTCTTTCTTTCTTTTCCCTCTTCTACTTCTTCTCTTCTTCTCTTCTTCTTTTCTTCTCCTCCTCCTCTTCTTCTTCTCTTTTCTTTGAAGGGGTTGTGACTGCCTATGGTTTTCTTCCCATATTCAATAGGTTTCTCCTCTGTCCTCCCCTTGCCAGGATACCAGAAGTAAAAAACAGATGCTCTTTCACTCTCAGTAACTGTGGATTCCACTCATCCTCATCAATTGGGAGCAACCCTTTATCAGCTGCGAAGCACTTCCTAACACACATAAGGCATTTAGCTAAACACATGAATCTTCTGCTGGTACTGGAGCTTTTCAGTAATGGAAATGACTTCAGATGACATTTCATGAGTATATCACTTATTCTGATCATTTTCAACTATGAGAAATTAAGTCATTTAATGTCATTTAAGTAATCAACTAAGTCCAGATTTCCAGGACTCTTGCCCCCTTTGAAATTAGTCTGTAAGGACTGGCACACGTTCACAGCAGCGAGACTAGTCAAGTAGTGAGTGGAGCATACGACTGGAGGCTGTGGAATGTGCCTAAAATGGGGACTACTTGTCACTTCCTTTTATTTCATGGAGTATAATTTTCACGAGCTCACTTTTCGGCATGGAACAACTCTTCAACTGTTGTTTATTCATTGGTTAAATACAGAAGAGGAACTCTTTCAAACTCAACATGAAATCTTATTAGTATTTTCAAACTTATTGACACATCATTTAATTTAGCAACCTATTTAGTTGAGGCATAAACATAGTTTCAAAGCGTATAATCATTTTGTTCATTAGTTATCTGAGGCTGTAAAATAAACCACTCAAAACGTAAATGCCTCAAAACAATAAAGAGGTAGTATTTCTTGTGATTCTGTGGCTTGCCTATGGTCTCCTCTAGTTTTGCCTGGGCTCACTCATATGCTCGATCTGCACTACAAGGGTAGCCAAACTGATGGAACCACAATGGCCTACTCATATATCTGAAAGGAGGGTCTGGTCATCAGCCAGGGTGCACCAGTTCACCTCCATGTGGTCTTTCACCCAATCAGCTAGACTGGCCTCCAGCTGTCGTGGTCCCACTGTACAGAGTGAAGGCAGAAGGAACGAGGCCGCATGAGACCCAGCACCCAGAGTTTGCAAGATGTCATTTGTGCCTCATTCTATTGAATAAAGGAAGTCACAAGGCTACCTTTAGGGGTACAGCCCCTCTTGATCTAGAGACATATATACAAAAAGGGAAATGTTGTCTGCCGGTCCAGATGCAAGAGGGAGAAATAGACTCCTCTGCATAGGAGGAATACACACACCAGGAAGAGAATTTGCGCCACGTTCACCATCTACTCCACATGCAGACTCCTTCATAATTTTTGCCAATGTTGTTCCATGTGAATAGAAAATCAAAGACAAATATGGAACCAGCAGTTGGAGTAATGACTATGTCACTGGACTCGCATGTAGTCGACTGCGGTTCAAGTCCTGGACCCCGTAGCTTAAACTCGCACTGTGTGTGTGTGCTTGCATGCCCAAGATCCTGAGAGGAGAATGGAAAAGAAGGGATTGCAGCATGGCCATCCCCCCGGGGGATGTCTCTCTGTCTCTCTCTGTCTTTCTGGTGAGCGCAAGCACCCTATAGCAAAAAACTCTCAAAAAGAAAAAAAAAAGGGAGAAAAAGAAAAAAAACATCAAAGACAAATAATCCTCTGCAAAACTTTCCTGAAGAGGCATTAAACCAAGGATATCTGTTATGTCCTGCGTGCCACCCTAAGCCCTCTCCGTTTTACTTTTCTGTTGTTCCAACTGCAACTATTAGTCAACTTTGCATGGCTCAAACCTACTTCACAGAGGCACGGCTCTCCATAGGGTGAGTGAAGACCTGGGCAAATATTTTAATAAGGCCCCTCACTACATAAATAATGGAAGTCACCCAAAATCACACATCAGCACCATTCTGGAGATCCAATCTCACACCATCCCACCAAAAAATACTGCCCTAATCACCTACCTCACGACTTCTCTCTTCCCTGGGGCATCAGCTGATCCATCTCTTTGACCTACTTCTGTTGTGGGCAGTTGCACCCAAGCTCAGTCTCATGCTGACAGCTCAAATATCTCTGCTTTTCAAACCAGGAGACTTCTACCAAATCCCAAATGTCCAGGGGAGCATGGAATATACATGTAATCACCCCAACATCCCCATCCAAAAAAAGAAGAGGGTTGTAGTCTCCGGGGGCAATTCTCAATAAATGGGGGATAGAATACCGTGGATAAATGCCCCAGCCTCTATCCTATGGATGGACAGTTCTGAAGGATACTCTGTATACTTCTCAGAGGTCCTGGTGAAATGGAGTCCCTGTTACTTATAGCAGAGACCTCAATAAATCACTTCCTTTTTTTTCCCAACTCTCTCTGTCTTGCTTTCCAGGATCACCATCTAAATAAACTACCTGCACTCAAGAGCTTGTTCAGGCCCTGCTTGTAGGAGAACCCAAAGTGAAACACCATGGGATACCCCCCTTTATTTTGCTAACACATGTATGACCCAGATGTGGAGGGGAGAGAGCAAAACCATGGAGTGAAATTTTGATAAGTGGACACTGAGGTCTTAACAACCCCCACCCCATAGACTGTTCTGAAAAACAATTGTTTATACGCCCCCTTCAAGGGCCTCTCGAACAATCAATGGAGCTTAATACCCGGCACTAGCCAGTTTCATAACACATCTTCATAAAGACTCATCTTTTTTACTTGTCTCATTCACCTTTTCCCTCTCTTGCTTACTAGGGTTGAACTTCCTAATAAAATAATAGCCTTTAGCTCAGACTCTGTTTCTTGAAGAACCCAGGTTGAGATAGGGTATGACATAGCATTCTAGTCAACCAATAGCTAGAGGGTAAACATGGAGCATGATTACTTAAAGTGCAGGCAGGGCCCAGCTGCAGTGACTCATAGACAGCAAGGAGGCTGGAAGCCACATGGGAGGTTTGGGTCCAGTTCCTTAGCCAACTCAAACACACCTGGTTGTGCATGCCTGAAATTCTAACCAATCGGGAGGCAGGAAGATCAGGACACAGTGAGACTGTCAAAAATCCCTCTCTTTGTCTTTGTGTCTTTCCCTCTCTATCTCCCTCCCTCTTTCTCATAAAAGAAAAAAGGAAATTAGTTCAGGCAGACTTTAGGTTTCTGATCTGGCAAATGAGGAGATTAGAAGTTGTCATTCAATTCCAAAAAGTAGAAAACTGAACTGAAAAATCAACACCTCTTTTTACATCCATCAGAGAAAGTGGAGTTACAGGGCAAACCACCACCCCAGAATTGGAGACCAACAGGCAGATACAGAGAATCACAACTTACCAGAGCATAAACCCATGAATTCAAACCTCCATGAGAACTAGTTTCAGGGTATGAAAACCCAAACTAACTGAGAATTTACTGAAGGCTCATTACAGATAAACTGGAGAGTTAGAAACTCCACAGGGAACAAGTTGGGGAAGGGGGAACATTTTGTTTGACCTCCAAGAACTTGATAAGATTCTTGCAATAAATATTGGGGCGGGGGGGATATTTCTTTTTTTCTGGAATATAAGGAAACATTCTATTCTTAACAAGGTCTGAACTCAGCAGAAACTTCTATCAGAACCTAACCTTCCAGGGTCTTATGAGAGCCAAAGCCACCTGGGGAAGAGAAATGCCCAACCCTACCCCATCTAGTGATCCTGTTTCTCCTAGTAGGTGAGAGGCACTGTTAAAATTCTAGGGCATGAGTTCACGAAAAGACTGAGATTAATCATAGGACTAGAGAAGGCGTCTTCTCCTTCACACCTTATGAGCATATTACTAAAGGTCTATTTTCCTTTAGGTTCGGTTCTTTTATTCAGTACCTAATGTCCAACTTAAAAAAAAAATTCAGGAAACACTAGAAGCCAAAACTATACAGTTTTCTTTATTTTTTTATTTTTCCACGAAGTGTGTGTGCTTACCAGAAAGAAACACAGAGAGAGAGAAAGCACCCCTCCAACAGGACATAGCCTTGCCACAATAATTTCTCCTCCATTTCTCCATGCCGTCAGCATTTGAGATACCCATGCCCAGTGCGGTTTTCAAACTGCCAGGGCCAAGACATGACCTACACAGTCAGCCATTTGGGATCTGGCTGCCTGAACTACTAAAAATACCATAGTGTTAAGAGGCTGAATAAGCATCAAGACCAAAATCAGATATGGCAAGAATGTTGATGATTATCAGACCAGGAATTTAGGAAAATTACAACTAATATACTAAAGCATTAATGGAAAAAGTAGACAACATGCAAGAAGAGATGGATAATATTAGCAGAGAGATGAAAATTCTAAGAAGAAATAAAAAAGAAATGTTAGAAATCAAAAACATTGTCACAGAAATGAAGAAGGTCTTTGTTGGGCTTGTTAGTAGACTGGATATAACTAAGGAAAGAATCTCTGACCTTAAGAATATGACAATAGAAACTTCTAAAACAGAAAAGCAAAAAAAAAAAAAAAGAACTTAAAAAAAAAAAAAAGGCCAGAATATCAAAGAATTGTAGGACAGCTATAAAAGGTGTAACATACCCATAATGGTAACACCAGAAGGGAAAGAAAAGAACAGAAGAAATATTTAAAGCAGTAAAGATGGAAAATTTCTCCAAGTGAATGTGACATCAAACCACAGATAGAGGAAGCTCAGAGAACAGAAGGCAGAGCAAACACCAGAACCAAATAAGCCAACCTGCATCTAGGCCTATGTCTTACCAATTTTGACCGCTATAACAAATCACTATAAACTGGGTAGCTTAAATAACAAATGCTAATATTTATTTATCTTGGGTTTGGGGGTTAGAAGTTTGAGATCAGAATGCCAACATTGTTGTATTCTGGTGACCTCACTCTCCAGGTTGTGAACTGCTATCTTAGTATGTCTTCTTGAGAGGAGAGATTGTGAGCTCTCTGGCCTCCTCTTATAAGGACATTAATCTTATTCATGAAGGATCCACTCTCATGGCCTAATTATCTCCCAAACAGCATGTCTAAATACCACTACATTGGGATTAGGCTTTGAAACATGACTTGGGGAGAGCTTAGTTTTGGTCTTAAGCAAAATTAATTTGAATTATATTTGTGTCTCAAGTCACATTCCAGATAAACCTTGGTGTAAGTTTTGGGGTTGTTACATATATATTTCTTTAAGGTCTGTTCTTCCTTGGAACATTTTAGTCAACAGAATCCTTTCTGAAAAAAGGAAGTGGGACTGACAGGTGGCATGGTGGCTAAGATGTGGGACTCCTACATGGTGGGCTATAGTTCAAATTCTGAACCCAGCAGCTTCAAAGACATGCCAGGCTCTTGTGCATGTTTCATGTGCCCAAAATCCCAAAAGGAAAATGGAGGAGAAGGAACTGTGGTGTGGCCATACCCCCTTTCTCACTTTCTCCATGAGTGTATGCCCCATATGGGGAGAAAAAAAGGAAGCATAAATCTTTACTCTTTTACGATAATTCTTCTTCCTATTATCATGTTTATTCCCATTCCAATTATCAGCTAATGCCAAATCCCAGAGAACATTGATTTTACCAATCCTTAGGGTGAGAACCCAAAGAACGGTTTTTACATAGTTCTATCTCTGGAGAGACATGCTTCAGAGACAGAACTGATACAACATGTATCTGATACAAACAACTACCTCATTGTATCTTGGGAAGACTGAGGTGCCCAGGGTGGTTCTGTGATACATTTCCAGGAACAAAAACATTTAGTTCATTACAGAATATTATATTAAAATTTTCAAAAACCAAAGATAAAGAAAAAATTATCAAAGAACCCAGATGAAAACAAATTTTACCTGTAAGACCAGCAAGTGCATGGAGGTTACTGTGGTTGGATCCCACATGACTCATTATGTGGTTCAAATTTTGCATCCAGCAGCTTGAAAAATCATACCAGGTGCGCGTGTGTGTGTGTGTGTGTGTGTGTGTGTACCCAAAATCCTGAGAGGAGAATGAAGAGAAGGGATTAAGGCATTGCCTTCCCTTCAGGGATTTGTGGGAAGGGGATTCCTCACTCTTCCTCTCTCTCTGTACATCTCTCTCTGTGTTTCTGGCAAGTACACATGCTCTATAACAAACAAACAAAAAACCTACTAGAATTACATCAAACTTTGTTTCATACCCAAGCAAACAAAAGGAGAGTGGAGTGAAATGCTAAAAGAAAAATTCACCACCCTAGAAACCTATACAGTGTCAAATCATCTTTTGAAAGTAAAGGAGAACTTCTTCAGGTAAACATAAATTATATTTATTACTACATACATATTTTTTTCCTATTTCTCACCCTCTGCTATTTCCTGCCCTCCTCCCAAACTATCTCAGGTGTCTACGGTTGTTTTCCATTCCTTTTCCCCTACATTTTATTGATTAATAAAATTTCTTAAATAATCTAACTACCTTCATATAGCAAGTTCAGCTGATATATACATATCTGTGAATACATGTCTGACTTTAGGCATGAAACTCTGAGTAGAATAAATATACAATAAGGTAGCACCTAGCTGATGTTATATAGCTTACTACAGTCATTAAATAGGTACTTTTTAATATATATATTTTTTTAATTTCAAGAAAGGCATTTTAGTTTTAATAAATCAAAGAAACGCTAAGGAACTTTGCTTAAAACTTAAAGCCAGGAACCAGGTTAGGATTCTGTTCAAATAGTAGGTACATGAACCTATCAACAGCTCAAGAGGGAATAAAAATCTTTAAAACCAGAAAACAAAGCCTAGAAGAAAACCAGCAATGTTTTAGTCAAAAATCACAAAATTCTGTTTCACCAGTTCAGTCTCACATACTTAATTTATCTTCTGTTGTTCAATCTTCCCAATTAAATTCTGGGATATGATATTTAACTACAGACTTGTCCACACAATTAAGTTGGCCATTTTCTTAGTTTTTCAACTCTTATTTCTGTGTGTCTGTACTCATTTTCCTGGTAAAGCACTCCATTGAGAACTTCTTGGAGATCTGGTCTGGTGTTGCTAAATTCTTTCAGGTTTTCTTTATCTGAAAATGTTCTTGTCTTTTCTTCCCATATGAAGGATATATAAGAAGGATATATAATAAGGATATATGAAGGATAATCTTGCCAGGTACAGTATTCTTGGTTGAAATTGCTTTTTTCTAACATTTTGAATATATTTTCCCATTCTTTACTCACTCGCATTGTTTCTGATGAGAGGTCACTGTTAGCCTAATGAGATGTCCTTTGTAGGTAACTTGACGTTTCTCTCTTGCCAATCTTAGTATCTTGTCTTTGTCTGCGGTTTTGGTCAATCTGGCTATAATGTGTCTTGGAAAAGATCTTCTTGGGTTGATTCTATTTGGGGTCCTTTGCATTTCTTGGGACTGGATCTTTGAATGCCTCTCTAGGTTTGGAAAGTTTTCAATTTCATGGAATAGATTATCAACACCCTTATGAGTCTCTTCACCTTCTGGGATACCAGTTATCCAGATGTTTGGACATTTGATGGTATCTAGTATTTCTCACATATTATTCTCACTTCGAGGGGCAATTTTCTCAGTCTTCATGGTGGATCTTTCTAGACCATTGATTCTATCTTCAACATCTGAGATTCGATTTTCTGTATGATCTAGTCTGCTTTAAATACTTTTGAGGGAGATGTTGACTTCTTGTATTATAGCCTTCATCTCTAACAGGTCCATTTGATTCTTTTTTTATAGTGTGCATTTCCTCTTTTAGATCTTGAAAGAATTTCCTCACCTTCGAGAATTCATAAGCTCCTTTCTCCTGCCTCTTCTGCAGTTCATTGTCTCTCTTCTCTTCCATCTCTGTTAGCTTTGTCACTAGGAATATTTTTTTATCTGACATTTCCATGGATTTCATTGTACTGTCAGAGGATGAAGAAGAGTTATTCTTTACCCTTGGAGGAGAGGTATTTTCTTGCTTTCCCATATTTCTTGTGACCCTGCAGTGATTTCTAGTCATATGATGAATGATGCGTTTCTTCCTAATTCTTGAAGTTCAGTCTGAGCATTCAGAGGCGTGCAGAAGGAGGTGATCTGTAATCTCTGTTCTGTTTCCTTTTCACTCTTTGTGCGTCAGATTTAGTGGGAATAGAAGAATATTCTGATCCTAATTTTATTCAGATGTTTGGAGAAGAAGACAGAGGTAGCCCTACCCACTACAAATGAATCTGGAGGGAGAAATCTCAGTAGACAATCTTCATTTTTAGTCAAATAAAGCAACATTTCACAGCTCAAATTCATTATCCATCCTATTTAAAAATATTTAAATGCACCAATTAAAAGACAGATTATTGATGCCAGCAGGTGATGTCGTGGTTAAGACACTAAATCTCACATGGTGGACTCTAGTTTGAATCCCAGACATGGCAGTTTGAGAAATCACAGTGAGCATATGTGCATGCCCAAAATCTCAAGAGAAGAATGGAAGAGAGGGGATTGAGGCTTGACTATTCTCTATATGAGGATGATTTCTCACTTTCCCTCTGTGTCTCTCTCCCTCTTTCTCTGCCTCTCTGGCAAGCACATGTGCCCTGTAAAAAAAAAAAAAAAAAAAAAAAAAGATTTTTAGCATGAATTAAAAAACAAGAGTCCAACTATAGGTTATCTATAGGAATCCACCTTAAATATAAAGACACATATAGCTCAAAAGTAAAAGGGATGAAGAGAGATACATCATGGTAATATTATTCAAAAAAAAGCAGAAGTAGCCATATCTATTCCATTCAGAATAGGGTTCCCCACAAAGAATGTGATGGGGACAAAGGGAGCATTAATTGGTGACAGTGGGGTCAGTACTGAAGAGGACATGTATACTCATCTAACATCAGAGTATCCAAATACATGAGGCAAAAACTCATAGAACTATAAAGAGAAACAGATGAATCCACAATTATAGTTGAAAACCTTAGTATCTTTCTATCAAAAATGGACAGGTCCAGGCAGAAATTCAGTAAAGAAGTAATAAACTTAACAGTAGTTTTAATCAACTGGGTCATCTGTAGACTACTCCATCCAACAGCAGCAGAATATAGATTCTTCTCAAACCCACAGGGAACAATGCCATGTATGAGAAGGCTCATACAGTATATTCCTGAAAATGTAAAGACAGGAAAGCACAATGAATGCTCTCCAGCAGTTCAAAACTAGACGAAATTATGAAACTAGAGTGACACTAGCTCAAAATAAGTTTTGTCATAATGAGAAATGTGATTTAATGAGGAGTTAAAGGCTTTCAAAGGGAATTCCATTGCAATCTATGGTAAAAATAGAAACATTCAGACACCGTGACAAGTATGAAGAGTACCTCGGACATTCTGCAGTCAGATGGTACTGTGCAGAGCTCAAATCCTGGTATTAGTCTGCTTTATAGCTCTGATGAGCATCACAAACAGGAAGCCATTAAATGCTTCGTCAGTGCTATATTTGGTGCTGGTTTAGCCCTTACTTAGAGAACCCTATTCTGTATTGATCTTCTTACCTCAGAAATGATATAACTGTCCTCGGGGAAGCAAAAATATACACAGCTATGTGAGCTAAGCTTAGCTTCAGGATTTATATCTGCAAGGTATGAAACTCTAAATAGGTGAGAAAGCTCAAAAATATATTTTCATCAAAAAAGGCACAGAGACTTAACGCCACTGCTATATGAATAGCTCTCCAGCAACCATACTAGAGATATGACCATATGATTGTGAGAAAAGGTAATGTATTACAGTTGCTAATATAATTAAAAATATGGATGCACTTGACCCCAGCTCCACAAAAAACTCTTACAAGCTTCACTGGACACAGCAGAATTCAGTGCAAGGGTGATTATCAGGATTTGGACTTTCTCTGCATCACAAACTATCAGAGTTACACTTCTAACAGTAACAAAATCATTTGGGTGTGACTAGAGGGTAATTTACAGTGAAGTTCTGACTTAGTTACGCAGAATACTTTCAAGCATCACATGGTAGAAACATCAAAGGTAGAATTTTACTGAATGTAGTGAGTAAACTAATTAGTCACTATCAAGATTCCTGAAGTGAAACAATTTAATGCAGTATCTAAAACCTTTTGAACCAAATCAAAAATTATGATTTAATAAACATTAACAAGGACCAGCTGTGATCATGCACACTGGACACTGCAGCTTAACAGGCTGAGGCCACATGAGGCCAGCCCACCCTAAAGAACTGGGTGTGGTGGCTTGCATCTATAGTACCAATTGGTTGGGAGGTTGAGGCAGGAGGATTGCAACACAGCATGACACTGCCCGAAACACCATACACAAATACATACACACACACACACACACACACACACACACTTTTTTCTTAAATTTTAGTTTTTAAAAATGATTTAAATAGTATGCATGACACTATTTATGACATTTTATTTATGCTGCATAAAAAATAGAGAATAGTGGCATAATCTCCCATCATAATTCAAACAAACATAATTTTCAATTCAAAATGGCCTATGTGGCAAATTACCAATTTCCATTTTTATAGAGAATCCATTTGTACAAGAATGTCTGGGGCCCCAAAGCATTCTTCAACAATAAAATATTAAACAGTGTTTCATTGGTTTTCAACATTTACAGTCAAGGTCTGGGCAAGCATTAAAAAACATATTTGTGGTTGCAGAATGGTATGCAAATGTTAACCTTGGCCAAGTGTAGGTGACAGAAGAAGGATGCAGAAGTAGGAAAGGAAAAGTGGAAAAAGCATAGAGGACCTGCTACATAGATGTCCTCATTTTGCAAGCAAGGGATCAAGACATCCTGTCAAAAGAATAGCTTTATGATGTTATTTAAAATTACAAAGATTTAGAAAAACTAAATGTAATTATGAAATGTAAGTGTAAGAGGTAGAGAAATGAGAGCAATGTGAGCTACAAACTCATCTTTCCATATAGGAAATCTGCGGATACGATCTATTGATTTGCGGAGAGCTGCAGGAATGAGGTCATTAACTAAAGTTACCGAAGTAATCTAAAAAATTTTCAAATCACAGCAGAACGATGTTACTTTGTGGGAGCATAATTGGGAATGGAGAAGAGTAGATGGGACATTTAGTGTTCATCATACATTTGCCTGATTCATTTATTATATGCATCAGCTACTTTAAAACACAGAATTTATAAATATGATATTATTATGTGTGCATATTGGCATTACTTATTATTAAATATAGAGAAAAATATTTTTATTTAATTATAGGTAACTTAGAAAGCATTTATAGAATATTTTATTATAAATCATCATGAAACAATAATAAATTTTTGAAAAGCTTAGTGCTTTCTTACTTATTAGCATTTTCTTAGTGAAATAGGTTCACGAGTGAAAACAACAGTTTGGCCAGCTGTTGGTATGGTTGGTAAGGCAGCTGGAGTCCACATGGGTAGCTGCACAGTTCAAGTCGCAGACTCAGCAGTGTGAGAAACACACTTGGTATGTACGTATTCATGGCTAAAATACCGAGAGGAGGTAGAGAAGGGATTGTGGTGTGACCATTCTCTCTGGGGGATGCTTCCTCATGTTTTCTCTCTATCTCTCCCTGTCTATGTCCAGTGCCCTTTAAAAAAATTTTTTTTAATAAACCAAAAGCATTTTTCAAACAAAGCTACAAGTTCAGGCATTGACAATTTCTTTGTGACACTGAAAAAGGCACATGATTCAATCTATTGGGGCTTTATCTTCCACTGAGTGAGGCAACAAGGCCTGGAAGGTAGCTTCAAATTTAACATTATAAGAGCTTCAACAAAGCACTTCCATTTGAAAAATTGGAAAAGATTTTAGGAATCATCTTGTCTGACCTCCCCATTCTACAGACAGGAAAGCAGGTTCTGTGAAACGTAGAGCCACGGGAGCTAAGGGTGGTAATATCCAAAGTACAGCCCACATCCACAGATGCCGGGGATGCCAAGCATGCCTTCTTAGTTGGCTCGGGCTGTCATAACAAAAATAAAATAAAATATCAAATCAAATCAAATAGGCTGGGTGGCTTACACAACAGTAATGTATTTTCTTATATAATTCTGGAGGCTGAAAGTCCAAGATCTGGGTGCCAAGTGTAGTTGGCTTCTGGTAAAGGCTCTCTTCCGGGCTTGCGGCCAGCAGTCTTTCCTCAACGTGTGTGCATGGACAGAAAGAGTGACAGAGAGAGACTGCTCCATCTCCTTAGAAGGTCTCTAATCCTGTCATATTAGGCCTCCTACCCTTATGATTCATTAAGGGTTGCTATTCCCTCTTAAAAGCCAGATCTCCAAACACAGTCATCCTTGGGCGAGGGCTACGACATACACATTCTGAGAAGACACAATTCTGTCTAGAGCATCTTTTTTATTCACACCTCTCCCCTTTGCCAACATAACATAACTCTTGTCCCAGAATATTCAACATTTCACTTTGAGGGACATAATACTTTAGATAACAAAAAAGGAAATATTTCACAGCTTAACATTGTTCCTCATTTCTCAGAGATGACTTGTTTAAGAAACTCTCTACATGAAGATATTCACGTGATACATTTCACACTTTCTCCAAATCAAAGTATGAATTCAAAGATAACAACATAAAGATGCTAAGTTATCCCTGATAACCTTCCTTACATATTTATCATCAGCTGCTCTAACCAGTCTGCTTAAGCCATCTTCCCTCAATGAAATTCCCAAGAGCAAAAGCTACAGACTCATATCCATTAAAGCTAATGGATTTCTAGAAAGAAAATGTTTTGTTCTTGGTTGAACACTTCCTTTGCAGTCCAGTTTCCCAAAACAATACCCTGCATCTTTCTTTCAAACTGACAAAAGCAGACAATGCATTCAATGACTGAGTGAGGTAAGGGTTGTATTCTAAATTCAGGGTAAAAAGAAAGAGCTTGTTTGCTAAAGACAAAAAGCATATGAAGTAACTGAAATTCAGGAAGGAGCTGAGGATGGGAAACTCAGTTTGAGGATAACTGCTGCTTAATTACAACATGTCTAGAAATGAGAAGAGATATTCCAACCCCATGAAGTTGCAGACAGTATAATTGTTCAGTAAAAAGAAAACATAGAAACATATAAAAGGATGCATACTATAGATGGAGTAGAAAATACTTTAGAGATTTTAAAGGAAAAAAATAAAGCAAGGATATCATCCCCACAGATCATGTGAGAAGTGGCAGTAAAGTTTTCCAATAAAACTCTCCTTGCCTCTCCTCACCTAGAATCACCTTCCTTGACTGAGTTAACCAACCCCTCCTTGGCTCCCGGAGCATTCTGTGTAGACACCTTTATTATAACCCTTGTATATAGTCTGTCAGTGCTTTTCAAGGTGAGATTCTCAGGCCTTCTCCATCAGACTCACCTCCACCGTGCCCCAATGCTCTCCCATCCCTCACATGTTTATTAAAATGCAGATCTTTAACAAGACTTAATACATCTCTTTCAGGCTGAGCTCAAGAATATGCATTTTGAACCAGGCAGTGGCTCAGAGGCAAAACACAAGGCTCTGCGAGGCTGACCATGTGGGAAGGCTCCACATTTGTGTGCAGAGACTTTCCTGAGCACTCCAGGCATGCATACACACATGATGAACGGCTGGCTGAGGCTGGGTTGTGGATCATGGCATCAAGACCCTGTTAGGAGATGGTCTCTCTGTCTCTCTTGTTTATGGGAGAAAAAAGTAAACTTAAAAAACTGAATCTGCAATTTAGTTAGCCTTCCAGTTGAATATCTTGTGCACAATACATTGAGAATTGATGCTCTATGTTAACAGGATCTTGTCTCTCACTAAACTGTGAGTGCTTTGGTGACAACAACTATGATCTATCCAGCTCCTTTTCTTGCCAATGATAAGGCTGAGTAGGTCCTCAATAAATGCACTGACTAAGACTCTGAAGAGTATTTCCAGGTAAAAGAAAGCAGAGAAGTGGACTTTGCTGAATGACTTACTAAATCTAAAGAATGGCATTAAGTCTTCAAAATTGAAATGAAATATGTTAGAAATTTTGTTGGGCTGTGATTCTGAATCAACTTACTACCTCACAAAGAGTTCTTAATTTTCTCTATGGAAAACCAAGTGAGGGCTAGCTCCTACAGAGTCACATCACTTGAGTGCAGTGAGTTAAGAAAGACATAGTGGTGGGATTTCAGGATACCAGTGAGAAGCAACATGGGACATAGCCACTGAAAAAGCCAGGAAGCTCTTCACTCCTCAGACATCTGGAAGCTAGGGAATGCAGCAAGGAATTTGCCATTGAAACTGAGGTTGAAATGAAGACAGAATGAAAAGCAAGATGTTAGCATAAGTATACAGGAGTCATGAAGGAAGTCACCCACCAAGGCTGACCCAGCCTTCAGGTGATTCCTATCTGGCCACTATGTTTGGAAAAAAAGAAGAGATCAGTGCTGCAGGTGAATTTTTCAGAAAGCAGAATACTGAGCTGACAGCTGGTCAGTGGGATACTGAAAGATCAATACTGAGATATGGATTTAAAGCTGTGAAATCTTGCCCTCCACCTGAGTATATAAGAGCTAGCTATTGAGAAGGGTTCAATTTGGCAGCTTCTCTATTTCTGCAAGAGAACAGCATTCAGTCCTTAAAGTAGAATATGTTCCCTGCCCAAAGATCCATGCCATAAAATTTTATACAAATACCCAGGCCATCTCCCACTTTTGTGGTCATGTTGGTATGTGTATTAATCTGATCATGATACTTAGGAACATCAAAACATTAATATAGAATGTATTTCATACTGAATTCTGAGAAAAACATGCTTAAATGCATTTTCTTGATTGTTTGCTGTAAATTATACAGGTGGACAATTTCTTCACACACACACACAAAAAAAGATATCACCTCAAGTATTTTCTGCCCAAGATGAAGTTTAAACTCAGAGCAGAAGGCAGCTGAGAGGTGATGGCTTCAGAAGGGAAAGGACTGGGGAAATACCTCCTCTATGCAGGTAGCAAAGAGCTCCCGGAGAAAACTGCTCTACCTCTAATGGCTGGGGTTCCTTTCCACGTGACTGACCTTCTCCTGTTCACAATTCCATCACGGTTATTCTCTCCATGAGTCCTTGACTCCATCACTGTCCCTGTCTCTTCTTCCTAGTGACCTCAGATTATAATTCACAGGAAGTACACCAGTAACCAGAGATTTTTCACTTTCCTGCTCACTCTCTCCCTACAACCCAGAAAGAGAACAATCCACACCCATCTTCACCTCCTTTCCCCTATTTCAGTGGGAGGGCAGAGAGATAGGTCCCCTATATCTCCTTCCAACATATCCGAAACTAAAATTATATATACTGAACCCATCATAATCAGACTTCCTTAAAGAATGATCTACATTTGCTATATCCATATTTTAACCAGTTTGCTCCTCAGCTCCTTATTATGCTTTAATCCATCCCTTCTCCAAATTATTCTCACTGTGGTTTCTGATCCCTTATAACTGCTACGACAAAGAGTGATTCCTTAGTCTTGAATTCACTTGGAACTATGAGGAGAACCTACACTGCCAACCATTCCTTCCTTCTGATTCACTGTTTCTGTTGGATCTGTGATCTCTCTCTCTCTCTCTCTCTCTCAATCTGGACATGCTTTCCTGGTCTCAAAGAAATGTTCCACTTCTCTTCTTCAAATATTCCTGAGATCTAATCTTCGTTATCTTATCACCTGGATATATGCCATTGATCCTCTATCTCCGGTTCAGAGCTTCTCCCTGAGCTCTAAAGCTGTAGGTGCAACTATCTGGGACATCTCAGATTAAGCATATCCAAAACTAAAATAATTCTATTCAAGTAATTGGATATAGTCTTAGAAAACAGAATTATTATAGAGTGCCTATTGGCCTATTCCCACTAAATCTGATTCACAAAGAGTGAAAAGAGAATGGAAGAGAGATTACAGATGACTTCCTTCTGCATGCCTCTGATAGCTCAGATTGAACTTCAAGAATTGAGAAGAAATGCACCATCAATCAGATGGCTAGAAATTACTGCAGGGTCACAAGAACTATGGGAAAGCAAGAAAATACTTCTCCTCCGAGGGAAGAGAATAACTCTTCTTCATTCTCTGACAGGACAATTAAACTCATGGAAACATCAGATAAAGAATTTAAAATAGTCCTAGTGACAAAACTAACAGAGAAGAGAGACAATAAACTGCAGAAGAGGCAGGATAAAGGAGCTGATGAGTTCCAAATGTGAGGAAACTCTTGCAAGATCTACAAGAGGAAATACACACTATAAAAAAGAATCAAATGGACCTGTTAGAGATGAAGGCTATAATACAGGAAGTCAAAACCTCCCTTGAAAGTATTAAAAGCAGACTAGATCATACAGAAAATCAAGTCTCAGATGTAGAAGATAGAACCACTGGCCTAGAAAGACCCACCACAAAGACTAAGAAAATTGCCCCAAAATAATGATAATAATATACAAAAAATACTAGATACCATCAAACATCCAAACATCTGGATAATTGGTATCTCAGAAGGCAGAGACTCATAAGGGCATTGATAATCTATTCCATGAAATCCTGGAAGAAAACTTTCCAAACCTAGAGAGTCATTCAAAGATCCAGTCCCAAGAAATATAAAGGTCCCCTAATAGAATCAACCCAAGAAGTCTTTTCCAAGACACATTATAGCCAGATTGACCAAAACCACAAACCAATACAAGATATTAAGATTGGCAAGAGAGAAAAGTCAAGTTACCTACAAAGGATATCCCATCAGGCTAACAGCAGATCTCTGATCAGAAACAATGTGAGAGAGGAAAGAATGAGAAAATATATTCAAATACATGAGACTGAACTGGTGAAATAGAATTTTATGATTTTTGACTAAAACATTGCTGATTTTCTTCCAAGCTTTGTTTTCCAATTTTTAAGGATTTTTGTTCTGTTTTGAGCTGCCAATAGGTTCATGTACCTACTATTTGAACAGAATCCTAACCTGTTTCCTGGCTTTAAGTTCTAAGCAAAGTTCCTTAGCATTACTTTGATTTATTAAAGTTAAAACTGCTTTTCTTGAAATTAAAAAAATATTAAAAATACCTATTTAATGACCATAGTAAGCTATATAGCATCAGCTAGGTACTACCTTATAGTATATTTATTCTACTTAGAGTTTCATGCCTAAAGTCAGACATGTATTCACAGATATGTATATACCAGCTGAACTGGCTATTGAAAGTAATCAGATTATTTAAGAAAATTTGTGAATCAATAAAATGTGGAGGGAAAAGGAATGGAAAACAACTGTAGACACCTGAGATAGTTTGGGAGGAGAGCAGAAATGGCAGAGGGTTAGAAATGGGGGGAAATATATATATATGAATGAAACTAGAAATAGAAAATTATTGATGATAATGTGTATGATTAAGCCACTATGCAGTATATTCTGGATGGGAAATCTCATTTTGTATGTTGTGACAATGCTCAGTGAATGAATGTAAATTAATTAATTCATTAAACATTTAAAAAAATTTTAAAGAAATTATTTTTTAACATTTTTACATAATAAGGAATTTCATAACTTCTCTAACATGCATAAAGTAAATTAGGAGCAACAAACTGTAGAACAACTACTCATATACCCAGCACCCAAAGTCTATAATCATCATTTAGGCTATATTTGCTTTATTGAATATCATCCCATCTTACTTTCTATCCATCTATCTTTTTCAAAGCACATACCAGTAAACTTTGTCCCTCAACACTGAGCATGCCTATTATAAGTTAGTTACCTAGGGGGAAAGGAAATCTACAGAAAGTAAAATGCTCAAATCTTCAGTGAGTTATTCAAAGAGCTACTCATTCCTGCCCCTTCCTAGCTTCGCCTCCTCCTCCAATACCTAATCACCTTCTGTACTGCCCGCCTCTCTTCTCCAGCCCCACAGCTCTCGTTCAGGCCTTTGTCACTTCTCACCTGAATTACTGGAAAGTCATCCGCTTTTGCCATTTTTATTTATTCCCAGAGCACTGCCAAGGTGATTTTTCTAAAACACAAATCTGATGCCATTTCCTGTTTAAATTCTTTCTAAGATTCTTCCCTCAAACATTTGGGAAATTTTAGAACAAGATTCAACCTTCTGAACACAATACAAAAGGATCTGACCCTGTCTATTTCTCTGGCCTCTTTCATTGCCACTTCCCGCCTTCTCTAACCTCTGTTCAACCCCTACTCATACTAATAATAATAACTAAAGATACAAAATTACTGGCAGTATTTTATGCTCGCCCATCCCTGATGCTTCAAGCCTTTTTAGACGTTGTCCCTTTTGTCCGTGTCCCTGCTCTCCTTCACTAGCTGCCCTCTCATCACTCCCTTTTCAGACATCATCTTCTCGGGTGAGCCTGGCATGTCTACACTCTACCCCAAATCCAGGCTTGACTGCACACCCTTTCAAAGATTTCTTAAGCATCATTTATATTCAGCCTTCCTTTCAAGGTGATTCTACTATCTGCAGATTCAGCCAACAACGGATGTAGCCAGTACTCACCAATCGTCTGAAATGGAACAAGAGGTGGCTCCCTAAAAGATGATGATGTTTATCTATACATTTTCCTTTCCATTTATATCTGATGCTAAGTTTACTTGCAAATAATCTAGAGATGATTTAATGTATACAGGAGGATGTGAGTAGGATATAGGCAAATATCATGCTACTTTTTGTAAGGGACTTGAATATCCACAGATTTCCACAGGGAGGGCGATGGAGCCAATCTCCTGAGGATTTCATAACATCTGTCTGGAAGTTTTAGCTTCCATCATCTCGACCAGTAACTACTCAAGAGCAAATCTCCCTTCTCTTTGGTTTCAGATACATAAATATTCTTTTTTTTTTTTTTTTTTGGAGAGCTTTTTCCTATAGGGCACATGCGCTCACCAGAAAAACAGAGAGACAGAGAGACAGAAAGCGAGAAATTGCCCCCCCCCACACCCCCAGTGGGGATGGCCACACCGCAATCCCTTCTCTTCCATTCTCCTCTCAGGATCTTGGGCACACCCGCACATACACCCAATATGAGTTTAAGCCACCGGGGCCAGGACTCGAACTGCGGTCGACTACATGGGACTTCAGCAACATAGCCATTACACTAACTGCTGGTCCCGCAGATACATAAATATTGAATAAATGTTCTTGGAAAGAAATAGAACAGGAGGAACAGAGGAGTATTTATTAAATGTTTGGAAATATTTAACATTCAACGTAAGTGGTTGGACAGTGTAAATTCTAGGAAATATTTAATATACATTTAAAACCAAAGGAGCCACTTTAACTTCTATAGGCATTCACCTATGGCCTCAGGCAAACTATAAGGAAGAAAAAGATCACAAGACACTTTTTACCTATTATATTAAAATATATGTAGACTAAAATTTACCAACCTAATCATTTTTAAGTGTATTCTATTAAAATACTGGCAGCTTAAAAGTTACCATCCTGGGAACCAGCAGTTAGGGTAATGGCTATGTCACTGGACTCCCACGTAGTCGACCGCGGTTTGTGTCCCGGACCCGGTGGCTTAAAACTCACGCCGGGCGTGTGGGCGTGCGTGCCCAAGATCCCGAGAGGAGAATGGAGGAGAAGGGACTGTGGCGTGACCATCCCCCCTGTGGCGTGATTTCTCACTTTCTGTCTTTCTGTCTCTCTCTGTCTGTCTGGCGAGTGCACGCGCCCTATAGCAAAAACTTCTCCAAAAAAAAAAAAGTTACCATCCTTGCCATTTTTAAGTGTTAAGTATATTCACATTATGGTCCACAAGTCACTTTTATTTGTATAAGTATAGGATTATATCTTTCTTTTGTTAAAAGGCCAAGTAAAGGCACACAGAAAGTTCTGATTTAAGGGGGCTATATGCTTACCTAAATTACATGTCATAGCTCTGTCTGGGCAGATGGTAGGCTGCATCACTAATTCCCTGACTGCAGCTGCTGGAGCTGAAGGCACAACTGTCAAATCACAGAAATTCCCCTGTGTTTCTTCCAAAGGAGGAATGAGTGCAGCTGAACACACTGCTAGTGCTCAAAAACCCCATGGGCTTTACGCCAGCCAGGGATGGCCAGCCTACCTTACGTCTGGCCTGGTTGCCCACTGACTTATTTCCGGGCACATTGTTTAGAGGAGTAATGGCAATCTAAACCACAGCTTTAGTCACATAATACATCCACCTTCTACCCTCACAAACAAATCTTCATCTAGACCTAAATTTCTCAATTTCTCTGGTTTGAACTATTTTCTCTGCACTTCTACTCAGCCGACAGGAGAAAAAGAGATAAGAAATAGGAACTATATTAGCAGTATCTGAATTTAGATGGTTGATGGATTTGTTGCACCAATTCTAATGTAGTCCTTTTGCAGTACAGAGCAGATCAATACAGGATGAGCATCCCTAAAAAATAAAATTCCACAGTTGACCTCATGTAATAGCCCACAGAATACTGCAATGAAAAATGTATAAAATTACCTTTAGGCTATGTGTATAAGGTACATACAAAGCATAAATGAGTGTCATGTTCAAACTTGATTCTCAACCCCAATATATCTCATTATGTATATGCACATATTGCAAAATCCTGCACAATCTAAAATACCAAACACTTTTGGTCTCAAGCATTTTGGATAAAAAATGTCAACCTGTGCTCACCTAGAAACCAGGGTAGAGGGTGTAGTACTCAACAATATAAAGTTTTGTGCCACGTGAAAAACTTGGAAAAGAAGTTAAAATGAATCAGTCCAGAGCTATTTATTGAGAGTCAGGTTATTTAGTCTAGGATATATTCTTATTGCAAAAATAGAATCTGCCTGCCTCTCTTAAGCAAATAGTGAAATAGTGGCCTCTACTAAGAAAATACATGGTTGTCCACACCAGGGTTGGAACCGAGGAATCCAGAGATAAGGAATTGTGGTTACACCTGCCAGTGCTCTAGGAATTAAGAAATTCCCATTTCTGCTTCTCTTGATTGTCTGCTTTACTCTTCTTTGCAGGCAAGCTCTCTTTATGTTAGGCTACACATGGTCCAAATTCCACAGCCCCATTCCAATCCTGCTTTTCTATCCCCTTAGTAATGAACTAGAGCCTCTGAGACCTAAAGACAAATTCCTAAGTGGAAAAACTGGTTCGGATAGCTTAGGCAAGTGCCCACTCCTTGATGTTTATTATCTATGAATTTTCCAGGAGATCAACTTTGTAGGACCCCACATGTGGTACCATATTTTGATGCTCTAAGCCATGGGATTGAGAACACTTCCACACTCACAACAGCATTTGATTCATCCAGTCACTGAGCGGTAGAAATGTAAAATGGAGCCAGCAGGTGGCATGGGGGTTATGGCACTGGATCTCGCATGGCTGACTGTGCACTTCAAGTCCTGGACCCAGAGGCTTGAAAAACATGCCAGGTGCATGTGTGTGCATGCCCCAAGTCTCAAGAGGGGAATAGAGAAGAAATTGCAGTGACCATTCCCCCTGGGGTGGGGGTGGTTTCTCATTTTCCCTCTGTCTCTGTCTCTGTCTCTCTCTCTCTTTCTCTCTCTCCTTCTTCCTCTGTTTGTTTCTCTCTAGCAAGCGCATGCACCCTATAGCAAAAATCTTAAAAAATAAAAGGGTAAAGTGAGAACATTCAGTGTCAAAACCTTCTTCCTATTTGCTTAATAAATGAAGATGGAATATATTCAAGGTATATAAAGTGACAATTCAATACACGTATATATTATGTAATGACTGCCACAAATTAACACATCCATCACCACCCACGCTGTCTCTCAGATCCTCAGAACGTGTTCATCTTCTAACTGAAAGTTCACATCTTTTGACCAACACTTCGCCACTTCCCCACCCTCCGGGATCCTGGTAACCACTGTTTACTATCTGTTCCCATGAGTTTGGCTTGCTTAGATTCCACATACAAATGAGATCATGCATATTTGTCTTTCGGTGACACTACTTCATCTAATCTAATGTCCCCCTGGTTCATCCATATTGTCACAATGGCAGAATTTCTTTCCTTTTTTGTAAATGAATAGTATGCCTCTGTGTGTGTGTGTGTGTGTGAATGGTAGTTTCTTTACCTACTCATCTGTTGATGCTAAGGTTGTTTCCATATCCTGGCTATCATAAACAATATTGCAATGAGCATTGGGGTGCAAATATCTGAAATACTGAAATATTTCATTTGCTTTGGATATATACCCAGAAGTAAAATTATCAGGTCATGCGGTAGTTCTATTTTTAATTTTTTTTTTTTGAGAGGTTTTTGCTATAGGGCGTGTGCGCTCGCCAGACAGACAGAGAGAGACATAGAGACAGAAAGCGAGAAATCACCCCCCAGGGGGGATGGTCATGCCACAATCCCTTCTCCATTCTCCTCTCGGGATGTTGGGCACGCACGCACACGCGCCCGGCGTAAGTTTTAAGCCACTGGGTCCGGGACGCGAACCGCGGTCGACTACGTGGGAATCCAGCGACATAGCCATTATGCTAACTGCTGGTTCCCTCTATTTTTAATTTTTTGAGGCTCACCCATATGGTTTTCCGTAGTGACTATACCAATTTATACACTCATCAACAGTGTACACACCCTTGCCATCACTTGTTATTTCTTGTGTTTTTTGAATAAAATAATTATTTGTTTAATTTTACCTATTATTATTATTTTTTAATTTACTATGGGGCACATACACTCATCAGAGAGAGACGGGGAAAGTGAGAAAACAAGCCAGTAGGTCTGGGACTCAAACCACTGTTGGTCACATGGGAGTCCAGCATTTTAACCACCATGCCACCTGCTGGCACCTCTCTTGTCTTTTTGAATCCTAACAGGTATGATTTGATATCTCATTGTGTGTGTGTGTGGGTGTGTGTGTGTGTTTATGTGTAATAACTTATTTATTTATTTATTTTTTATTATTATCATTTAATTTTGCCAGGGGTAGGGGGATGAGAAAACAAAAACAAACTGTCAGGGCTGGGACTCGAACCATGGTGGACTTCGTGGGAGTCCAACACCTCAACCACCATGCTACTTGCCAGCCCTCTCACTGTGGTTCTGATTTGTATTTTTCTGACAATTAATGAAATTGAGCACCTTTCAATTATGTGTGTGCCATTTGCGTGTTTTCTTTGGAAAAATCTCTATTTTGGATCCTTTGCCCCTTTTCCAATTGGATTATTTGGGTTGTTGTTGTTGTTGTTGTTTTGTTTGTTTGTTTGTTTGTTTTGCTAAAGCGTTCTATGAGTCTGTGTGAAATTCTTACATTACCAGACCAACATAGATTTTAATCCCACCCAAAAAAAGCACATGCATTTTTTTCATTGCTGCTGTCTGCAAGAGGTAAACTCATCTCTACTTACGGAAAAAGCAGTCTGCAGAGTTGACAACGTCAGGGGAGCCTCTATCTGGAAGGCTAACCAGTTACTGATTTCTAGGATGACGGCAACACATGGAGAGCATGCACCATGGTCTCTCACCACAGACGCCTCGTTTAGGAGAATAGGAGCTGTTCTTAGCGACAAGTGCTGGAATGCACTGAAGTCCCAATTACTAACTATTTAAGGACAGTGCCATCTCCAGAATGGAATACAGTTCACAAGGATGAAAAAGTGGATTCTGTTATAGCACTCTCTAGCAAGCCTTTATCATCCATATTAATCACAAGTTTCTTTGGGGATTCTTGTCTACGGATAAGCTTAAACCATTAATTAAGTCACTGCACATGCGACACTGGAGTTGTTCCCTTCTCGTGTATAATATATACTTGTCTGGAGGTCTGAATGAAGAGAATGGAATACAGAGGCCCAAGCTGCCTGCCTCTGCAGAACCCATACTGTGGGGTGCCATTATGTTATGAGTTAAATCATCTTTCCCCACCAAAAATTCATATTTTGAAGCCCCAATACCCAGTATTTTAGCGTGTGACTGTATTTGGAGCTAGAGCCTTTAGGAGGTAACAAAGTTAAAATACAACCATAAGAATGGACCCTGAAACAATCTGACTGGCGTGTCCTTATAAGAAGAGGAAATTTGGGCACACAAAGAGATTCCAGGAATGTGTGAGCACAGACAACAGACCCATGAGTACACAATGAGAAGATGGCCATCTGCAAACCAAGGAGAGAGGCCTTAGAAGAAACCAACCCTGCTGACACCTTGATCTTGGACTCGGGAACTCCACAACTAGGAGGAAATAAATTTCTGTTATTTAAGCCATCTAGTCTGTAGTATTTTATTTTGGGTAGCCCTAGGAAACTAACATACACCTATTCCACAGGATGTCTAGTGTTAAGAGATTCTCTGATCCTTTCTACATGGTGACCCACTGACAAGCTTGGTGGTATGTGACCCCCAAGTTAGTTTGTTTCTCATACCATAACAGATATGGAGAGAAACCAGATGAACCAATTCCCTTGAAAAGCCACAGATTCCTGCAACACAAGACTCTCACAACTGCCTGGTGCCTGGCATGCAAAGCCTCTGACTCCTTTATGGGAGACTAGTTTTGCACAATCCCCCATACTACTTGGTCATTTACCTAATTGTTCTACTCATAAACAATATCCGTTTGACCCATAAGCATTTGAGATTAAGAGTTCCCAAGGTGGTCTGCTCATAACCAGGCTGCTGAATTCACAGTATTTCTGTCAGTGGTGCACATTGATCAAGCATCCCAGGGACACTTGGCAGCTGCAAGCCCATTAAAAACACTTCTTCTAAAGCCAGTTGACATTGATTTTTGTATACACCTTCTGAGGACAAAACAGAGTCACAGAATCAAGGAAGCAATAATTCTTCTCTAGCCGTTGTAATCACTGAAATAGAGTCACCTTGAATATGTACCATGAAACAAATAGTGAAGATATCCTCCCCTTTCCCACTTGCTTAATTAAAAAATTGTGTGAGCTAAGGAAGGAAAGTTACCATGTGTCCAAAATGGATTCTGGGGCATAGCTTTTTAGTTAAGGGGTTGAAAAGTTGAATTCATCCCAGATAAAGTTGGTGGGAAGGTTGTCCTCTCCCAGATCATTAGTCCTTGGCTAATTCATAGAAGTTCAAATAACCAAAGAAACACCTCCAGTTGCTATTAGCCCTGGGAACCAAGATGACTCCATGGTCAAGAGGAATCTTCTTAGGGAAACAGCCAAGATTGTGCCAGGGATGTTGGAGTTGGGCAGAGCTCGACAGCAGAGATGTTCTTCTTGTTCTGTCTCCCCCTGCCCCTCTCTCTTCATCTCCTTACTTTCTCTCATTCTCACTCCACTCCCACTCATTCACTCTCTTCTGAAGCAGCCTCAAAATATTTTCTACTAGAGAGTCTCCCAACCCATCAGAGTTCAAGGGTGCTGCTTTTAGAGGAGGCTCAGGACTTCCTTATGGCTGATTGTAAAATCTCACTAGAACAAGCACTGGTACGCAATAGACTTTAAAACAAATATCGAACATCTCAGCATTGCCCTGTGCTTCCCCATATTAATTCAGTAACCAGTCTGGACAGACTTGAAACTCATACTTTCTACCAATTACACACACACACACACACACACACACACATCCACCAACAACCACAACCCACATACACACAAGCATGCACACCACATGCTACTCTTCACACAAGCATATCCACCAACAACCACATGCATATCATCAACCACTTTACATATACACACTGCCAACTGCTATTTACACACACACATGCTCTTTTACTTCAGGTGGTTCAGTTCGAGTCCCAGACCTGGTGGTTTGTTTCTCACTTTCCCTTTTTCTCTCTTTCTGTCTCACTCTGGTCAAATTAAGAAATAACTTTTAAAAAATGGAATTAAACTTTAAAAAAAAGAAGATATCGTAGGTGGGATGTCTGAAACAGCAGAAATTGTATTTCTCAGTGTTTGAAGGTTGGTAAAGCCAAGGAGAGAGTACCAGCAGATTCAGGATCCGATGAGAGCTCTCTTCCTGGTTTGCAAGCAACGGAGAGAGCTCTACTCTCTTTCACTTCTTATAAGAACATGAATCCCATCATCATAGCCACAGCTTCATGATTTTATCAGAACATAATACTATCCATTGGAAGTTAAAGTTCCAACATATAAATTTAGGGGACATACAAATGTGTATACACAACACGTACCAAGAACAAACACCACCTCCACACACCACCGCCCACACACAAAAACATGCACATACCATTTTGCAATAAGCACACTACAAAAACCTACATAAAATGTAGCCCTGATAATTGACTTGAAAGGAATGTGGAAAAAAAAAAAACATGAAACTATCAACAAAAATCATCTCTATTCCCTATTTTCTCTTTTGTAAAATTTTTATTGTAATTTCTAATTTACATATAATAATTGTAACTCTTCATGGGGCACTGTGCATTTGCTAAGTATGTATACAGTGTGTAATAACCAAATCAAATAGATAACATACCCACCATCTCCACATTTATCATTGCTTTGTGTTGTGCACACTGGACAGTCTCTAAACTGGTTATTTGAAAACACATATTAAATTGCTACTAATTGTCCTTTACTGTACTCTCGTGTTCTGTGATCAGTTTTACTTCCATGCACTCCAGTGTCTGTTCACCAAGTTCACCCATCTCCACCCTCACCCTTTTCTGTGCTTCTATGGAATTGAGTCTTTCTCCTTCCACTAAAGAGTGAGGATACATGGCACTTGTTAAGTGAGAGCATATAACATTAGGACAGTCACTATAGAAAACAGGACGGAGGGTCCTCAAAAATCTAAAAGTAGAACTACTTTACAATCCAGTAATCCCACTACTGACTATATTTTTAAAGGGCAGGAAATCAATATGTTGAAGAGATATTTGTACATCCATATTTATTGCCGCACATCTCACAAAAGCCAAGGTAGAGAATCACCCTAAGTTAGCTCAACAGCTGATAAATGGAGAAGGAAAATGTGGCATATATACACAATGGGATACGACTCAGCCACTAAAAGGGATGATTTCCTATCATTTGAGGCAAAATGGATGAACCTAAGTGAAATAAGCCAGGATCCGAAAGACAAATCCATTCTTTTCTTTATTCAGAATATCTGCCTCTGATTTACAACTAACCTAGATTATAACACTGACTTTAAGTTTATTTTATTTCTTTTTTTTCTTTTTTTTTATTTTTTATTTTCTATATTAATTCACTATACACCATCACAACACACAAATGAATTTTCCATCCAAAATACACTGTGCATTGGTTCAATCAAGCACATCAACATACATGTTTTCAGCAAATAATTTTCCAATTCTTACATCCTGCATACCTTGCCCTTTGTCTTGCCATCCCTGATTCCCCCTCCCCCACCCTCTGCTATGTCCCATCTTCCTCCTCCATTGTCCCTGGCATCCATGGTTGCCCTCCATGCCTTCCGCTCCCCCCATTCAATTGTTCTGCCAATGAACTTAATTAGTCTAAATATATCCAATAGCTAGCACAGCTGACACATACCTATACATGTACCCAAATCTGACCCTAGGCATAAACCCCAGTGAGTAGAATGAACATACTATAAAGTAGTACCCAGCTGTGCCCATACAGCTCGCTGCAGTCATCAAATGTGCATTTTTTTTCCTCCTGCAACTTTTTTTTTTTATATTATATTACCTAACACTCATTCCCTGAGCATCATCACAACACACTAAATGTAGTTTCCCATCTAGGATAAACTGCATAGTGTCTTAATCAAGCATATTATCACCAATAATATTCCATTTCTACTTTCATACAAATGTATACATATATATATATATTTTATCCTATGTTTGACCCTCGGCCCTTTCCCCCTCTCCCGTTTACCCTGTCTCTGCTATAAACAGTTGTCTTCCAGAGGGGTCATTGAAAATGCGATACCTGCGAGCAAAGGGAGAGGGGCCACGAGTCCAAAGTTTTTAACAATAGGGAACATAGATTCCATTCAAGGTTGGATCAAGAGTGGGTCT